>NC_069507.1:277048239-277193239 GCF_027579735.1 Bombina bombina
GGGAGCTGTATCACCTGCTGCCTGTTGTACTGTGTCACCTGTTATTTATCTGAGAGCTGTATCACCTGTGTCTTGTACTGTGTCACCTGCTGCCTGTTGTACTGTGTCACCTGTTATTTATCTGAGAGCTGTATCACCTGTGTCTTGTACTGTGTCACCTGTTATTTATCTGAGAGCTGTATCACCTGCTGCCTGTTGTACTGTGTCACCTGTTATTTATCTGAGAGCTGTATCACCTGCTGCCTGTTTTACTGTGTCGCCTGTTATTTATCTGAGAGCTGTATCACCTGCTGCCTGTTGTACTGTGTCACCTGTTATTTATCTGAGAGCTGTATCACCTGCTGCCGGTTGTTATGTTATTTATCTGAGAGCTGTATCACCTGCTGTCACCTGTTATTTACTGAGAGCTGTATCACGCTGCTGTTGTACTGTGCCTGTTATTTTCTGAGAGCTGTATCACCTGCTGCTGTTGTACTGTATCACATGTAATTTTATCTGAGCTCTAGCACCTCTGCTGTTGACTGTGTCACATGTAATTTATCTGAAAGCTCTGCACTGCTGCCTGTTGTACTGTGTCACCTTTTATTTATCTGAGAGCTGTATCACCTGTGTCTTGTACTGTGTCACCTGTTATTTATCTGAGAGCTGTAGCACCTGCTGCCTGTTGTACTGTGTCACTTGTTATTTATCTGAGAGCTGTAGCACCTGCTGCCTGTTGTACTGTGTCACTGTTATTTATCTGAGAGCTGTATCACCTGTGTCTTGTACTGTGTCACCTTTATTTATCTGAGAGCTGTATCACCTTGTCTTGTACTGTGTTACCTGTATTTATCTGAGAGCTGATACATCCTGTTCGTACGTCACTGTTATTTTTGAAGCTGATACCTGTGCCTGTACTGTGTCACCTGTTATTTATCTCAGAGCTGTAGCACCTGCTGCCTGTTGTACTGTGTCACTGTTATTTATCTGAGAGCTGTATCACCTGCTGCCTGTTGTACTGTGTCACTGTTATTTATCTGAGAGCTGTATCACCTGCTGCCTGTTGTACTGTGTCACCTGTTATTTATCTGAGAGCTGTATCACCTGCTGCCTGTTGTACTGTGTCACATGTTATTTATCTGAGAGCTGTATCACCTGCTGCCTGTTGTACTGTGTCACCTGTTATTTATCTGAGAGCTGTATCACCTGCTGCCTGTTGTACTGTGTCACCTGTTATTTATCTGAGAGCTGTATCACCTGCTGCCTGTTGTACTGTGTCATCTGTTATTTATCTGAGAGCTGTATCACCTGTGTCTTGTACTGTGTCACCTGTTATTTATCTGAGATCTGTATCACCTGTGTCTTGTACTGTGTCACCTGTTATTTATCTCAGAGCTGTAGCACCTGCTGCCTGTTTGAACACTGTCTAACATGTCATGTGTCTTTCAGTTCACTGTGTTGCACTGTCACATTAGGACACATTCATCAGGCAGCTTGTAGATCATGACACATCACTTAGGGACCACGTATGCATCCTTACACATAGTCTAGTGTCCCACTAATATCAGTCCTTAACATCACATTGGGACTGATATTAGTGCATTTGCTAGCAGTGTAGTGCCAGACTGACAGATGGGCATACACCACCATATTTACACAATCAGTTCAGCATCTCTCTTTTCTTTTCCACAGACAACTGTGTCATGGGAAGGGAACAAACTTCTGTGTGTACAAAAAGGAGACGTGCCAAACCGTGGTTGGAAGCAATGGCTGGAGGGAAACTTGTTACTAGTGGTAAGCCACACCTTCCTATTGATGATATAGAAACATCCATAAATGAGCCTATAAATAGCTTAGGGTTAGATTTCGAGTGGAGTACTATTTAGTGCTCCAGCTCAAGCATAAACTACGCTAGACGAATCCTTTTTGTGCAACTCAGATTGCACTTGTATTGCAAGTTGTGCACGAGGAAAAACCCAATGCGTGCTAGAAAAATATTGCAACCGCGTTAACTTTTCCCATAGACTTTAATAAAGTGTGAAAACTGAAAAAAACGTAACACCCATACTCGCATTCTAACTCGACCACGTTTATTCAAGAGCACTAAACCCAACACGATTATATATAGGTATATGCATGATTACATATAAGCATAGATATATATACAAATAATTACATATATATATATATATATATATATATATATATATTTACATAATATACACACACGATTATATATAGGTATATAGAGATATACAAATGATTATGTATAGGTATAGATATATATGCATGATTAGGTATAGGTATATAGAGATATACAAATGATTATGTATAGGTATAGATATATATATGCATGATTAGGTATAGGTATATAGAGATATACAAATGATTATGTATAGGTATAGATATATATATGCATGATTAGGTATAGGTATATAGAGATATACAAATGATTATGTATAGGTATAGATATATATGCATGATTAGGTATAGGTATATAGAGATATACAAATGATTATGTATAGGTATAGATATATACGCATGATTAGGTATAGGTATATAGAGATATACAAATGATTACGTATAGGTATAGATATATACGCATGATTAGGTATAGGTATATAGAGAAAAACAAATGATTATGTATAGGTATAGATATATATACGCATGATTAGGTATAGGTATATAGAGATATACAGATGATTATGTATAGGTATAGAGATATATACGCATGATTAGGTATAGGTATATAGAGATATACAGATGATTATGTATAGGTATAGATATATATATATACGCATGATTAGGTATAGGTATATAGAGATATACAGATGATTAGGTATAGGTATAGATATATATATGCATGATTACATATAGGTATAGATATATACACATGATTATGTATAGGTATAGATATATACGCATAATTACATATAGGTATAGATATATACGCATAATTACATATAGGTATAGATATATATGCATGATTACGTATAGGTATAGATATATACGCATAATTACATATAGGTATAGATATATATGCATGATTACATATAGGTATAGATATATACGCATGATTACATATAGCTATAGATATATACGCAAGATTACATATAGGTATAGATATATACGCAAGATTATGTATAGGTATAGATATATACGCATGATTAGGTATAGGTATATATATATACGCATGATTATGTATAGGTATAGATATATACGCATGATTACATATAGGTATAGATATATACGCAAGATTATGTATAGGTATAGATATATACGCATGATTAGGTATAGGTATAGATATATACGCATGATTACGTATAGGTATAGATATATAAATGCATGATTACATATAGGTATAGATATATACGCATGATTACGTATAGGTATAGATATATATGCATGATTACGTATAGGTATAGATATATACGCATGATTACATATAGGTATAGATATATACGCATGATTACGTATAGGTATAGATATATATGCATGATTACATATAGGTATAGATATATACGCATGATTAGGTATAGGTATAGATATATACGCATGATTACATATAGGTATAGATATATATGCATGATTACATATAGGTATAGATATATACGCATGATTAGGTATAGGTATAGATATATACGCATGATTAGGTATAGGTATATAGAGATATACAAATGATTATGTATAGGTATAGATATATACGCATGATTATGTATAGGTATAGATATATATGCATGATTATGTATAGGTATAGATATATACGCATGATTACATATAGGTATAGATATATACGCATGATTACATATAGGTATAGATATATATGCATGATTACGTATAGGTATAGATATATACGCATGATTATGTATAGGTATAGATATATACGCATGATTACATATAGGTATAGATATATACGCATGATTACATATAGGTATAGATATATATGCATGATTATGTATAGGTATAGATATATATGCATGATTAGGTATAGGTATAGATATATACGCATGATTAGGTATAGGTATAGATATATACGCATGATTAGGTATAGGTATAGATATATACGCATGATTACATATAGGTATAGATATATACGCATGATTACATATAGGTATAGATATATACGCATGATTATGTATAGGTATAGATATATATGCATGATTAGGTATAGGTATAGATATATACGCATGATTAGGTATAGGTATAGATATATACGCATGATTAGGTATAGGTATAGATATATACGCATGATTACGTATAGGTATAGATATATACGCATGATTACATATAGGTATAGATATATACGTATGATTAGGTATAGGTATAGATATATACGCATGATTAGGTATAGGTATAGATATATACGCATGATTAGGTATAGGTATAGATATATACGCATGATTACATATAGGTATAGATATATATGCATGATTACATATAGGTATAGATATATACGCATGATTACATATAGGTATAGATATATATGCATGATTAGGTATAGGTATAGATATATACGCATGATTACGTATAGGTATAGATATATACGCATGATTAGGTATAGGTATAGATATATACGCATGATTACGTATAGGTATAGATATATACGCATGATTACATATAGGTATAGATATATACGCATGATTACGTATAGGTATAGATATATACGCATGATTACATATAGGTATAGATATATACGCATGATTAGGTATAGGTATAGATATATACGCATGATTACATATAGGTATAGATATATACGCATGATTAGGTATAGGTATAGATATATACGCATGATTAGGTATAGGTATAGATATATATGCATGATTAGGTATAGGTATAGATATATACGCATGATTAGGTATAGGTATAGATATATACGCATGATTATGTATAGGTATAGATATATACGCATGATTATGTATAGGTATAGATATATACGCATGATTAGGTATAGGTATAGATATATACGCATGATTATGTATAGGTATAGATATATACGCATGATTAGGTATAGGTATAGATATATACGCATGATTACGTATAGGTATAGATATATACGCATGATTATGTATAGGTATAGATATATACGCATGATTATGTATAGGTATAGATATATACGCATGATTACGTATAGGTATAGATATATACGCATGATTATGTATAGGTATAGATATATACGCATGATTATGTATAGGTATAGATATATACGCATGATTATGTATAGGTATAGATATATACGCATGATTACGTATAGGTATAGATATATACGCATGATTATGTATAGGTATAGATATATATGCATGATTACATATAGGTATAGATATATACGCATGATTAGGTATTGGTATAGATATATACGCATAATTACATATAGGTATAGATATATACGCATGATTACATATAGGTATAGATATATACGCATGATTATGTATAGGTATAGATATATATGCATGATTACATATAGGTATAGATATATACGCATGATTAGGTATAGGTATAGATATATACGCATGATTACATATAGGTATAGATATATACGCATGATTATGTATAGGTATAGATATATATGCATGATTACATATAGGTATAGATATATACGCATGATTAGGTATAGGTATAGATATATACGCATGATTAGGTATAGGTATAGATATATACGCATGATTACGTATAGGTATAGATATATACGCATGATTATGTATAGGTATAGATATATATGCATGATTACATATAGGTATAGATATATACGCATGATTAGGTATTGGTATAGATATATACGCATAATTACATATAGGTATAGATATATACGCATGATTACATATAGGTATAGATATATACGCATGATTATGTATAGGTATAGATATATATGCATGATTACATATAGGTATAGATATATACGCATGATTAGGTATAGGTATAGATATATACGCATGATTACATATAGGTATAGATATATACGCATGATTATGTATAGGTATAGATATATATGCATGATTACATATAGGTATAGATATATACGCATGATTAGGTATAGGTATAGATATATACGCATGATTAGGTATAGGTATAGATATATACGCATGATTACGTATAGGTATAGATATATATGCATGATTACATATAGGTATAGATATATACGCATGATTAGGTATAGGTATAGATATATACGCATAATTACATATAGGTATAGATATATACGCATGATTATATATAGGTATAGATATATACGCATGATTATGTATAGGTATAGATATATACGCATGATTATGTATAGGTATAGATATATACGTATGATTATGTATAGGTATAGATATATACGCATGATTATGTATAGGTATAGATATATACGCATGATTACATATAGGTATAGATATATACGCATGATTAGGTATAGGTATAGATATATACGCATTATTAGGTATAGGTATAGAAATATCTATTTAAAAATATATAGAACATTTTTTATTATGTGAAGAACATTGGAATTGTATTTCTTTACAGTACATACACAGTTAAAGGGACACTGAACCCAATTTTTTTCTTTTGTGATTCAGCTAGAGCAGCAATTTTAAGCAACTTTCTAATTTACTCCTATTATCAATTTTTCTTCATTCTCTTGCTTTCTTTATTTGAAAAAGTAGACATCTCAGCTAAGGAGCCATCCAATTTGTGGTTCAGAACCATGGACAGCACTTGTTTATTGATGCTGTCCAATCAGCAAGGACAACCCAGGTTGTTCACCAAAAATGGGCCAGCATCTAAACTTAAATTCTTGCTTTTCAAATATAGATAGCAAGAGAATAAAGAAAATATTTGACAATAGGAGTAAATTAGAAAGATGCTTAAAATTGCTGCTCTATCTGAATAATGACAGAAGAAATGTGGGTACAGTGTCCCTTTAATACTTTATTAAATGCTAGGCGATAAGCCTGTCCAGAGGGCAGTCTATGTTTAAAAAATTACAAACCCCAAAGCTAATATTACAAAAAATAAAAAATGTAAAATTACAGAAAAATATAAACAAAGTTATCCAAAATAAAAAAATTAAACCTAAACTAATACCCCTATAAAAATAAAAAATCCCCCCAAAATAAAAACACCCCCTAATCTATCAATAAACTACCAATAGCCCTTAAAAGGGCTTTTTGTAGGGCATTGTCCTAAAGAAATTAGCTCTTTTACTTGTAAAAATTATAAAGTACCCCTTAACAGTAAAACCCCCCACCCAACCAACCCCCCCAAATAAAAAAAAACTATCGGCTAGATCACGAGTTTTAACGCCCGCTGGTATTACGAGTCTGGCAGGTACAGGTGTACCGCTCACTTTTTTTCCGCGACTCGAGCATACCGCAAATCCCTTTACGTCAATTGTGTATCCTATCTTTTCTATGGGATTTGCCTAACGCCGGTATTACAAGTCTTGGAAGAAGTGAGCGGTACACCCTCTCCTGTCCAGACTCCTAACGCATATAAAAGTCAGTAGTTAAGAGTTTTATGGGCTAACGCCGGAACATAAACTCTTAACTAAAGTGCTAAAAAGTACACTAACACCCATAAACTACCTATTAACCCCTAAACCGAGCCCCCCCCCCCACATCGCAAACACTATAATAAATTTTTTTAACCCCTAATCTGCCGACCGGACATCGCCGCCACCTACAATTATACCTATGAACCCCTAATCTGCTGCCCCTAACATCACCAACACCTACATTATATTTATTAACCCCTAATCTGCTACCCCCAATGTCGCCGCCACCTGCCTACAATTATTAACCCCTAATCTGCCGACCGGACAACGACACCACTTTAATAAATGTATTAACCCCTAAACCGCCGCACTCCAGCCTTGCAAACACTATTTAAATTTTATTAACCCCTAATCTGCCGTCCCTAACATCGCCGACACCTAATTACATTTATTAACCTCTAATCTGCCACCCCAACGTCGCCGCTACTATATTAAATGTATTAACCCCTAAACCTAAGTCTAAACCTAACCCTAACCCCCCCTAACTTAAATATAATTTAAATACATCTAAATAAATTTACTAAAATTAAATAAATTATTCCTATTTAAAACTAAATACTTACCGATAAAATAAACCCTAAGATAGCTACAATATAACTAATAGTTACATTGTAGCTAGCTTAGGATTTATATTTATTTTACAGGCAACTTTGTATTTATTTTAACTAGTTACAATAGTTATTAAATAGTTATTAACTATTTAATAACTACCTAGCTAAAATAAGTACAAAATTACCTGTAAAATAAATCCTAACCTAAGTTACAATTACACCTAACACTACACTATCATTAAATAAATTACCTAAACTACCTACAATTAATTACAATTAAATACAATAAACTAAATTACGGAAAAAACCCCCCACTAAATTACAGAAAATAAAAAAAGAATTACAAGAATTTTAAACTAATTACACCTAATCTAATCCCCCTAATAAAATAAAAAGCCCCCCAAAATAATAAATTATACTAAATTACAAATAGCCCTTAAAAGGGCCTTTTGCGGGGCATTGCCCCAAAGTAATCAGCTCTTTTACCTGTAAAAGAAAAATACAACCCCCCAACATTAAAACCCACCACCCACACACCCCTACTCTAAAACCCACCCAATCCCCCCTTAAAAAAACCTAACACTAACCCCCTGAAGATCTCTCTACCTTGAGCCGTCTTCACCCAGCCGGGCACAAGTGGTCCCCCATACGGCAGAAGTCTTCATCCGATCGGGGCAGAAGAGGTCCTCCAGATGGTAGAAATCTTCATCCAGGCGGCATCTTCTATCTTCATCCTTCCGGAGCGGAGCGGAGCCATCTTCTATCCAGCCGATGCGGAGCGATCCTCTTCAAACGACGTCCTAACGAAGAATGAAGGTTCCTTTAAATGACGTCATCCAAGATGGCGTCCCTTGAATTCCGATTGGCTGATAGGATTCTATCAGCCAATCGTAATTAAGGTAGGAAAAATCTGATTGGCTGATCCAATCAGCCAATAGGATTGAGCTTGAATTCTATTGGCTGATTGGAACAGCCAATAGAATGTGAGCTCAATCCTATTGGCTGATCCAATCAGCCAATAGGATTTTTCCTACCTTAATTACGATTGGCTGATAGAATCCTATCAGGCTCAGCCAATCGGGATTTGAGGGACGCCATCTTGGATGACGTCATTTAAAGGAACCTTCATTCTTCGTTAGGACTTCGATTGAAGAGGATGCTCTGCATCGGCTGGATGGAAGATGGACCCGCTCCGCCCCGGAAGGATGAAGATAGAAGATGCAGCCTGGATGAAGCCTTCTGCCGTCTGGAGGACCTCTTCTGCCCCGATCGGATGAAGACTTCTGCCGTTTGGAGGACCACTTGTGCCCAGCTGGGTGAAGACGGCTCAAGGTAGGGTGATCTTCAGGGGGTTAGTGTTAGGTTTTTTTAAGGGGGGATTAGGTGGGTTTTAGAGTAGGGGTATGTGGGTGGTGGGTTGTAATGTTGGGGGGTATTGTATTTTTTTTTTACAGGTAAAAGAGCTGATTACTTTGGGGCAATGCCCCGCAAAAGGCCCTTTTAAGGGCTATTTGTAATTTAGTATAGGTTAGGGAATTTTATTATTTTGGGGGCTTTTTTATTTTATTAGGGGGATTAGAGTAGGTGTAATTAGTTTAAAATTCTTGTAATTCTTTTTTTATTTTCTGTAATTTAGTGTTTTTTTCCGTAATTTAGTTTATTTCATTTAATTGTAATTAGTTTAATTTAATTTAGTTAATTTATTTATTTATAGAGTAGTGTTAGGTGTAATTGTAACTAGGTTAGGATTTATTTTACAGGTAAATTTGTAGTTATTTTAGCTAGGTAGTTATTAAATAGTTAATAACTATTAAATAACTATTCTACCTAGTTAAAATAAATACAAAGTTGCTTATAAAATAAAGATAAATCCTAAAATAGCTATAATGTAACTATTAGTTATATTGTAGCTATATTAGGGTTTATTTTATCAGTAAGTATTTAGTTTTAAATAGGAATCATTTATTTAATTGTAGTTATTTAGATTTTTGTAATTATATTTAAAATTAGGGGGGTGTTAGGGTTAGGGTTAGACTTAGGTTTAGGGGTTAATATTTTTATTATAGTGGCGGCGACGTTGGCAGCGGCAAATTAGGGGTTAATTAATTTGATATAGTTGCGGCGACATTGGGGGGGAGATTAGGGGTTAATAAATATAATGTAGGGTTCGGCGATGTTAGGGGCATCAGATTAGGGGTTCATTAGTATAATGTAAGTGGTGGAGTCCGGAGCGGCAGATTAGGGGTTAATAAGTATAATGCAGGTGTCGGGGATGTAGGGGGCGGCAGATTAGGGGTTAATAAGTGTAAGGTTAGGGGTGTTTAGACTCGGGGTTCATGCTAGGGTGTTAGGTGCAGACATAACTTTTATTTTCCAATAGGAAACAATGGGGCTGCATTAGGAGCTGAACACTGCTTTTTTGCAGGTGTTAGGTTTTTTCAGCCAGCTCAGCCCCATTGTTTCCTATAGGGAAATCGTGCACGAGCACGTTTTGCCAGCTTACCGCTACCGTAAGCAACGCTGGTATCGAGGTGAGATGTGGAGCTAAATTTTGCTCAACGCTCACTTTTCTGAGGCTGGGTTGCAGAAAACTCGTAATACCAGCATTGGCTTAAGGGAGCGGTAAGAAAAAAAGGCTTGTTAGCACCGTACAGCCTTACCGACAAAACTCGTGATCTAGCTGTATGTCTGAAAAAGCCTAAGCTACCCATTAAAAGGACATTCAGCCTAAAAAACCCTCATCTAAAAAAAAGAACTAGCCCCAAATAGGTACTCACCGTTCCTGAAGTCCGGCGGTGAAGGTCTTCTTCCAGGTGGCTCCATCATCTTCTATCTTCATCCAGAGCGAAGGCGGCGCAGAGCGGAGGTGCGGAGCAGTCTTCCCCGATGCACAGATCCGGAGTGGTGGCAATCGTCAGCAGAATGGAGGCTCTTCAGCCGATCTCCGACGTACACTAAACATTGAATGTAAGGTACCGCAATCAATTTGGGTTACCTTGCATTACTATTGGCTGAAATTTGGAAATCAGCCAATAGGATTAGAGCTACTGAAATCCGATTGGCTGTTCAAATAAGCCAATAAGATTTCAGTAGCTCTCATCCTATTGGCTCATTTCAAAATTTCAGCCAATAGGAATGCAAGGTACACCAATAAATATAGGGTAACTTGCATGTAATCTTCAGTGTGCGGCAGACGATCGCATGAAAAGGAGCCTCCACACCGTTTTGAACTGCTGCCGCTGAAGACCGCTGCTGAGGATCCGTGCATCAGGGAAGCCAGCTCTGCACCTCCGCTCTGCGCCGCCTTCGCTCCAGATGAAGATAGTAGATGATGGAGTCACCTGGAAGAAGACCTTCTCCGCCGGACTTCAGGAACTGTGAGTACCTATTTGGGGGTTAGATTTAGGAATTTAATGGGCATGTTAAAGAGCTGAATGCCCTTTTAAGGGGAGTAAAATAGCTGAATGCCCTTTTAAGGGGAGTAAAATAGCTGAATGCCCTTTTAAGGGCATTGCCCAAACAAATGCCCCTTTGGGGCAATGGGAAGTTTAGTTTTTTTGTGGGGTTTACTGTTAGGGGGGGAGTTAGTATTTTTTAAATGCAAAAGAGGTTTAACTTAGGGCGTGTTTTTATTTTGGGGGGCTTTTTTATTTTCATAGGGATTAGGTTTCATTTTATTTATTTTTTATCATTTTGTTTTATTTTTTTCTGTAATTTTAGATACATTTTTTGTAATTTAATGTTAGGTTTTATTTTTAAATTAATGTTAGGATTTTTAATTTTAATTGTAACTTAGTTTATGTAATTGGGCTTAATTGTGGGGGTGTTAGGTTAGGAGGCATAGTAATTAAATTAGTTATTTGTATTGTTAGGGGTTGGAGGCTTAGTAGTTAATAGGTTAATTAGGTTTATTGCGATGTGGGGGTTTGGCGTTTTAGGGGTTAATAGGTTAATAAGGTTTATGGCGATGTGGGGGTTTGGCGGTTTAGGGGTTAATAGGTAAATTAGGTTTATTGTGATGTGGGGGATTGGCAGTTTAGAGGTTAAAATATTAATTAGGTTTATTGCGATGTGGGGGTTGGCGGTTTAGGGGTTAATAGTATAATTAGGTAGTTGGCGTTGTAGGGTTTGGCGGTTTAAGGGTTAGTTGTTTTTTGTTAATACTTTGTGCGGGCGGTTAGGGGTTTTTTTCTAAATACTTCTTGCGGGTGGTTAGTATTTTTTTGTTAATATTTCGTGTGGGTGGCTATTTATTTTTTTAATACTTTGTGCAGCGACACCGACTGACCCGTTACAAAAACGATTATAGTATAGATTAATAGGGAATAAAAACGATTTTTCATGTTGTCTAAATAATAATTGAGTCCTTATAACTGTTTAATGCTTTTTGTTTAATAACTTTTATTAAACAGTGTTATTATAAATGTAAATGTACTTTTAAAGGTATTTCTGAACTTTTTTTGTCTCACGAAACAATTAACCAAGCTCTGAAATTGCACTAACCTGACGTGCGTACAAATCGAGTCCACTTAAAGGGCTATGATACCTAAATGTTAAAACATTTGAAAGTGATGCAGCATAGCTGTAAAAAGCTGACTAGAAAATATCACCTGAACATCTCTATGTAAAAAAGAAAGATATTTTACCTGAAAAGTTCCTCAGTAGCCACATCCCATTATAAAGGACTTCTAAGCAACAAATCAGTATGTCTGTCCCGGGACAGCTAAGGGAGTGAGCCTCGTGCACACTCATCTTATTTCCCTATTCAGTGTAAGGAAGTTTACAATGAAATCTCATGAGAGTTAAGTGAAATCTCATGAAATCACAGTAAAAGAGTTCATGACCTCAGCACTGCTAATGCTGATTGGCTGCTGTTCATTTTTTTTTTTTTTTTTTTACCTGCAGCTGGACAGCAGCTGAGTATAACTTTTTACACAGCACTTACTCTGGTGAGCTGAGGAAGTTGTGAGGTAAAATATCTTCCTTTTTTACATAGAGATGCTCAGGTGATATTTTCCTGTCAGCTTTTTACAGTTATACTGCATCCGTTTCAAGTGATTTAGCATGTGAGTATTATGTCCCTTTAAGTGTTTACTTTCAATTTGAAATATGGACTCAACTTTTGTTGCGCTCAAAGAGCCGCAAAATATCCCTTATCGCTTGTGCGCTACACTTGTAATCTTGCCCATAATGTCTAGCTATCAGCTAAATGACAAGTTTTGCGTTATGGTGCGGTACGGCTATACGCTGAAAAATTGGCCATTGCGAGTGGAATGGCAGGTCTCCCGTATTACAAGTCACATCGGTATAGCTATACCGCAAGCATTTTAGCCTGTAACGTACGATCCATCCCGGACTCAGAAAATGACATTTGAGTGCAAGTTTTTGCATTGCGCCGTATTACAGGTTGTGCGGTCCGGCTAAAATGCTTGCACTACAGCCTATACCGACACAATACATTCTGCGATCTGAGACCAGTAGTTATGGATTTTGCAAAACAAAAATGTTTCACAAAATTCATAACTAAAATGTTACAAAGTACACTAACACCCATAAACTACCTATTAACCCCTAAACCGCCACCACATTGCAAATACTATATTAAACGTATTAACCCCTAATCCACTGCCCACCCACATTGCAACTATTAAATAAACCTATTAACCCCTAATCCGCCGCCCACCCACATCGCCAACACTATATAAACCTATTAACCCCTAAACCGCTGCCACCCACATCGCCAACACTATAATAAAGTATTAACCCCTAAACCGCAAGCCCCCCACATCGCAACTAATAAACTAAACCTATTAACACCTAAACCGTCAGCCCCCCACATCGCAACTAATAAACTAAACCTATTAACCCCTAAACCACCGGGCACCCAAAATTGCAAAACACTAAATTAAACTATTAACCCCTAAACCTAACACCCCCTAACTTTAAATTAAACTTACAATATCACTATCTTTAAATAAATAAAAACTTACCTGTGAAATGAAAATAAAACTAAGATTAAACTATAAATTAACCTAACATAACTATTCTAATAAAATAAAATAATCTACAAATTAAAAATCCTAAATTACATGATTAAAAAAATCTAACACTATGAAAAAAATAAAAAAAATCTAACATTACAAAAAATAAAAAATGCTAAAATTACAAAAAATAAAAAAACAAATGATCCAAAATAATAAAAATTACACCTAATCTAACAGCCCTATAAAAACATAAAAGCCCCCCCAAAATAAAAACACCCCCTAACCTAACAATAAATTACCAATAGCCCTTAAAAGGGCCTTTTTTATGACATTTTAGCTTTTACCTAATAAATTACAAAGTCCCCCTAACAGTAAACCCCCCACCCAACCAACCCCCCCCCCCCCCCCAAAATAGAGCATTCAGCTCTTTTACTGCCCATCTATAATCTAAAAAAAAAACACCCCGAAAAATATAATTTAATAAATATTTTTTTTATTTGTTGGGTGTTTTTTTTTAGATTTAGGGCTTTGGGCAGTAAAAGAGCTGATTGTAAAAGAGCTGAATGCCCTTTAAAAGGGCAGTAAAAGAGCTGATTGTAAAAGAGCTGATTGTAAAAGAGCTGATTGTAAAAGAGCTGATTGTAAAAGAGCTGAATGTCCTTTAAAAGGGCAGTAAAAGAGCTGAATTTAGACTAGTTTTTTTTTGTTAGGTTTAAACTTAACTTTCTTTTCCCATAGACATCAATTCCGCGACTGCAGGTGTTAGTTTTTTTCTAACACCCTGTCCTCATCGATGTCTATAGGGGAAAGCTTGCACAAGCACGTAAAGTCCATCCTTGGGTTTTGTGCGGTATGGAGCTTAACGCACCATACCGCACAACAAGAGAAGGTTTTTCAGCAACTCGTAATGGCAGAGCTATGGAAAGTGCGACAATGCTATTTGTTTTGCATTATTTACGCACCGGGTATAGCGCACAACTTGTAATCGTAGTAATTGTCTTTTTTCTCTCAGCCCTCACCAATGGCCTTTAAATGTTTTTCCTCACCCCCTGCAGATCTTCACCTCATTTGCTCCTCACTACTCTCTCCAGCTTCACATCCCTCTCTAGCCTATTCACCATCACATCCCTCTCTAGCCTATTCACCGTCACATCCCTCTCTAGCCTATTCACCGTCACATCCCTCTCTAGCCTATTCACCGTCAAATCCCTCTCTAGCCTATTCACTGTCACATCCCTCTCTAGCCTATTCACCTTCACATCCCTCTCTAGCCTATTCACCGTCACATCCCTCTCACCGTCACATCCCTCTCTAGCCTATTCACCGTCACATCCCTCTCTAGCCTATTCACCGTCACATCCCTCTCTAGCCTATTCACCGTCACATCCCTCTCTAGCCTATTCACCGTCAAATCCCTCTCTAGCCTATTCACTGTCACATCCCTCTCTAGCCTATTCACCTTCACATCCCTCTCTAGCCTATTCACCGTCACATCCCTCTCACCGTCACATCCCTCTCTAGCCTATTCACTGTCACATCTCTCTCACCGTCACATCCCTCTCTAGCCTATTCACTGTCACATCTCTCTCACCGTCACATCCCTCTCTAGCCTATTCACTGTCACATCTCTCTCACCGTCACATCCCTCTCTAGCCTATTCACTGTCACATCCCTCTCTAGCCTATTCACTGTCACATCTCTCTCACCGTCACATCCCTCTCTAGCCTATTCACTGTCACATCTCTCTCACCGTCACATCCCTCTCTAGCCTATTCACTGTCACATCTCTCTCACCGTCACATCCCTCTCTAGCCTATTCACCGTCACATCCCTCTCTAGCCTATTCACTGTCACATCTCTCTCACCATCACATCCCTCTCTAGCTTATTCACTGTCACATCCCTCTCACCGTCACATCCCTCTCTAGCCTATTTACTGTCACATCCCTCTCACCGTCACATCCCTCTCTAGCTTATTCACTGTCACATCCCTCTCTAGCCTATTCACTGTCACATCCCTCTCACCGTCACATCCCTCTCTAGCCTATTCACATTCACATCCCTCTCTAGCTTATTCACTGTCACATCCCTCTCTAGCCTATTCACTGTCACATCCCTCTCACCGTCACATCCCTCTCTAGCCTATTCACCGTCACATCCCTCTCTAGCCTATTCACCGTCACATCCCTCTCTAGCCTATTCACCGTCACATCCCTCTCTAGCCTATTCACCGTCACATCCCTCTCTAGCCTATTCAGCGTCACATCCCTCTCTAGCCTATTCACCTTCACATCCCTCTCTAGCCTATTCACCTTCACATCCCTCTCACCGTCACATCCCTCTCTAGCCTATTCACCTTCACATCCCTCTCTAGCCTATTCACTGTCACATCCCTCTCACCGTCACATCCCTCTCTAGCCTATTCACATTCACATCCCTCTCTAGCCTATTCAGCGTCACATCCCTCTCTAGCCTATTCACTGTCACATCCCTCTCACCGTCACATCCCTCTCTAGCCTATTCACCTTCACATCCCTCTCTAGCCTATTCACCTTCACATCCCTCTCTAGCCTATTCACCATCACATCCCTCTCTAGCCTATTCACCTTCACATCGCTCTCACCGTCACATCCCTCTCTAGCCTATTCACCTTCACATCCCTCTCTAGCCTATTCACCTTCACATCGCTCTCACCGTCACATCCCTCTCTAGCCTATTCACCTTCACATCCCTCTCTAACCTATTCACCTTCACATCCCTCTCTAGCCTATTCACCTTCACATCTCTCTCTAGCCTATTCACCTTCACATCCCTCTCTAGCCTATTCACCTTCACATCCCTCTCTAGCCTATTCACCTTCACATCGCTCTCTAGCCTATTCACCTTCACATCCCTCTCTAGCCTATTCACTGTCACATCTCTCTCACCATCACATCGCTCTCTAGCCTATTCACTGTCACATCCCTCTCTAGCCTATTCACTGTCACATCCCTCTCACCGTCACATCCCTCTCTAGCCTATTCACCTTCACATCCCTCTCTAGCCTATTCACTGTCACATCCCTCTCTAGCCTATTCACCGTCACATCCCTCTCTAGCCTATTCACTGTCACATCCCTCTCTAGCCTATTCACCTTCACATCCTTCTCTAGCCTATTCACCGTCACATCCCTCTCTAGCCTATTCACCTTCACATCGCTCTCTAGCCTATTCACCGTCACATCCCTTTCTAGCCTATTCACCGTCACATCCCTCTCTAGCCTATTCACCTTCACATCGCTCTCTAGCCTATTCACCGTCACATCCCTCTCTAGCCTATTCACCTTCACATCGCTCTCTAGCCTATTCACCTTCACATCCCTCTCTAGCCTATTCACCGTCACATCCCTTTCTAGCCTATTCACCGTCACATCCCTCTCTAGCCTATTCACCTTCACATCGCTCTCTAGCCTATTCACCGTCACATCCCTTTCTAGCCTATTCACTGTCACATCTCTCTCACCGTCACATCGCTCTCTAGCCTATTCACTGTCACATCCCTCTCTAGCCTATTCACTGTCACATCCCTCTCACCGTCACATCCCTCTCTAGCCTATTCACCTTCACATCCCTCTCTAGCCTATTCACCGTCACATCCCTCTCTAGCCTATTCACCGTCACATCCCTCTCTAGCCTATTCACTGTCACATCCCTCTCTAGCCTATTCACCTTCACATCCCTCTCTAGCCTATTCACCGTCACATCCCTCTCTAGCCTATTCACTGTCACATCCCTCTCTAGCCTATTCACCTTCACATCCCTCTCTAGCCTATTCACTGTCACATCCCTCTCTAGCCTATTCACTGTCACATCCCTCTCACCGTCACATCCCTCTCTAGCCTATTCACCTTCACATCCCTCTCTAGCCTATTCACCTTCACATCCCTCTCTAGCCTATTCACTGTCACATCCCTCTCTAGCCTATTCACCTTCACATCCCTCTCTAGCCTATTCACCGTCACATCCCTCTCTAGCCTATTCACTGTCACATCCCTCTCTAGCCTATTCACATTCACATCCCTCTCTAGCCTATTCACTGTCACATCCCTCTCTAGCCTATTCACCGTCACATCACTCTCTAGCCTATTCACTGTCACATCTCTCTCACCGTCACATCCCTCTCTAGCCTATTCACTGTCACATCCCTCTCTAGCCTATTCACTGTCACATCTCTCTCACCGTCACATCGCTCTCTAGCCTATTCACTGTCACATCCCTCTCTAGCCTATTCACCTTCACATCCCTCTCTAGCCTATTCACTGTCACATCTCTCTCACCGTCACATCCCTCTCTAGCCTATTCACTGTCACATCCCTCTCTAGCCTATTCACTGTCACATCTCTCTCACCGTCACATCGCTCTCTAGCCTATTCACTGTCACATCCCTCTCTAGCCTATTCACCGTCACATCCCTTTCTAGCCTATTCACCGTCACATCCCTCTCTGCCTATTCACCTTCACATCCCTCTCTAGCCTATTCTCCGTCACATCCCTCTCTAGCCTATTCACCTTCACATCCCTCTCTAGCCTATTCACCGTCACATCCCTCTCTAGCCTATTCACCATCACATCCCTCTCTAGCCTATTCACCGTCACATCCCTCTCTAGCCTATTCACCATCACATCCCTCTCTAGCCTATTCACCTTCACATCCCTCTCTAGCCTATTCAACTTCACATCCCTCTCTAGCCTATTCACCGTCACATCCCTTTCTAGCCTATTCACTGTCACATCCCTCTCACCGTCACACCCCTCTCTAGCCTATTCACTGTCACATCCCTCTCACCGTCACATCCCTCTCTAGCCTATTCACTGTCACATCCCTCTCTAGCCTATTCACCGTCACATCCCTTTCTAGCCTATTCAACGTCACATCCCTCTCTAGCCTATTCACTGTCACATCCCTCTCACCGTCACATCCCTCTCTAGCCTATTCACTGTCACATCCCTCTCTAGCCTTCACATCCCTCTCTAGCCTATTCACTGTCACATCCCTCTCACCGTCACATCCCTCTCTAGCCTATTCACTGTCACATCCCTCTCACCGTCACATCCCTCTCACCGTCACATCCCTCTCTATCCTATTCACTGTCACATCCCTCTCTAGCCTATTCACCGTCACATCCCTCTCTAGCCTATTCACTGTCACATCCCTCTCTAGCCTATTCACCTTCACATCCTTCTCTAGCCTATTCACTGTCACATCTCTCTCACCATCACATCGCTCTCTAGCCTATTCACCGTCACATCCCTCTCTAGCCTATTCACTGTCACATCTCTCTCACCGTCACATCGCTCTCTAGCCTATTCACTGTCACATCCCTCTCTAGCCTATTCACCTTCACATCCCTCTCTAGCCTATTCACTGTCACATCCCTCTCTAGCCTATTCACCGTCACATCCTTTTCTAGCCTATTCACCGTCACATCCCTCTCTGCCTATTCACCTTCACATCCCTCTCTAGCCTATTCTCCGTCACATCCCTCTCTGCCTATTCACCTTCACATCCCTCTCTAGCCTATTCACCTTCACATCCCTCTCTAGCCTATTCACCATCATATCCCTCTTTAGCCTATTCACCATCACATCCCTCTCTAGCCTATTCACCATCACATCCATCTCTAGCCTATTCACCATCACATCCCTCTCTAGCCTATTCACCATCACATCCCTCTCTAGCCTATTCACCATCACATCCCTCTCTAGCCTATTCACCATCACATCCCTCTCTAGCCTATTCACCATCACATCCCTCTCTAGCCAATTCACCATCACATCCCTCTCTAGCCTCTTCACCTTCACATCCCTCTCTAGCCTATTCACCATCACATCCCTCTCTAGCCTATTCACCATCACATCCCTCTCTAGCCTATTCACCATCACATTCCTCTCTAGCCTATTCACCTTCACAGCCCTCTCTAGCCTATTCACCTTCACATCCCTCTCTAGCCTATTCACCATCACATCCCTCTCTAGCCTCTTCACCTTCACATCCCTCTCTAGCCTATTCACCATCACATCCCTCTCTAGCCTCTTCACCTTCACATCCCTCTCTAGCCTATTCACCATCACATCCCTCTCTAGCCTATTCACCATCACATCCCTCTCTAGCCTCTTCACCTTCACATCCCTCTCTAGCCTCTTCACCTTCACATCCCTCTCTAGCCTATTCACCATCACATCTCTCTCTAGCCTCTTCACCTTCACATCCCTCTCTAGCCTATTCACCTGCACATCCCTCTCTAGCCTATTCACCGTCACATCGCTCTCTAGCCTATTCACCATCACATCCCTCTCTAGCCTATTCACCATCACATCCCTCTCTAGCCTATTCATCATCACATCCCTCTCTAGATTTTTTACCTTCACATCCCTCTCTAGCCTATTTACCGTTACATCCCTCTCTAGCCTATTCACTGTCACATCCCTCTCTAGCCTATTCACCCTCACATCCCTCTCTAGCCTATTCACCGTCACATCCCTCTCTAGCCTATTCACCTTCACATCCCTCTCTAGCCTATTCACCCTCACATCCCTCTCTAGCCTATTCACCATCACATCCCTCTCTAGCCTATTCACCATCACATCCCTCTCTAGCCTATTCACCATCACATCCCTCTCTAGCCTATTCACCTTCACATCTCTCTCTAGCCTATTCACCGTCACATCCCTCTCTAACCTATTCACCTTCACATCCCTCTCTAGCCTATTCACCGTCACATCCCTCTCTAGCCTATTCACCTTCACATCCCTCTCTAGCCTATTCACCTTCACATCCCTCTCTAGCCTATTTACCTTCACATCTCTCTCTAGCCTATTCACCTTCATATTCCTCTCTAGCCTATTCACTGTCACATCCCTCTCTAGCCTATTTACCTTCACATCCCTCTCTAGCCTATTCACCTTCACATCCCTCTCTAGCCTATTTACCTTCACATCTCTCTCTAGCCTATTCACCTTCATATTCCTCTCTAGCCTATTCACTGTCACATCCCTCTCTAGCCTATTCACCATCACATCCCTCTCTAGCCTATTCACCCTCACATCCCTCTCTAGCCTATTCACCGTCACATCCCACTCTAGCCTTTTTACCTTCACATCCCTCTCTAGCCTATTCCCCGTCACATCCCTCTCTAGCCTATTCACCTTCACATCCTTCTCTAGCCTATTCACCATCACATCCCTCTCTAGCCTCTTCACCTTCACATCCCTCTCTAGCCTATTCTCCGTCACATCCCTCTCTAGCCTATTTACCTTCACATCTCTCTCTAGCCTATTCACCTTCATATTCCTCTCTAGCCTATTCACCTTCACATCCCTCTCTAGCCTATTCACTGTCACATCCCTCTCTAGCCTATTCACCTTCAAATCCCTCTCTAGCCTATTCACCATCACATCCCTCTCTAGCCTATTCACCGTCACATCCCACTCTAGCCTTTTTACCTTCACATCCCTCTCTAGCCTATTCCCCGTCACATCCCTTTCTAGCCTATTCACCTTCACATCCCTTTCTAGCCTATTCACCCTCACATCCCTCTCTAGCCTATTCACCTTCACATCCCTCTCTAGCCTATTCCCCGTCACATCCCTCTCTAGCCTATTCACCTTCACATCGCTCTCTAGCCTATTCACCTTCACATCCCTCTCTAACCTATTCACCTTCACATCCCTCTCTAGCCTATTCACCGTCACATCCCTCTCTAGCCTTTTTACCTTCACATCCCTCTCTAGCCTATTCACCTTCACATCCCTCTCTAGCCTATTCCCCGTCACATCCCTCTCTAGCCTATTCACCTTCACATCCCTTTCTAGCCTATTCACCCTCACATCCCTCTCTAGCCTATTCACCTTCACATCCCTCTCTAGCCTATTCACCTTCACATCCCTCTCTAGCCTATTCACCTTCACATCCCTCTCTAGCCTATTCACCGTCACATCCCTCTCTAGCCTTTTTACCTTGACATCCCTCTCTAGCCTATTCACCGTCAAATTGCTCTCTAGACAATTTACCGTCACATCCCTCTCTAGCCTATTCACCGTCACATCCCTCTCTAGCCTATTCACCGTCACATCCCTCTCTAGCCTTTTTACCTTCACATCCCTCTCTAGCCTATTCACCTTCACATCCCTCTCTAGCCTATTCCCAGTCACATCCCTCTCTAGCCTATTCACCTTCACATCCCTCTCTAGCCTATTCCCCGTCACATCCCTCTCTAGCCTATTCACCATCACATCCCTCTCTAGCCTATTCACCATCACATCCCTCTCTAGCCTATTCACTGTCACATCCCTCTCTAGCCTATTCACCATCACATCCCTCTCTAGCCTATTCACTGTCACATCCCTTTCTAGCCTATTCACCCTCACATCCCTCTCTAGCCTTTTTACCTTCACATCCCTCTCTAGCCTATTCACCTTCACATCCCTCTCTAACCTATTCACCTTCACATCCCTCTCTAGCCTATTGACCTTCACATCCCTCTCTAGCCTATTCACCTTCACATCCCTCTCTAACCTATTCACCTTCACATCCCTCTCTAGCCTATTCACCGTCACATCCCTCTCTAGCCTATTTACCTTCACATCCCTCTCTAGCCTATTCACCGTCAAATTGCTCTCTAGACAATTTACCGTCACATCCCTCTCTAGCCTATTCACCGTCACATCCCTCTCTAGCCTTTTTACCTTGACATCCCTCTCTAGCCTATTTACCTTCACATCCCTCTCTAGCCTATTCACCGTCAAATTGCTCTCTAGACAATTCACCGTCACATCCCTCTCTCGCCTATTTACCGTTACATCACTCTCTAGCCTATTCCCCTCCACATCCCTCTCTAGCCTATTCACCGTCACATCCCTCTCTAGCCTATTCACCGTCACATCTCTCTCTGCCTATTCACCTACTTACTACATTTGTTTTGTTTGTAATATCTACTAAATCTCCTTTATTTTCAGGAGTTAACTGCAAAGAACGTGCTCTGTAAACAAACTTTCCGCAAGGTCCAGTGATGACCCATAATCAAGTTACCAAGAATCACCTGTGATTATAACCTGTGATTGCACAACATGAATTGACATCTCCATTCTATAAATTATTTCTGCTGTATCAACTGCGTCTTGTGTTTATGTTATAAAGGTTTATTCCCCCTGTAATGTGTTACATGTTTATCCAGGTGGTCCCTATTCAAATCTAGCCATAAAAACATTAACAATTAAACAATTAGACTCCTAGCCCTGCACCCCCTGCCAACCCCATACTCAAAGTATATCTTAGATCTTACCCCTACAGCCCTTCTGTCAGCTGCAAACCCACAACAGATCTCTCATCAGACCCTGGGCTCTGCAGCTCCATTTTCAGACAAAAAGGCACAGTAGACCTCAGATTAGACCTCTGTCCCTGCAGACCCTCTGTCAGCTGCAAACCCACAAGAGATCTCTGATCAGTCCCAGGCCTTTGCAGAACTTCTGTCAGACATGTAGGCACATCACACATCAGATCCATGCCCCTGCAGCTCCATTCTAAGACATTAGCCACATTAGACCTCAGATCTATGCCCCTGCAGCTCCATTCTCAGACATATAGCCACATTAGACCTCAGATCTGACCACTGCAGCCCCTTTCTGAGGCATATAATCACATTCTACCTCAGATCAGATCCTGGGTTCTGCAGCATCTCTCTTAGACATATAGATACATCAGACCCCTGCCCCTGCAACCCCTCTCTCAGACATCTACCTACATAAGTCCTCAGATTAGACCCCTGCTGCAGCAGCTCTTCTCTAAGACATATCTCAGATAAGTTCATTGCCACTGCAGCCCCTCACTCAGACATACAGCCACATTAGACCCATGCAGCCACTCTCTCATTCATATAGCCACATCAGACTTCATATTATACCCCTGCAGTCCCTCTCTCAGACATATAAACATAACAGACTTCAGATTACACCCCTGCAGCTTGGCCCACAGACACATAGCCACATCAGACCCCTGCCCCTGCAGCCTCTCTGTCAGTCATCTGCAAACATTAGATTCAGCCATATACCCATATCAGACCTCAGATCAGACCCTGCCCCTGCAGCCTCTCTGTTAGTCATCTGCAAACATTAGATTCCTGGCCCTGCTGTCTCTCACTTTCATATCCATAGATTCTGTGTACTGATACTTATTCCCCAGTGCATATTATGTGTTGTCTTTGATAAATTATGTACTGGCCATACTGTGTATGAGAATGAAGAGGAGAGACCACTGGGCTTGCCTGCTGCACTGCCTCGCCACCAAGCCAAAATGAGACATGCACAGTGTAGGGGGGCAGCACCAGACTTGTCACCCTCTCCTGAAGATATAGTTAAATTAGCTGGTGTTGAGACCCAGAGGCTGATACTTAGACTCTTGGAGGTCAATTTATCAAAGCGTCAATCCCAGTGCATTCGCCAGCGTCAATACACTCTCCAGACATCGCTGACGCGGATCTAAATATGATACCCTTATTTTTCAAAAAAGTTGTCAAAAACGCACGCGTCAAGTACGGTGCGAAGAGCATCGGACTGGTGTTAACTAAAAGTCATTGATGTTGTTGTTATTCAGGTTTTTCCCAACTTTATTTATACCATTTCATTACTGTCCATGAACAAGCACATTTCTCTAAAGCTAATCTTTTATTTTTCAACTGTTAATGTCCAAGAAATAGCTACATTTATACCTGAACAAACAATATCTCATAGAAAGTTATTTTTTATATTTATTTGCTATACAAAAAAATCTGTTATATTATACTTTCAGATAAATTAATGTGTATTTGTATTTCTAAAAGTCATGATATGCTTTTATCTCATTTTTTTATTTTTTATAAATGATTATTAATGCTAGAATTTGTACATATATCTTTGCACATACTTGTGTATATATATATATATATATATATATATATATATATATATATATATATATATATATATATGTGTGTGTGTGTGTGTTATGTCCGAAATCTTTTGCAAACATATTTACAAGTCCCTAAATTCCTTTTTTTGTTCTAAACAATGTTGTCTTTCATATCTCTGTGTTTATTTATACCACTATATGTATATAGTGTTAATTATTATTCTGAGCAGGAATAATTGTGAATATAACATGTAATCAGGGTATCATATGTATTTATTTGCAATCAATGGATATTTAAAGAGCTGGGCCAGGTTTTTCTCTGTACCTGTGTAACCCTTCCTGATTGCAATCTAGTTTTAAAAACCACCCCTTCACAGGTGTTATAAAATGGCCTGGCATATAAGATGACATTTCCTACTGAAAAAGAAATTCAAGAGAAGGAAGAAATACACTGAAAATAGAATGACAGTAAAGAGGTGATTTTAATTTCTGCTGTATCTGAATCATGACAGTTTAATGTTAGGTTTAATGTTAGGTGGGCTATCCCTTTGAGCTATCGGTTTAAGATTCTATTGAATCTCACATATACATACTTTCAACGTATCTAACACAATGTAATAAATGGCACTTACAAGTTCTGATGATACAAGTATCAAGCATTTTAATTCATTAGTGATAGTTTAAAATGTATATTTGAATCAGGTTGGCTGATGTCATAAATCATGTGACTGCATATTCCAATCAAAAGTTGTTCAAAAATTCACTAGTGTGTGGGTTGTTTAGGAATTTGAGTCATAATTGCTGCGAAGTGGAGAGTGGGACCTGTATTACATGGCTTAAACATGGTGCACATAGATGTTTCACAGAAAATAAAAAGGAAGTTAGCTATATCATGCTGTGTATTTATTACATTTGTATCTGTATAGGAGCCATCTATTAGTGCGACAAGTTTGGGGCAAAACTCTTCAACAAATTTGTAGAAATAATATTGTCCCCTTGCTTTGTAATGAGAGACAAATTTGTAGCATAGTCCATAAGTAGTAATGTATTTTACATTTTTATCCCTATATCTACTACTGCACCAAATGTGTAGCAATAATATTGTTTGATTTAGAAAGGGTAAACAATTTTAATAGAGTTTCTAATTTACTTTTATTATGTAATAAACTTCATTCTCTTGCAGCATCGAACCATTGACTTCTATGGCATCCGTGACCTCAAGGGTGGCGGATTGAAAACCAGGTACGCTGCGTCGGAATACACGCAAGTGTACCTGCTTGTCAGGATTCTCCTTAGGTATCACTTGTTAACAAGAATTAGGGGTTGCTGTACCTTTAACAACATTCTGCTTCACTTCCTGTTTCCTATAAAAGATTGCCACTCCTTTAGCTCATTGCTTGGTATTGAGTCAACCTTGATCCTATGCTCTCCTGACAATCTACAGATTAACCTTCTAGTGATTCAGCTTACTTGAACCCTTCTGCGCTGTTCACTCGGCTGCTGTGTTCTTATTCAAGATTCTCCTGCTGCTACGATACCATCAGACATTCCGGCCGGATCTACAAGATCAATCCGCGGTGACGTCACACGCCAACGGAACAGATCAACCAGGCAATTGCCGCTGCTCACATCCACATCGGAACTCTAAGTTGGCATTGAAGCTACCTCTCAATATCTATACTTGCCATCCGGCTCTGATAAGGTACCTCTCTTCCTCTCTTTTACTACGGGTTATCCAAACTTACCATATACTCGCAGCTATCATGTTCTAATCAATTACTACCAGCAGTATGTATGCTCTAGTTAACTCTGCCTATAGTTTTTTCAATCAGTCTCATTTGTAACTTTCATTTCTTAATTAGAGTTCTGTAAGCTGATACTTTATAGCTACAGTCTCTCAGCTTGTAATTTTTCTATACTTCTGTCATTATTCCACACAAGTTTCATTTATTAAACTTAACTGCATTGCACTGTAGTAACTGACAGGTGGCAGTTCTAAGCTCTTCTTAATTTTTATTTGAAACTCATATCAACTGCTTAGAATTATACTTGGGACTCACGTTGTCATTCTGGCAACCTATGTGTTTTTCATATAATTCTAATCCACAATCCCAAACTTTTATCTCAGCAGCTGTGGTCTAATTGAAGTTTCCTCTTTGTTCTCTAGATAACTTTGTTTTCCAAAACAGACTGTGACACTGCTAAATGTTTGATAAATTTGGAAAAGGGTCAAATAAATTTGAATGTGAATTCGAAACATCTGTACGGATGCATGCATCGATCTGCGTCGAATTGAGATCGCGGGATCGTATTTTACGTCACAAATTTCAACATTTGCCGATCTTCTTGCTTTGATAACTATGGCTGATCAATCTTACGACAAATACGACATGGAATTCAAGTGTATTTTCAGTTGACACTTTGATAAATTAACCCCTTGGTCTAGACCTGCAGTTTCCTGATCTGGAGATCATGTGACAGAGCAGTAGAGTCCTTCATGGGATGTAAGAAAGCACATTTTACATTGACAATTGTCTCAGCGACTCAGAGGCACTTTCATGCAGTAAAGTGTTGTTTATTCAGTTTCTAAACAATATTTTGTGTGACATGAGTGACATTCCTTCTGCATGAGTGAGGCTTAAAGGAACAGTCTGGTCAAAATTAAACTTTCATGATTCAGATACAGGTAGGACATGTCATTTTAAACAACCTTCAAATGTACTTTTATCATCAAATTTTCTCTCTTGGTATTCTTTGTGGAAAGCTAAACCTAGCTAGGCTCATATGCTAATTTCTTAGCCCTTGAAGGCCGCCTCATATCTCAATGCATTTTGACAGTTAAACAATGTTAGTTCATGTGTGTCATATAGATAACATTGTGCTCACTCCTGTGGAGATATTCAGCACTGGTTGGCTAAAGTGAAAGTCTGTCAAAAGCACTGAGATAAGGGGGCAGTCTGCTGAAGCTTAGATACAAGGTAATCACAGAGGTAAAAAGTGAATTAATATAACAGTGTTGGTTATGCAAAACTGGGAAATGGATAATATAGGAATTATCTATCTTTTTGCACAATAAAAATTCTGGAGTAGAATGTCCCTTAAATGTCAGATGATAAACCCTATACATCAGCACATATCACGCAGATGCCCATGGTCACTATTTACACCAATACTCTGCAGCTCCTGGGCTGAGGCAGAATTGGCCCTATACACCAACACATATCATGCAGATGCCCATGGTCACTATTTACACCAATACTCTGCAGCTCCTGGGCTGAGGCAGAATTGGCCCTATACACCAGCACATATCATGCAGATGCCCATGGTCACTATTTACACCAATACTCTGCAGCTCCTGGGCTGAGGCAGAATTGGCCCTATACATCAGCACATATCATGCAGATGCCCATGGTCACTATTTACACCAATACTCTGCAGCTCCTGGGCTGAGGCAGAATTGGCCTTATACATCAGCACATATTATGCAGATGCCCATGGTCACTATTTACACTAATACTCTGCAGCTCCTGGGCTGAGGCAGAATTGGCCCTATACATCAGCACATATTGTGCAGATGCCCATGGTAACTATTTTTATTTTATTTTTTTAATCTCATGCAAGTCATTTATACCAGTTACTTTTATTTATTTATTTTTAATATATTTTTTATTGAGATATTTAAGAAATACAGACATTCAATACATTACAGTTTTCAAACGCATCATGCATCAAAATGTACAGATGTTTTGAAAGAGCAGAAGTATTGCAAGATATGACATTCTATAAGAGTTGTTGTAGGATGATATAATATTCTACAATATAGGAATGTCTCAAGATAAGTCTGTATGAAGAAATTAAGCACATAATGCAGCAC
Source organism: Bombina bombina (assembly GCF_027579735.1). Lineage (NCBI taxonomy): Eukaryota > Metazoa > Chordata > Amphibia > Anura > Bombinatoridae > Bombina > Bombina bombina. The sequence goes on from NC_069507.1 coordinate 277,077,075, forward strand.
CTCATTTTTATTTTTTTTAAACAATATATATATATATCCCCTTCAAATATAATTAAACAACGAGTGAAATGTTATCCCTAAATAGAAGACAAGGGCCTCTTGTGGACCCCTAGAATGTTTAGAATGTTACCTTTAACTAAGGGAGATTTTGGGGGAGATAAGAAAAAATAGGGTTATCAAAGGATGCATTTTCCTATGCTTACCTAATAAGCAATATCTGGGGTGGGGCAGGGTTGGCAGAGTAGTACTTTGGGAGTTAAAATAACTGTATAAGATAGAAACTGGAATTTAGTATACAAAACAGATAAATATGAGCCATAAGGTTACAATATAAATGAAGTCCAGACACATTTCAGTTTTAAATAACATACGGCAAGATTACAAGTTATGCGCTAAACCGGGTGCGTAAATAATGCAAAACAAATGAGCGGTATCGCACTCTCTATAGTGCTGCCATTACAAGTTACTGAAAAACCTTCTTGTGTTGTGCGGTATGGTGCGTTAAGCGACATACCAGGGTCGGACTGACAAGTCTGGCAAATCGGCCCTTGTCCGAGGGCCCTGCATCTTAGAGGGCCCATGCCTCCTACTGCAGCTGGATAGATTATATATATATATATATATATATATATATATATATATATATATATATACAGTATATATAGCAAAAAACTATAAGAGCAGAAGTGGAACATCATGTTAAATGAATCATTAGAAAGATAGGGAATCAAGCACTCTTTTAAAGTTTTGAAACTGCAGTATTTATTAACCTCTAAAATTAGAGTTATTGGTACATATCCAATATATTGAACTACTTAGTGTTAAAATCACATATGGCACAAAGTTATTATGAACGTCCCCACATTGTGTAAACCATATTACGGAAGTCACGTGACTCTATATTTAAACCCTGCATGTAAAACTGAACCATATGTATCAATATGGAAACATAGTATGCAGCTTGATACAATTCCACCTCACACTACATACCGCTCATACCGCTCATGCTACACCCCAGCTGCACTCAGAACCCCTGCAAGTTCAAGGGTCTTTTCTGGGCAGGTGTAATTATAGGGATCTAAGCAAGGCGATAAGGCGATAAGGCGATAAGGTGTCAGGTGTTTACACCAATACATAGATTACGAACAAGTAATATCATATGTAACATAAAAAAGCCAGTATGTCGCAATAAACACATATCATAATTGACAGTATCACGGTTCCAGATTAGCAACAAAGTTCCGTTTTATGGCAAAAAGGTCTATTACAATAGACTCTCCACTGTGCGGTATTGCCAGTTACGTATAATAGTCACTTATCTGGAAAGGGTTGCAGGCACTGTACTCCAACTGCAAATTCCAACTGCAATAAGGGAGACTCCAGCCATGCATACAGCAAACAAACGCCAAATCGTATGGCATGAAGACCAAACAAGCAGACTTCCACATGCAGGTGTGTCACATGATCCTCCAAACCAATGCCGACGATTGTTTCACCCCTAACGTTATGTGCAAGATGGGGCTTCCTCAGGGCTAATGGATTGGAGCCCTACTATTGGAGCTTTTATTTTCAAACTTGCTCCACCTATAGTAAAAACCTACCTATACAAATCTAAACGAAACACAATGTGCATATCCTTAGATTATTAGGCCCACCAACAGAGAGCCTGTATTTGAATGCAAGTGAGAAAACAAACTTTCCTAAACAGTCCTTATACAGAAACAATCTTATTTGAAGAGTTACAAATAAATCAATTCACAAATGTCTAACACATGAGCGGAGATGGGAGCAAAGATGGAGAGTTAAAAGAACACAACACCTTTTATTATATCTACACATAGTTAAATAGATTGTTAAAGGGAACATATCCCAAAATAGGGATATAAAAGAGCGCTGATATTTAAAATATAAAAAAGCAATATTCAATATAAAACCAGGTAATACACTTAAAATATAGTAGATCAAGTCTACCGTATTAGTCCTGTTTAATGTCCATAAACTGGTGGTAAATTGAAGGGATAAAGATATCCTCCTGTTACGTGGGTAGGGCTGCTCCTCTTGATCCCAGAGAGTGTGGAACAACTGTTAAAATAGAAAGTAGAAAGAGGGCGCCACAATAGCGTGATACCGTCTGGATATGTAGGTATAGATATAAGTAAGTATTATGCTTACCAGATGGTGTGACACTACTGTGACCAGTGCAAGAAAGCAGGCTAGCACTTATCAGTGGCTAGTACACTGTGGAAGCCAAGCTCCAAAGGCACTTGTCCTAGTTGAAACTCTGAGTGTATCTCCTGTTGACTGGACTTCAGGTGCTGCAAAAGTGTAATCTTTTGTGTGTTGTTCAGTTGGTATTGATAAACCACAACACAGACAACTTCAATAAAATGGCTTTTAATACTTATGACGCGTTTCTCAACCTCAAACAGGTTGTTTCATCAGATAAAAAAGTGAATGCCATCATTATCAATTGTTAACAATTTATACACATTTGTGTGTCAAAAGAGGAAGTTGTCATCATATGTGTAATCCAATAGAAAAACATTTGTGTGCATTCAGCTGTGGAAACCAACACAGGCTCCCAGCTGTTATAATTTAAAAATTTAGACAGAGTAACAAGGTTTGAATAGGGTGTGTATAAATGTAAGAATCTAAACTTTTAACCTATTGGTTACATTGTAAAAATGAATGAACAAATTAAACAATCTTATCACTTTGTTTTCATTAAAAGTTATTACATATATAACCTCACTTAATCATTTATTGTAATAGACACAATCCTTTTGAAAAAAATATATATGTTTAATTTAAAATAAGTGTATGTATGGAAAATGCATAGTTCATTAAGTAATCAGGATCTGAATGGGAGTCTAAACTTTTAACCTATTGTTTGCATGGTGAAAGTAATGATTTAAAGATAATGTTATTATTAGGTTTTTGTAGAAGATAGATACTTGTATAGCCTCAATATAGTTTGTTATAATTGCTTGCAAAATGTTTCACCTCAATAATAGTTTGTTATAATAAACATAATCTATTTTAAAGGGAATTATCACTTTGTTTTCATTAGAAGTTATTGCCTATGTAACCTCACTTTGTAGTTTGTGATAGACACAATTCTTTTGAATATGAAATAATATGTTTAATTGTAAAAAAGTGTGTGTATGTATAAAAGGGTGATTCATTAAATAATAAAGATCTGGATAGGAATCTTGACCTTTAACCTGTTGTTTGCATTATAAATATGAAGAATTAAAAAAGTGTTATTACTTGGTTTATGTTGAAGATAAATACTTATGTAGCCTCAATATAGTTTGTTATAGTGAATTAATGTATATATAACCTCAAGAAAACGAGTTTGTTATAATATACACAATCTTTTTTTGAATATAAAAAGGTGTGTTTGTACATAGGGATGTGTATGTATGAAATGAATTGTTCAATAAACAGAGGTATTATTGCATATGCATGCAAACATGTTTATAAACCCCCCTCTCCTTGTCAAATGTCTGCATCATGTGCCTGTACACCTACGCTTATAGTTGTGTTGTGTGTAATTGTTTGTTTGGGAAAATAATTGTTTTGTTAGAAAGATGAAGAAAAGGAATATTTCTCTTTGAGTGTATGGTATGTGTAAAGTGTGAATAATAATCAGTAAACTATGTCTGAAATTTCATAATGAAATCTCAATTGTCTTTTGTAATTGGCTGACCAGATGTGTTCATTTTGCTGCCAGCAGTGCAATGCTGCTCCTTCAGCAAAGGACAGCAAGAGACTGAAGCCAGTTTTGACAATGGACAGCTAGTTATAAAATGTGACCAAATGGACATGCAACATAAGAAATTGGCAGCTGTAGCCAGGTTTGAACTCACAACCTTTGGATTGGGAGGCAGTTGACATAGCCACTGGGCCACAGCAACCCCAGTGGTTGAGCTCTTGCAGAGCCCGTACCAATTGTTTGGCTGGTTTTACTCTAGCAATGCAAGAAACGTTCTATAAGTAGCAAAGAGTCCAGCTGACTAAAAAAGAGATTTTGTAATATACACAATCTTTTTTTGAATATAAAAAGGTGTGTTTGTACATAGGGATGTGTATGTATGAAATAAATTGTTCAATAAACAGAGGTATTTTTGCATATGCATGCAAACATGTTTATAAACCCCCCCCCTCTCCTTGTCAAATGTCTGCATCATGTGCCTGTACACCTACGCTTATAGTTGTGTTGTGTGTAATTGTTTGTTTGGGATGATAATTGTTTTGTTAGAAAGATGAAGAAAATGAATATTTCTCTTTGAGTGTATGGTATGTGTAAAGTGTGAATAATAATTAGTAATCTATGTCTGAAATTTCATAATGAAATCTGGTATTTTATATAAATTTGATATAAATTTAAATTTCTAATTGGTACCTATTTTCTCTCACATTTAACAGATGCAATCAGATTATTAATAATAATAACAATAAAATTACTACCTGGATATGTAGTTCTGCCCTATTTTTCCAATAGTGTATCTGACCTATGAATGTTATAAAATAAATTAGTATGCTGTATCAGAAAAAGATAAATTCAATATTGTAGATGTCTATCAATTGAAGGCTGCTAGATCCAGGTTGGCATTCAACCCTTGTGGATGAAGAGTCTTCAGTCGGTAGATCCAGTATGTTTCACGTTGTCTAAGTCTGGTGAGTCTGTTATAATCAGAACTCTTTGGAATAAAGTCAATGGGAATGTATTTGAAAATGTATGGATTTCCATTGTGTTTGATTAGACAATGATTAGGTATGCTATGTTTAATTTTATTTTTTCTGGAGTTTTTACAGTTGCGGTGATGTTCACCCCATCTGTTTCTCAGTTTTCTGGAGGTGCGGCCTACATATTGGAGGCCGCATAAACACTCCATAAGATAAACGGTAAAAGATGAATTGCAGTTGAAAAATATAGGAATTTGAAAAATCTCACCAGTGATTGTGGATTTGAAATTTTTGATCCCTGATTTGATAATTTTACAAGAGCCACATCCTGTTTTGCCACATTTGTAAATACCCCGAAGGCCAAATAGTCCCTTGTTCTGATTGGGATTTTGTAATGTTCTATTAGAAAGTTTGTGTTTTACTTTCTTACTGGGAGATAGCTGATTTCTAAGGGTGGGCGCTCTTTTATATATGATTTTTGGTGTTTCTTTTACCAAATGTTTGAGAATGGGGTCCCTTTGTATTATATACCAATGTTTTTTTATGATGTGTTGTATTTTGTGAAAATCAGAATTGTATTGTGTTATGAAAAAAGTTTCTTTCTCTCCAAATGGTGTATCTGTTTTGTTGTTTTTTTTATCTGCTAGGATATCCTCCCTATTAAGATTTTTCGCTCTCTCAAGGGCCCTGTCTAATAAAATGGGGGGATATTCTTTTTCAATAAACCTATTATATAATACTTGACTTTGTTCCAAAAAAGTGTTATAATTGCTACAATTTCGTCTCATCCTACGAAATTGACTATAGGGTACATTGTGTATCCAATTCCTGTGATGATTGCTGTGGTAATTTAAAAAACTATTACTGTCGACATCTTTAAAAAAGGTCTTAGATGTAATATTATGTTCTTCTAAACTGAGGATGAGATCTAGATATTCAATGTTTTTTTGTTTTAAGATTGTTAAAGGGGTATACCTTCGTCATAAGGAAACCAAGACTTTACTTTCAAATGAAGCTAGCCATATCTAATTTCTTATTCAAGCCTATAGGTAAGAGGGTATTAAGGGTATAGATCCATTTGCACTCTTTTTGGAGGAGGCATTTATTATTATCACCTCCTCTGCCATGTAGCAGCCCTTTATCAATACCTGTAAATTTCAAGCAACTGGGATTGCTATTATGTTTTATTTGGTAGTATCTAGCTACACTACTCGTTTGTATCTCACCCTTGATGTCGTCCCTATGTTCCTTAATGCGTTCTTTAAGAATTCTCTTGGTTTTACACACGTAAAACCCGGGACACGAGCATTCTAATACTACTCCTTCCGTATTGCAATTGAAAAAATGGTTATTTCGAAATTCTGTATCACAATTTCCTGAAAACACTTTTGTTCTTTTCATAAATTCACAAGCCACACATTTACCACAAGGAAAGTTACCATTGGGTATATGTTTGTGAAGACATTTGCACTTAGATGGAGTTGATACAAATAGGCTATTAACCAAATTGTCCTTGATGCTCATAGCTCTTCTTGCTGTCAAGTTAGGATAGTTACCCACTTCTATTGCAATTTTGTCATCACTGGTCAACACTGACCAATGTTTTTGTAATATCATTCTAATGGATCGCCAATGACAATTGTAGTTAGTTATCAAGCGAATCACAGAGTTTTTAGTTTTACTCTTGCCATATAGTAATTCATCCCTATTTGTCTTTCTTGCAAGGGCCTTAGCATTACTAATATTTCTCTTAGAGTAACCTCGCTCAATAAATCTATCCTGCATACATTGGGCATGTGAGTCATATTTCTCCTTTGAAGAACAATTACGCCTAAGGCGCAAAAATTGTCCCTTTGGTATACCTTTAATTAAATGAGGGGGATGATGGCTGGTAGCCAATAGTAAGCTATTTGTAGCAGTTGACTTCCTAAAGTTCTCTGTGACTAATATACCACTTTCATTCTTTATTTTTATGTCAAGAAAATCAATTTCTGACTGACTACACTGCATAGTTAAATGAACGTTCAAATCGTTGCTATTAAGTGGATCTACAAAAGTTTTCAAGGTGTCTTAATCTACCTCCCAAATTAACAGAATGTCGTCCACATATCTTAACCAAAAATTCACATGCTTCAAAAAAAGAGGATTTTGGTATACCACCTGCATCTCCCACTTTCCTAAGTGGAGGCAGGCATACGTTGGGGCACATGTTGCCCCCATTGCAGTCCCTCTTAGTTGCTTATAGATTTTGTTGTCAAACATAAATACATTATTGTTCAAACTGAATCGAAGCAAGGTAACCACTAAATCAGTGTGTTTTTTAAATTTGGCCCCTTTACTAGAGAGAAACTCTTCACAGGCTTTGACCCCAATTTGATGGTGGATGGAAGAGTACAGACTCTCTACATCGAGTGTGACTAGCAAAGAACCCTCATCAACTGTCATGTCATTAACTTTTCTTAAAACATCAGTTGTATCAAAGACAAAGGATGGCAAAGTGGATAGAAATGATCGGAGAGCATGATCAACATAATTTCCTATATGTTCAAACAGACTGAAACATATAGATATATATATATAAATACACAATATGTCCAGTCCAGGCAACAATGTAAAAAAATAGAAGAACCTTTATTCCAAAATTTAATAAAAACATAGAGTGAGTTGAACCTTACACATCACATAGATAGATGCAAGGTATACAAAGTGAAGCCGTGCTCCTCAGCAGACATGTTTCGTGCTCAATGCACTTGTTCACTGCACACACACGCATGCATGCATACATACATACATACATACATAAATACATACAGTCGTATGCAAAAGTTTAGATGCAAAACATCTTCAGTTCAGTTAGGTTTGATGGTTGCCGAGCATGGATAGCCCGCTTCAAATCACCCCACAGATTTTCAATGATATTCAGGTCTGGGGACTGGGATGGCCATTCCAGAACATTGTACTTGTTCCTCTGCATAAATGCCAGAGTAGATATTGAGCAGTGTTTTGGGTCGTTGTCTTTGTTGAAATATCCAGCTCCGGCGTAACTTCAACTTTGTGACGGATTCCTCAACATTATTCTCAAGTATCTGCTGATATTGAGTGGAATCTATGCGACCCTCAACTTTATCAAGATTCCCAGTACTGGCAATGGCCCCACAGCATGATGGAACATCCACCAAATTTTACTGTGGCTAGTAAGTGTTTGTCTTGGAACGCTGTGTTCTTTTGCCATGCATAACGCCCCTTGTTATGACCAAATAACTCAATCTTTGTTTCATCAGTCCACTGCGCCTTCTTCCAAAATGAAACTGGCTTGTCCAAATGTGCATTTGCATACCTCAAGCGACTGTGTTTGTGGTGTGTGTGCAGAAAAGACTTCTTCCGCATCACTCTCCCATACGCTGACTTGTTGAACAATGCACAATGACACCATCTGCAGCAAGATGATGTTGTAGGTATTTGGAGGTGGTCTGTGGGCGGTTTTTGACCGTTCTCACCATCCTTTGCCTTTCCAATATTTTACTTCTGGCCTTAACAAGAACTGTGCCTGTGGTCTTCCATTTCCTCACTATGTTCCTCACAGTGGACACTGACAGCTTAAATCTCTGCGATAGCTTTTGCAGCCTTCCCCTAAACCATAATGTTGAACAATCTTTGTTTTCAGGTCATTTGAGAGTTGTTTTGAGGCCCCCATGTTGCCACTCTTCAGAGGAGAGTCAAAGAGAACAACAACTTGCAATTGGCCATCCTAAATACCTTTTCTCATGATTGGATGCACCTGTCTATGAAGTTCAAGGCTTAAAGGGCTCACCAAACCAGTTGTGTGTTCCAATTAATCAGTGCTAGGTAGTTACAGGTATTCAAATCAACAAAATGACAAGGGTGCCGAAATGTATGCACCTGTCTAATTTCGTTTTGATGCATATTGACATTTTCTGTTAATCCAATAAACCTCATTTCACTACTGAAATATTACTGTGTCCTTCAGTTATTTGATAGATCAAAATGAAATTGCTGATCCAAGCACCCAATTATTTATAAATTAATATCATGGAAATTGTTGGGGATGCCTAAACTTTTGCATACAACTATATATATATTAATAAGAGTGAAAAGAGTGCACCATGAAGCCTGGTGAACTTGAATGGTGCAATGTAGCTTACTAACCACGCTGTATTGGGATGCACAGTGTTCCTCTCCTCCTTAGTCCCCGTGCTGAAGTTCCTGACTGCTTTTTCTAGGAGTAGAAGTAAAAGAGCAGAGACAGAAGGGAAGGTGGTCTTGGGGGCAAGAATCTGCGGGGACATAGCTGTAATTAGTGCTTAAATCTGAATTCTCTCCATGGAGCAAGCTTGTTTATTGGATCTGGTAGTGAGCTGAACTCTCCTCACTTAATTCCTGCATGAAATAAATCACTAGGCTGACAACTCACTTCAGTAACACGTACTGTCCTGTTTCCCTGAAGAGGCTAAAGGGGCTTTAGTTTACAATGATTTATTTGATAGGTGGATACAGGTGCATGGCAACAAACGGTTAAACTACCTGTGTTATTATAATTTCATTTTCATGTAGGTGTTAAATGCAACTTTTGTTCTATTTATTTGTGTGTAATAACTATAAAAGAAAAACCCATTGATTTGCATGGTTTCTGTAGACCATTTTTATTTTTTATTAAAGACCAGTTTTAACCCAGTTACCGCTAAAAGGCTGATGAGGATCACCTCCTGATTTTTGTTTTAGGGAGCAGGAACTACTTAGTGTGACAGAGTATATTAAAATGCTCACTACACAGAGCATACATAGCTGTCAGCACCTGTGTAAGATGGAGTCAGTGTGTGCATGGAGCGCACATTTTTACAATCAATATATATAAATAAGGGGAGATTACATATACGGCGCAGGCTTCAGCGCAAGTGCTGCAACCCGCACCGCCCGTAATTTTACCTCACACATCGGGGTATCCAATAAACCCGGCTGGCAGTTCATAAAGTGCATAGATGTCAACAGTTACTAATCCTAAAGTTGCCACTATGTACATTTTACCCAAAATCTACAAAAACACCTCTTGTCCACCAGGGAGACCTATAATCTCAGGAATGGGCTCCCTGACTGAACAAGCCAGCAAATATGTGGACTCTAGACTCAGGTGTTTTGTAGATACTTTGCCTTCACATAAAAAAGATACAATGCACATCCTCAATAAACTACAAAACACAGAAGTCACCAACATTCACTATTGGTAACATGCGATGTTGAATCGCTTTACACTAGTATAAAAACTGAATGGGGTATAAAAGCGGTTGCCCACTTTTTGAATAAAGACCAAGATATGGACGTGACTACCAAGGATTTCATCATTAGGTTATTAAAATTCTTCCTCAAACACAATTATTTCGTCTTTGACGACAAATTCTTTTTACAAATATATAGCACCGCCATGGGTACATCCTGCGCACCTACGTACGCCAATTTGTACCTGGGCTGGTGGAAAGAGATGATAGTATTCAATTACACCATGAACCAATATACTCGATACATCTCCCACTGTTCCAGGTACATAGACAATATTTTTGTTATATGGGAGGGCCCAATTGAAATCTTACAAAAATTCATTGATTCTTTGAATTCTAATCCTTTTGGCTTATATCTGACATATAACACCAATATGGAAAAAGTCTAATTTTTAGATCTGACCATTGTGAAACAAAATAATAAACTTGAGACAGAATCTTATAGAAAACCGACCGCGACTAACAACATACTACACGCCAGTAGCCATCATCACCCATCTACCATTCGCAGCCTCCCATATGGAGAATACTTAAGACTAAGAAGGAATAGAACAGACATTGACGCTTTTAACAAAGCAGCTTGTGAATTAAGAATAAGACTGTTGGAACGGGGCTATACTAAAAAATCATTAACCAGGGCCTATCAAAAAGCACTAGCAAAAGATAGGTCAGAACTTCTCAGACCTAAAAAGCCTACACTATCTGATACAAATGTGATAAGATTCATATCCACTTATAACAGTGAAAGTGACAAAGTAACAGCTATCATTAACAAACATTGGCACATTCTAAAAAGTGATGACAAACTTAACATGTTACTACCCACTAATCCGTCTTTCACTTTCAGACGTGCTAACAATTTAAATGACCATCTTACAAATAGTCACTTTGACAGAAATAGAAATAAGAAACCTATCCATCAATGCTCCGTACCTTGTGGGCACTGTAAGACATGACAGTACATGGTGAAAAAAGATACCTTTGTAGATAGATTCTCTAAAACTTGGAAAATTAAAAGCCACATTAACTGCCAAAGCGAAAATGTAATTTACTGCTTATCATGCTCGTTTAATATAATTTACACAGGAATGACTACACGGAAGTTGAGCACTAGAATGACAGAACATTTAAGTAATATTCGCAATGCACAGAGAGATGCAGAAGATGGCAGACAAATCACTAGCGTGGCCAGACACTTTCTCCAATACCACTCTAGCAAAACCACTTCTTTTAAGTGCGGGGGTCTGGAACAGATAAAACCTGGGATTAGAGGAGGCAACAGGGAGAAAATCTTGTTGCAAAAAGAAACAGGTTGGATTTTCAGACTCAATACAGTCATGCCCAATGGGATGAATGAGGCCAATAATTTTTGGGTATTTCTTTAAAAATCACGTTTACAGTGACTACACAATAATGATATCTGAATATCATCATACCTTGTCACATTTCCTTATAAGTAAAGCATACATACTAAATATGAATTATGAATCATAAACATCTAAGTATATGGTACAGATATACTTATCAAATTTATTTTATTCTTCCTTATAAAATGAATAAACTAATATATTCTGGTTTACCAAATTACACCTAACTTAATCTGATTACCATTTCCCTAAAAATGATACTCAAAAGTACCAACTTGAATCTACTTAGAAATCGGTACCTTAAATGAGATTGAGGGTTGTGGTTTCTGATAATGGGTACATGTTTTGGAATATAGTTAATACCTAACCATGAATATATTGGCTGGGTGTTCAATTGCCGCCCATAGCACTTTCCATACCCATATTCATAGATCTTCCCATAACCTAATATTGTGTGTAATTGACAACCTCATGGCTTACATTAGACAAAGTGCATTGGTATACCGATACAGAGCTAACGCCGTGAAACCTAGTATATAAATTTGTCTGGACAGTCTTTACCTAATATCATACAATACCAATATGTGTTTTCACACTAAGAAAGTATTAAAAATGTAATCTATAGTAAATGTACTTGTCGAGAATATTGTGCATTTTAGGTGCCAATTCATAATTAATAATAGGTGTCAACTCTCTATTTATGACACATGTTCAAGGTATGGAACCTGTTATGATGTGGATTAATATTCTGGAGGTGGGCACTCCTAATGCAGGAATTTAGTTCTTGGCCATCTACACCATATAACCCCCATACAGACACTATGACAAAGTGATTGAAACCATAGGATGGTATAACACATAGAACAAATAATGAAGTTTGAGGGCATAGTAACGCTTGAACTTATTTATTTCTACTATCCCCACATTTTATTGACACTAACCTGTAGTTATGACATTATGTTTAACAGCAATGCGTGTGCCAATTGGGGTATTGCTAGATGGGGGCGGGGCGGTGCTTTGCCTGTGTGCACACCCTTGCACTTTGAGTGGATGGCGCTAGAGGTGGGAGTATCTAGTGGACCAATAGGATCTCTCTAATTGCGGGTCACATCTAACAGATTAAACTAGGGGATAATTCACCTAATAACACGCGTAAGTGTCCGTTTTAGCTGAGAGATCAAACTGTAACATGTTGGCAACTATGACATTGTGTTTGATAATACAGTGCAAATCAATGGGGGCATTACTAAACACACAGCAAATCAGTGCTTTACCTGTATATACACCTTTGTATGTGTATTGCATAACGCTAAAAGTGGGAGTGTCTGATAGACCAATAGGATCTGTTTATTTACGTGCCACATTTAACAGAACATACTAAGAGACGAATCTACCAAATAATAAGCGGAGGTGTTCATTTAAAATAGGACTTTTACTCCTATAAGGGATAAGGTCTGCACCTTTCTGAAAGGAAGTGTTTCTAAGCCACAATCGATCAGAACCATACCGTATGAACTGTGATCTTATGAATAAAGACACAAAATATGGGGAGTAAGGAACCTATCTGAAAGTATCTAATACATATGATCGCAACAGAAACATTTAATCACAGGGGTGATATGTTGCATATGAACTATTAACAATGTGAATGTACAGGGAGTGCAGAATTATTAGGCAAGTTGTATTTTTGAGGATTAATTTTATTATTGAACAACAACCATGTTCTCAATGAACCCAAAAAACTCATTAATATCAAAGCTGAATAGTTTTGGAAGTAGTTTTTAGTTTGTTTTTAGTTATAGCTATTTTAGGGGGATATCTGTGTGTGCAGGTGACTATTACTGTGCATAATTATTAGGCAACTTAACAAAAAACAAATATATACCCATTCCAATTATTTATTTTTACCAGTGAAACCAATATAACATCTCAACATTCACAAATATACATTTCTGACATTCAAAAACAAAACAAAAACAAATCAGTGACCAATATAGCCACCTTTCTTTGCAAGGACACTCAAAAGCCTGCCATCCATGGATTCTGTCAGTGTTTTGATCTGTACACCATCAACATTGCGTGCAGCAGCAACCACAGCCTCCCAGACACTGTTCAGAGAGGTGTACTGTTTTCCCTCCTTGTAAATCTCACATTTGATGATGGACCACAGGTTCTCAATGGGGTTCAGATCAGGTGAACAAGGAGGCCATGTCATTAGATTTTCTTCTTTTATACCCTTTCTTGCCAGCCACTCTGTGGAGTACTTGGACGCGTGTGATGGAGCATTGTCCTGCATGAAAATCATGTTTTTCTTGAAGGATGCAGACTTCTTCCTGTACCACTGCTTGAAGAAGGTGTCTTCCAGAAACTGGCAGTAGGACTGGGAGTTGAGCTTGACTCCATCCTCAACCCGAAAAGGCCCCACAAGCTCATCTTTGATGATACCAGCCCAAACCAGTACTCCACCTCCACCTTGCTGGCGTCTGAGTCGGACTGGAGCTCTCTGCCCTTTACCAATCCAGCCACGGGCCCATCCATCTGGCCCATCAAGACTCACTCTCATTTCATCAGTCCATAAAACCTTAGAAAAATCAGTCTTGAGATATTTCTTGGCCCAGTCTTGATGTTTCAGCTTGTGTGTCTTGTTCAGTGGTGGTCGTCTTTCAGCCTTTCTTACCTTGGCCATGTCTCTGAGTATTGCACACCTTGTGCTTTTGGGCACTCCAGTGATGTTGCAGCTCTGAAATATGGCCAAACTGGTGGCAAGTGGCATCTTGGCAGCTGCACGCTTGACTTTTCTCAGTTCATGGGCAGTTATTTTGCGCCTTGGTTTTTCCACACGCTTCTTGCGACCCTGTTGACTATTTTGAATGAAACGCTTGATTGTTCGATGATCACGCTTCAGAAGCTTTGCAATTTTAAGAGTGCTGCATCCCTCTGCAAGATATCTCACTATTTTTGACTTTTCTGAGCCTGTCAAGTCCTTCTTTTGACCCATTTTGCCAAAGGAAAGGAAGTTGCCTAATAATTATGCACACCTGATAAAGGGTGTTGATGTCATTAGACCACACCCCTTCTCATTACAGAGATGCACATCACCTAATATGCTTAATTGGTAGTAGGCTTTCAAGCCTATACAGCTTGGAGTAAGACAACATGCATAAAGAGGATGATGTGGTCAAAATACTCATTTGCCTAATAATTCTGCACTCCCTGTATTGAACAACATCTAATACACATAGGGATTGGATCAGAAGTAGGAGTGTTTCCTAAGCAATCTATGATTGGCTCATGGATCCTGCATAGTGCTATTTAAAGGGGTGGCACCCGGGCCTCGGTTTGTCTATTGCATTGAGAAAGGCTGATAGTACAGCCGAAACTAGTTTGCTGCTCATATATATTTTTTGTGCACTTAGTTGCGTCTTGTTGATTTGATTTTAACTTTAGCAGTCCGTTGTCCCTGTCACCTGAAGCCGAGGGAGCTGCTATCGGCCAGGAAACAGGGGGACAGTTGTGACTTAGTTTAACTTTAGGTACGGTTTGGTTCAGAAGCCTGTATTTTAAAAATTACTTATTAAAGTTGTTTTTTTTTTTTAAATATTTTTTATTAAGATTCAGTGAATAACAATACAAATAATGCAATCCAGTACAGAATATGTCAAAATTAAAGATTATGTCTCCATATACATCAAATGTTAATTGAACAGATTACATGTAGAAATATAGCTGAAACAAGAGACCACTTTGGGACCTCCTATTGTCAGAAAAACCAAAAATAAACAAAGCTCTAGAAGACTGACTTGGATATTGGGGGACGACTCATGCATCCCTATGATGAATCTTAATTTTCTTTTTTATAGGATGTTCATAATTAAACATTCAGTCACATCATCAATATAATTCAATAACATATCCATTAAAAGCATGCAATTCTTGGATTCTAGTAATCTGGAGTATAAATATAACCTACATTCTTAGTCAATGTAATATCATATCGACACAACAAAAGTAGCAGGGCTACTAAGAGTGTAAGAATGTAGGTCAAGCCGTGAATTACAATACAAATGGACAATGGAAGATAGACATACATGAATTTCTATCGGATATATTTTCCTCTGCCTACAGAGTAGGCCCGAAGGTGTATGGGGGTGGAGTTCTTATATATGTAATATGGAGCTAAAAGCTAGTGTGATCTAGGTTTGCAGATATGTAGTATTTGTCCCAAACTATATCGTGACATATAAAATGATAGACAATATGGGTCCCAGCAAAAGATGGTTACATAGCATGTGCAGACAGCTTTCATTTTTTCTTTTTTTTTTTCTTTTTTTTTTTTGTTTCATGTAAAAGATGAGCTTGTGTGCAGATATAATTACCCAAATAATTCACAAAACGTTTTGTTGAATTTTCAATGATTCAGGTAGTGTAAAGTCCTCATCCCTATTTTGTCTATAATAGATACACATTAAAAGCCACCCATAAGATAGGAATGGTGTTTGTAGTTAGTAAAATAGAGTAGGCTTACTAATCTTCTTCTAATACGAGGCTTGAATATCCACTTCAACTATGGCATTTAACATCAGTTTAGTATTTTATTCGCCTATACTCCCCACATAGGTACCACGTCGCAATACAAGTAACACATACGGTCTATAGAGGATTACTGCAGTTTAGCCTGTGACAAGTACAAGTATATGGGGATATGCATATCTCATTATGATCCTGTGTGACCACCTCGGCCGCAGGTAGTCTAATATGAGTTTCTATACACTACCATGACCCTTTGCAGAGGCTATTCTAGTATGCACTTGTATTTAGCTGATATAATAAACCAGTTCGGTATTATAACTAAACTGAGCAGTATAGGCGATCCAAAATGCATTATTAGGGCTAGAGCTCAAAACTAGGTATTATCCTTGGTTAACAAAACATTCTGCACATCCAGAGAATTAAAAACTGTTAGGGAAAATCTAAACTCCCTTGTAAAACAAAACACTGCACAGCATGCGATTTCAGGTTAACCACATGACCGTCTCATGAAGAAAACTATAAAAATAGCACCTATCTGTAGTAGGGTGTAGGTCATCACATTGGGATAGCAGACTTTGGCACGCCAGAGTGCTCAGAAGAAACTGACATAATGAGAACTATGTTAAGACCTGTATTATAACAGATCACCATATTCTGTCCCTCTGCTTTGCTATATAGTAGTAGAATTGGTTTGCTTATTACATAAGATGGACATATCAATTGTAATGCCTACATTCCCACTTAATTGTAAACAGAAGGACTAGTTTAACAGATTAAGAAACTGTCACAAAACTTTCAGCACTCATAATAGCCATATCAAAAACAATGTAAACCTATATAACATTTATAACAGCAGATCAACTACTCTGAACTACACAAAACGTAGGCATATATATGTACAGTATATACTTGAACAATAAGTCCATAGGGGTATCCTGTTGATCCAGTTGGGGACCATTATATTGTTAAAATGGGATTAAATATCTTGTATTCAGGTGTTCCATTTGATTGCAGATTATCTAACAGTCTATAAGAACAAGATCCATTTTGCAGAAAAACAGTTAACCTATTCCCCTTTTGCTTATAATATGTATAGGGGAGAAGTCAGAAGAAAAGGCACTTTTTCCCTTTATAGTCCCCTTCTCCACTGCCGGGATAGTGTGAAATGCTGTATACGTGAAAGAGGCCATAGAGAGGAAGTCGTTATCATGCTTACCATCACATCGTAAGTTATTAATTATAGGTAATATCAGGGTTGTATTTACTATGGCTACCGCTGCAGATCTAGAATTGCTGCCCCTCTCCTCAGAGTCAACTGCAGGTAGATGGTCCCCTCTGGAGGTCTCTCTGATGTTCACCGCAACGGCCCTCCCCTCCTGAGTCTGCCTTAACATTGCAGCACTAGTGGTATGTTGGCTCTTTGCCACATTGCTTGATTGCGCAGTTAGTAAATGGTATCCTAGCCTGGGCAACTGTCTCGGCTGAAGCGGATATGTCTCCGGTGGATTCTGGATCTCCACGCTGGCAGCACATCCCATCAAGACCTTTGTGTCTACCACCGAGTAGTCAGGCTTCATAGGTTCAACAGTGCGTAGTAGTGGTGTGGCGCCATCTTGGATTACATGTTGCGTAGTCGGTTGTGTGAACCACCTGGAGATTATTACTAATATTTCAGAGAAGTGGCACTCCAATATCCCAGATATCTCCTCTTCTAGCGGTTTTGTAGGCATTGTCTTTAATATGAATTGTAAAGTGAACACCCTGTTGGTTCCAATGTCTAGTAGCTATTGTGGCCTATAGGCTTCAGTTTTCCTTGTAACGTAGTCGGGTAGTAGAGGTTTAAGCCACACTTCCAAAGTTATCAAACCACTTCTTCAAGGGTCAAAACTCATCTCTATATCCTCAGGAGCCAATATTTTCTCTTCAAAATGAGCAAAAACTAAATAAAATTACTGAAAGTTATTTTCCATTGTAGAGCTCCCTAGAAATGCGACCTGCCAGCTCGGCTACTTGCTCCGTCCCCCTACTTATTAAAGTTTGCTTTTTAAATTACTCACTACTAGGAATGAGTGCTTGTTAAACCACCCTCTTTTTTGAGGTTATCTTACCTCTCCCTCTCTAATCAGTTCATAAAGTGCGTAAGTCTGATAAACTAGCGATGTCCAGAAATGAGCATAAATACACATTTCTGGAGCTGCTATTGACTTACGGCACTCAAGAAACTGCCGGCGCCTAAGAAAAAAATAATTGATCAAATATCCAGTCTAACACGCCTCCCAAAAATAAGCCCGACACATAACTCCCCTATATCCGCCATCAAACCCACATCAGAATTAATACAAGTATTAACCCTTAAACTGACAACCCCCCACAACGCAATATGCCTAATTAAACTATTAACCCCTATAGCCGCCATCAAACCCACAGCGCAATAAACCTATTAAAGTATTAACCCCAAATCCGCCATTAACCCACAGCGCAATAAACCTATTAAATCTATTAACCCCTAAACCGCCAAAGCTCACAACGCAAACTACCTATTAAAACTATTAACCCCTAAACCACCATCCCCCACAATGCAAATACATAAATAAATTACTGAGCCCCCTAACCTAACACCCCCTAACCTAACACCCCCTAAATGAACCCAAATTACCTAAATTACAAAATACTAAAGTTACTATTAAAATAAAATTACGGAAAATAAAAAAATCTAATATTACAGAAAATAATAAGCAAATTATCAAGAATTAAAAAAAATAAAACTAATCCCTATGAAAATAAAAAAGCCCACCCAAAATAAAAACACTCCCTAATCTAATGCTAAACTACCAATAGCCCTTAAAAGGGCTTTTTTTAGGACATTGCCCTAAGTTAAACAGCTCTTTTACATTTAAAATACACAAAGTCCCCCTAACAATAAAACCCCTCACCCATCAAACCCCCCAAATAAAACACCTAACACGAAAAAACCTAAACTACCAATTGCCCTGAAAAGGGAATTTGTTTGGGCATTGCCCTTAAAGGGCATTTTGCTCTTTTTCTGCCCTTAAAATGGCATTTAGCGGAATTGCCCACCCTAATCTAAATAAATAAAAAACAAAAACCTATGTCTAACCCCCAGGTTGATACTCACCGTTCCTGAAGTTCGGCGGAGAAGGTCCTGTCCCATGCAGTGAAGTCTTCTTCCAAGCGGCGACCTCTTCTTTCTTCTTCCAGGAACAATCGGGCTCCAATCAGCCAATAGGATGAGAGCTACTGAAATTCTATTGGCTATTCAAATCAGCTGTGGCTGCCTTTGTGTGGCGAGGTAAAAATGGAGTAACATTTCTTCATTTTCGCCACATAAGTCCTTGCACTGAATATTGGATACCGATTTGCGACACGGTCCCATGTTAGCTTATGGGAGTAAAAATTGCGGGGGCGACGGGTGAAATATATGTGCCGCATTTATATGGATACCAAAACGCTGCATATGTAATGGGTCCCATGCTGCTTAGTAGCAACTGCTGCAAGGAAAACACATGACTTACAACCTCAGCATACTACAAAGCACCGTGTCCCTTTAAGCAAAAGGGACAGGCTGTGTCACTTAACCTGTAAGGCTAGAAGGGTTATAGAATTTGAAAGCATTCTTGATCTTTTCTTTGTTTTCATATGTGAGATCTATGGCAGTCACTGGTTGTAAAACAGTTTTCCTTTTCCAGCACAAAATGGTTGCAGGTATACCTCATTTTGCAGCGCTTCACTTTACAGCACTTTGCTAATACAGTGCTTTGTGGTGCTGAAGTTCAACCTCCAAGGATTTTATAAAAGCCAATCGGAATTAAGGTAGGAAAAATCCTATTGGCTGATGCAATCAGCCAATAGGATTGAGCTTGCATTCTATTGGCTGTTCCAGTCAGCCAATAGAATGCGAGCTCAATCCTATTGGCTGATTGGATCAGCCAATAGGATTGAACTTCAATCCTATTGGCTGATTGCATCAGCCAATAGGATTTTTCCTACCTTAAATCGGAATTGAAGGGACACCATCTTGGATGAGGTCATTTAAAGGAACCTTCATTCTACAGTCGACGTCAAAAGAAGAGGATGCTCCGCGTCGGATGTCTTGAAGATGGACCCGCTCCGCGCCGGATGGATGAAGATAGAAGATGCCATCTGGATGAAGACTTCTGCCTGTCTGGAGGATCTCTTTTTCCCGGCTTGGATGAAGACTTCTGCCCGTCTGGAGGACCACTTCGCCCGGCTTCGTTGAGGACTTCGGATCGGTTGGGTGAAGACTTCTCAAGGTAGGGTAATCTTCAAGGGGTTAGTGTTAGGTTTTATTAAGGGGGGATTGGGTGGGTTTTAGAGTAGGGTTGGGTGTGTGGGTGGTGGGTTTTAATGTTGGGGGGGGATTGTACTTTTTTGTACAGGTTAAAGAGCTGATTACTTTGGGGCAATGCCACGCAAAAAGCCCTTTTAAGGGCTATTTGTAATTTAGTATAGGGTAGGGCTTTTATTATTTTGGGGGGCTTTTTTATTTTATTAGGGGGATTAGATTAGGTGTAATTAGTTTAAAAAACTTGTAATTATTTTATTATTTTCTGTAATTTAGTGTTTTTTTTTTCGTACTTTAGATAATTGTATTTAATTGTAATTAGTTATAGTTAATTTAGTGAATTAATTTAATTATAGTGTAGTGTTAGGTGTAATTGCAACTTAGGTTAGGTTTTATTTTACAGGTTAATGTTTCTTTATTTTAACTAGGTAGCTATTAAATAGTTAATAACTATTTAATAACTATTGTACCTAGTTAAAATAAATACATACTTGCCTGTAAAATAAAAATAAAACCTAAGCTAGCTACAATGTAGCTATTAGTTATATTGTAGCTATCTTAGGGTTTATTTTATAGGTAAGTATTTAGTTTTAAATAGGAATAATTTAGTTAATGATAGGAATTTTATTTAGATTTATTTAAATAATATTTAAGTTAATGGGGTGTTAAGGTTAGACTTAGTTTTAGGGGTTAATAACTTTAATATAGTGGCGGCGACATTGGGGGCGGCAGATTAGGGGTTAATGATATAATGTAGGTGTCGGCCATGTCGGGATCGGCAGATTACGGGTTAATAAGTATAAGGTTAGGGGTGTTTAGACTCGGGGTTCATGTTAGGGTGTTAGGTGTAGACATAAAATGTGTTTCCCCATAGGAATCAATAGGGCTGCGTTAGGAGCTTTACGCTGCTTTTTTGCAGGTGTTGATTCCTATGGGGAAATCGTGCATGAGCACGTTACACCAGCTCACCGCTACCGTAAGCAGCGCTGGTATTACAGTGAGATGTGGAGCTAAATTTTGCTCTCTGCTCCCTTTTCTGCGGCTAAAAACCCGTAATACCAGCGATGTCTGTAGGTGAGCGGTGAGCATAAACTGCTTGTTAGCACCGCACAGCTTTACCGACAAAACTCGTAATCTAGCCGTAAAATTCAGAAAAATAATAAAAACACTAAAATTACAAAAGTAAATGAAATTATCCAAAATAATAAAAGTTACACGAAGAAAAAATGATAATAGGAGTAAATTAAGAAAAAAAATAAGAAAAAAAGTTACTTAAAATTGCTGCTCTATCTGAATCACGAAAGAACATTTTTGGGTTCAGTGTCGCTTTAAGGAGATTATAAATTGGTGTATGTCTGTTGGTAGGGCACAATAGCATGAAATACCAAGATTATTATAAATGGGCGTAACTAACAGTAAGAAAAGACGCATAGAGGCCCATTTATCAAGCTCCGCAGACGGACACAGATCGCCACAATTCAACCCGATCGAGTGATTGACACCTCCCTGCCGGTGGCCGATTGGCCGCAAGTCTGCAGGGGGCGGTGTTGCACCAGCAGCTCACAAGAGCTGCTGGTGCAATACGGAATACGGAGAGCGTATTGCTCTCTGCATTCAGCGATGTCTCTCGGACCTGATCCGCACTGTTGGATCAGGTCCGAGAGACATTTGGTAAATAGGCCTCATAGGCATCTAGTTATCAAGCCGTCAACCTCAAATACGCTGGAATTCTGCAGCGTATTTGTGGCGAGGCTGATTCGCCTAAGTTATCAAGCCCTGCTGCCCGGCAAAAGTAGAATATAGTGACGTAAGCTTCGATCCGCCGGACTCAGTCAGACACAGATCGATTCTTACGTCCATTCGTCGGGTAGGCGTCGTTGGAAGAGGATGGCTCTGCGTCGGCTTGTTTGAAGAAGGCTCCGCTCCGGATGGATGAAGATTGAAGACGCCGCATGGATGAAGACTTCAATCGGATGGAAGACTTCTTCAGCGCCCCTTGCATGACGACTTCGGCCGCTGCGGATGTCCTCGTCTGTTCCATCGGTGGTTGGCTGGCTGAAGACGGCTAAAGGTAGGATGATCTTCAGGGGGTTAGTGTTAGGTTTTTTTAAGGGGGGTTTGGGTGGGTTTAAGTAGGGGTATGTGGGTGGTGGGATTTAATGTTGGGGGGGTTGTATTTTTCTGTACATGCAAAAGAGCTGATTACTTTGGGGCATGCCCCACAAAAGGCCCTTTTAAGGGCTGGTAAGGTAATAGAGCTGTTAACTTTTGTAATTTAGAATAGGGGAGGGCATTTTTTTATTTTGGGGGGCTTTGTTATTTATTAGGGGGCTTAGATTAGGTGTAATTAGCTTAAAAATCTTGTAATTTTTTTATTTTTTGTAACTTAGTTTTTTTTATTTTTTGTACTTTAGTTAGTTTATTTAATTGTATTTAATTGTAGGTATTTGTAGTTAATTAATTTAATTTATTTAATGATAGTGTAGTGTTAGGTTTAATTGTAACTTAGGTTAGGATTTATTTTACAGGTAATTTTGTATTTCTTTTAGCTAGGTAGCTATTAAATAGTTATTAACTATTTAATAGCTATTCTACCTAGTTAAAATAAATACAAAGTTACCTGTAAAATAAATATAAATCCTAAAATAGCTACAATGTAATTATTAATTACATTGTAGCTATCTTAGGGTTTATTTTACAGGTAAGTATTTATTTTTAAATAGGAATAATTTAGTTAATGATAGTGTAGTGTTAGGTGTAATTGTAACTTAGGTTAGGATTTATTTTACAGGTAAATTTGTCTTTATTTTAACTAGGTAGCTATTAAATAGTTATTAACTATTTAATAGCTATTGTGCCTAGTTAAAATAAATTGAAATTTGCCTGTAAAATAAAAATAAATCCTAAAATAGCTACAATATAATTATTAGTAATATTGTAGCTATCTTAGGGTTTATTTTATAGGTAAGTATTTAGTTTTAAATAGGAATAACTAATTTAATAAAAGTAATATTTATTTAGATTTATTTAATTAATATTTAAATTAGGGGGGTGTTAGGGTTAGTGTTAGACTTTGGTTTAGGGGTTAATAATTTTATTATAGGTTGCGGCGGTATAGGGGGGGCAGGATAGGGGATAATAAATTTATTATAGGTGGCGACGGTGTAGGGGGGGCAGATTAGGGGTTAATACGTTTAATATAGGTGGGGGCGGGGTCCGGGAGCGGCGTTTAGGGGTTAAACAATTTATTTAGTTGCGGCGGGGTACGGGATCGGCAGGATAGGGATTAATAAATTTATTACAGCTGGCGGCGGTATAGGGGAGGCAGGATAGGGGTTAATAGGTATTATGTAGGTGGCGGCGGGGTCCGGGAGCGGCGGTTTAGGGGTTAATACATTTATTATAGTTGTGGCGGGGTCCGGGAGCGGTGGTTTAGGGGTTAATACATTTATTATAGTTGCGGCGGGGTCTAGATGTGGCGGTTTAGGGGTTAATAACTTTATTTAGTTGCGGGGGGCGCCGGTATAAAGGGGTAGAACAGTGTAGTTTAGTGTGAGTGCTTAGTGACAGCTTATCAATAAAGCTGGGAAAAAGCCGAAGAGCAGCGAGATCGGATGAGTGATAACTATCACAGTCCGCTGCTCATCGCCCCGTACTTGGTGCACAGCTTTTTGACAGCTTTTTTGATAACTTTGGCGAGCGTATTCAGGTTCACGGTGATGTGAGGCGAGCTTAGGCGGGCGTATTGGGGCCGGCGAAGGCAGGTAAGTAGACGGCTTGATAACTAGAGGCCATAGTATCTTCAGAGAGCATGAGCTATGAGTGTTACATACTGTATAATGTCAAACATATCATTTTAATACAATCTAAAACTCTGCATCACAATTTACCAAGCATTTGAACATACAAGTATATGGATGAAAAAACAACCACCAAAATCTGATTTAGATCATTAGTATCGCAGCTACGCCTTCACAGAGATATCTTAAAAGGCAGTTAGCCCACTCCAGATAAAGCAATGTGTATCTCTGTCCTTGGTATTTGAGTATTGCTCAGAATTTTAAATTACTCTAAGGTGGAAGTTATAGAATAGAACAAGAGGTGAGGGGGCACTCTATAAATCTATATCTAATAAGGTGGAAAATATCAAATTATATATCAAAATTGTGTGGTAAGCATTATAAAAAGCATTATAAATTACTTATGTAAGACATTCAAATAACATATAAATCAAACCATATAATCCAATGTGCATGGGTGATGATAGTCCCAACAAAAAGTCCCAATTGAGGTCTTGGACTGATAAGTGTATGGAAAGTCCAATATAACCAGGTGACCCAACTCTGTGTGTGGGACCCAGATGGATGGCTGCTCTCCTGCTCACAGACTTGTCCGGACATGGCTAAAGAAGAAACAGAGGGGCGCCTCATTTGTACTTCAGCATATCAAGATGAGAAAAAAGTCAAATAGACAAAGCCAAGTGGGTACTCACATTTAGCCCAAGTACACTTATGTACTGGTAGGAGCAGGCTGGTAGCTTGGGGTGTACTAGCTAACCCTCTCCAGGTGATTGCGGCAGTCAATAGGATTGAGCTTGCCTTCTATTGGCTGTTCCAATCAGTTAATTGTATTTAATTAATGTAATTTATTTAATTGTAGTGTAGTGTTAGGTGTTAGTGTAACTCAGGTTAGTTTTTATTTCACAGGTAAATTTGTATTTATTTTAGCTAGGTAGTTAGTAAATAGTTAATAACTATTTACTAACTAGTCTACCTAGTTAAAATAAATACAAACTTACCTGTGAAATAAAAATAAAACCTAAGCTACAATGTAACTATTAGTAATATTGTAGCTAGCTTAGGTTTTATTTCACAGGTAAGTATGTATTTAGTTTTAAATAGGAATTATTTAGGTATTAATTGTAATTTTTATTTAGATTTATTTTAATTATGTTCAAGTTAGTGGGTGTTAGGGTTAGATGTAGGGTTAAGTTTAGGTGTTAAGAACTTTAGTATAGTGGCGGCGATGTCGGGGGCGGCAGATTAGGGGTTAATTACTGTAATGTAGGTGGCAGCGACGTTAGGGGTGGCAGATTAGGGGTTAATAACTGTAATGTAGGTGGCGGTGACGTTAGGGGTGGCAGATTAGGGGTTAATAACTGTAATGTAGGTGTCGGCGATGTCGGGGCAGCATATTAGGGGTGTTTAGACTCGGGGTTTATGCTAGGGTGTTAGGTGTAAACATAACTTTTCTTTCCCCATAGGAATCAAAGGGGCTGCGTTACGGAGCTTTACGCTCCTTTATTGCAGGTGTTAGGCTTTTTTTAGCCGTCTCTACCCATTGATGACTATGGGGAAATCGCGCACAAGCACGTAAAACCAGCTCAAAGCAGCGCTGGTATTTGAGTGCAGTATGGAGCTCAATGGAGCTCAAAGCTGCCATATAGCCTGCTAACATCGCGTTTATGAAAACCTGTAATAGCAGCGCTATAGGGAGGTGAGCGGTGGAAATAACTTGCAAGTTAGTACTGAGCCGCTCATAACGCAAAACTCGTAATCTAGCCGAATGTATTTTCTTGCAATGTACACAGCTTTAGTTCTGCCATAAAAACAAGCGCAGCAAACCGCCAGTTGTCCATCCCTGTGCTACATCATCAGTGAAATCTCACACAGTCAACTAGAAATTTAGTGTTTAGTCTAATTAAAGGGATTTTGTTCTTATGCATCAGAACTTGTCACTTTGTTTTACAGTCAAAGAACACACCCACTGAAAAGCCTCTGTAATGTTATCTCACTTCTTTTTCTGGGGACCAATGAGGACAGGTAGAACCAAGCTCCTGCAAATATCAGTCAGCCACTATACAGCATGTTGCAGGGTTAGGGTTCCAAATACATTGCAGTCTCAGTGGGGGAGGGGAAATACTACCATTTTAAGTGATAAAAGGACATGAAAGTCAGAATTAAACTTTCAATGTTCAGACAGAGCAGGTTATTCTATGACTCTTAAATTAACTTATAATATCCAATTGACTTGTTCTATAATTTCCTGAGAAGCATATGTGCATATGGTGCACTGCTGGGAGCTAGCTGCTGTCTCTTATCATTGGCTCAGCAGATGTGCTCAGCTAGTTAACTATAGGCGCCAATTGTACTCAAAGTAAACTTCTAACGTTAGCGGATTAGCACTCATATTACAAGTGGCGCTATCAGAACGTGGGCGGATTAGCACTCATATTACAAGTAGCGCTATCAGAACGTGGGCGGATTTGCACTCATATTACAAGTGGCGCTATCAGAACGTGGGCGGATTAGCACTCATATTACAAGTGGCGCTATCAGAACGTGGGCAGATTAGCACTCATATTACAAGTGGCGCTATCAGAACGTGGGCAGATTAGCACTCATATTACAAGTGGCGCTATCAGAACGTGGGCGGATTAGCACTCATATTACAAGTGGCGCTATCAGAACGTGGGCAGATTAACACTCATATTACAAGTGGCGCTATCAGAACGTGGGCGGATTAGCACTCATATTACAAGTGGCACTATCAGAACGTGGGCGGATTAGCACTCATATTACAAGTGGCGCTATCAGAACGTGTGCGGATTAGCTCTCATATTACAAGTGGCACTATCAGAACGTGGGCGGATTAGCACTCATATTACAAGTGGCGCTATCAGAACGTGGGCGGATTAGCACTCATATTACAAGTGGCGCTATTAGAACATGGGCGGATTAGCACTCATATTACAAGTGGCGCTATCAGAACGTGTGCGGATTAGCACTCATATTACAAGTGACGTTATCAGAATGTGTGCGGATTAGCACTCATATTACAAGAGGCGCTATCAGAATGTGTGCGGATTAGCACTCATATTACAAGTGGCGCTATCAGAACGTGGGCGGATTAGCACTCATATTACAAGTGATGCTATCAGAACATAGGCGTATTAGCACTCATATTACAAGTGGCGCTATCAGAACGTGGGCGGATTAGCACTCATATTACAAGTGGCGCTATCAGAACGTTAGCGGATTAGCACTCATATTACAAGTGGCGCTATCAGAACGTTAGCGGATTAGCACTCATATTACAAGTGGCGCTATCAGAACGTTAGCGGATTAGCACTCATATTACAAGTGGCGCTATCAGAACGTTAGCGGATTAGCACTCATATTACAAGTGGTGCTATCAGAACGTGGGCGGATTAGCACTCATATTACAAGTGGCGCTATCAGAACGTTAGCGGATTAGCACTCATATTACAAGTGGCGCTATCAGAACGTTAGCGGATTAGCACTCATATTACAAGTGGTGCTATCAGAACGTGGGCGGATTAGCACTCATATTACAAGTGGCGCTATTAGAACATGGGCGGATTAGCACTCATATTACAAGTGGCGCTATCAGAACGTGTGCGGATTAGCACTCATATTACAAGTGGTGCTATCAGAACGTGGGCGGATTAGCACTCATATTACAAGTGGCGCTATTAGAACATGGGCGGATTAGCACTCATATTACAAGTGGCGCTATCAGAACGTGGGCGGATTAGCACTCATATTACAAGTGGCGCTATCAGAACGTGGGCGGATTAGCACTCATATTACAAGTGGCGCTATCAGAACGTTAGCGGATTAGCACTCATATTACAAGTGGCGCTATCAGAACGTGGGCGGATTAGCACTCATATTACAAGTGGCGCTATCAGAACATTAGCGGATTAGCACTCATATTACAAGTGGCGCTATCAGAACGTGGGCGGATTAGCACTCATATTACAAGTGGCGCTATCAGAACGTGTGCGGATTAGCACTCATATTACAAGTGGCGCTATCAGAACGTGGGCGGATTAGCACTCATATTACAAGTGGCGCTATCAGAACGTGTGCGGATTAGCACTCAAATTACAAGTGGCGCTATCAGAACGTTAGCGGATTAGCACTCATATTACAAGTGGCGCTATCAGAACGTGGGCGGATTAGCACTCATATTACAAGTGGCGCTATCAGAACATTAGCGGATTAGCACTCATATTACAAGTGGCGCTATCAGAACGTGGGCGGATTAGCACTCATATTACAAGTGGCGCTATCAGAACGTGTGCGGATTAGCACTCATATTACAAGTGGCGCTATCAGAACGTGTGCGGATTAGCACTCATATTACAAGTGGCGCTATCAGAACGTGTGCGGATTAGCACTCATATTACAAGTGGCGCTATCAGAACGTTAGCGGATTAGCACTCATATTACAAGTGGTGCTATCAGAACGTGGGCGGATTAGCACTCATATTTCTAGTGGCGCTATCAGAACGTTAGCGGATTAGCACTCATATTACAAGTGGCGCTATCAGAACGTAGGCGGATTAGCACTCATATTACAAGTGGTGCTATCAGAACGTGGGCGGATTAGCACTCATATTACAAGTGGAGCTATCAGAACGTGGGCGGATTAGCACTCATATTACAAGTGGTGCTATCAGAACGTGGGCGGATTAGCACTCATATTACAAGTGGCGCTATCAGAACGTGGGCGGATTAGCACTCATATTACAAGTGGTGCTATCAGAACGTGGGCGGATTAGCACTCATATTACAAGTGGTGCTATCAGAACGTGTGCGGATTAGCACTCATATTACAAGTGGTGCTATCAGAACGTGGGCGGATTAGCACTCATATTACAAGTGGTGCTATCAGAACGTGGGCGGATTAGCACTCATATTACAAGTGGTGCTATCAGAACGTGGACAGATTAGCACTCATACTACAAGTGGTGCTATCAGAACGTGTGCGGATTAGCACTCATATTACAAGTGGTGCTATCAGAACGTGGGCGGATTAGCACTCATATTACAAGTGGTGCTATCAGAACGTGGGCGGATTAGCACTCATATTATAAGTGGCGCTATCAGAATGTGGGCGGATTAGCACTCATATTACAAGTGGCGCTATCAGAACGTGGGCGGATTAGCACTCATATTACAAGTGGTGCTATCAGAACGTGGGCGGATTAGCACTCATATTACAAGTGGCGCTATCAGAACGTGTGCGGATTAGCACTCATATTACAAGTGGCGCTATCAGAACATGGGCGGATTAGCACTCATATTACAAGTGGCGCTATCAGAACATTAGCGGATTAGCACTCATATTACAAGTGGCGCTATCAGAACGTGGGCGGATTAGCACTCATATTACAAGTGGAGCTATCAGAACGTGGGCGGATTAGCACTCATATTACAAGTGGCGCTATCAGAACGTTAGCGGATTAGCACTCATATTACAAGTGGCGCTAACAGAACGTGGGCGGATTAGCACTCATATTACAAGTGGCGCTATCAGAACGTTAGCAGATTAGCACTCATATTACAAGTGGTGCTATCAGAACGTGGGCCGATTAGCACTCATATTACAAGTGGCGCTATCAGAACATTAGCGGATTAGCACTCATATTACAAGTGGCGCTATCAGAACGTGGGCGAATTAGCACTCATATTACGAGTGACGCTATCAGAACGTGGGCGGATTAGCACTCATATTACAAGTGGTGCTATTAGAACGTGGGCGGATTAGCACTCATATTACAAGTGGCGCTATCAGAATGTTAGCGGATTAGCACTCATATTAAAAGTGGCGCTATCAGAACGTGTGTGGGTTAGCACTCATTTTACAAGTGGCGCTATCAGAACGTGGGCGGATTAGCACTCATATTACAAGTGGCGCTATCAGAACGTGTGCGGATTAGCACTCATAATACAAGTGGCGCTATGAGAACATTGGCGGATTAGCACTCATATTACAAGTGGCGCTATCAGAATGTGTGCGGAGTAGCACTCATATTACAGGTGGTGCTATCAGAACGTGGGCGGATTAGCACTCATATTACAAGTGGTGCTATCAGAACGTGGGCGGATTAGCACTCATATTACAAGTGGCGCTATCAGAACGTTAGCGGATTAGCACTCATATTACAAGTGGTGCTATCAGAATGTGGGCGGATTAGCACTCATATTACAAGTGGCGCTATCAGAACGTGGGCGGATTAGCACTCATATTACAAGTGGTGCTATCAGAACGTGGGCGGATTAGCACTCATATTACAAGTGGCGCTATCAGAACGTGTGCGGATTAGCACTCATATTACAAGTGGCGCTATCAGAACATGGGCGGATTAGCACTCATATTACAAGTGGCGCTATCAGAACATTAGCGGATTAGCACTCATATTACAAGTGACGCTATTAGAACGTGGGCGGATTAGCACTCATATTACAAGTGGAGCTATCAGAACGTGGGCGGATTAGCACTCATATTACAAGTGGTGCTATCAGAACGTGGGTGGATTAGCACTCATATTACAAGTGGCGCTATCAGAACGTGGGCGGATTAGCACTCATATTACAAGTGGCGCTATCAGAACGTGGGCGGATTAGCACTCATATTACAAGTGGTGCTATCAGAACGTGGACGGATTAGCACTCATATTACAAGTGGTGCTATCAAAACGTGGGCGGATTAGCACTCATATTACAAGTGGCGCTATCAGAAAGTGGGCGGATTAGCAGTCATATTACAAGTGGCGCTATCAGAACGTGTGCGGATTAGCACTGAAATTACAAGTGGCGCTATCAGAACGTGTGTTAGTTAGCACTCATATTACAAGTGGCGCTATCAGAACGTGGGCGGATTAGCACTCATATTACAAGTGGCGCTATCAGAACGTTTGCGGATTAGCACTCATAATACAAGTGGCACTATGAGAACATTGGCAGATTAGCACTCATATAACAAGTGGCGCTATCAGAACGTGGGCGGATTAGCACTCATATTACAAGTGGCGCTATCAGAATGTGTGCGGAGTAGCACTCATATTACAAGTGGCGCTATCAGAACGTGGGCGGATTAGCACTCATATTACAAGTGGTGCTATTAGAACGTGGGCGGATTAGCACTCATATTACAAGTGGTGCTATCAGAACGTGGGCGGATTAGCACTCATATTACAAGTGGTGCTATTAGAACGTGGGCGGATTAGCACTCATATTACAAGTGGTGCTATCAGAACGTGGGCGGATTAGCACTCATATTACAAGTGGTGCTATCAGAACGTGGGCGGATTAGCACTCATATTACAAGTGGTGCTATCAGAACGTGGGCGGATTAGCACTCATATTACAAGTGGCGCTATCAGAAAGTGGGCGGATTAGCAGTCATATTACAAGTGGCGCTATCAGAACGTGGGTGGATTAGCACTCATATTACAAGTGGCGCTACCAGAACATGGGCGGATTAGCACTCATATTACAAGTAGTGCTATCAGAACGTTAGCGGATTAGCACTCATATTACAAGTGGCGCTATCAGAACGTTAGCGGATTAGCACTCATATTACAAGTGGCGCTATCAGAACGTGTGTGGGTTAGCACTCATATTACAAGTGGCGCTATCAGAACGTGGGCGGATTAGCACTCATATTACAAGTGGCGCTATCAGAACGTTTGCGGATTAGCACTCATAATACAAGTGGCGCTATGAGAACATTGGAAGATTAGCACTCATATAACAAGTGGCGCTATCAGAACGTGGGCGGATTAGCACTCAAATTACAAGTGGCGCTATCAGAATGTGTGCGGAGTAGCACTCATATTACAAGTGGCGCTATCAGAACGTGGGCGGATTAGCACTCATATTACAAGTGGCGCTATTAGAACGTGGGCGGATTAGCACTTATATTACAAGTGCCGCTATCAGAACGTCAGCGGATTAGCACTCATATTACAAGTGGTGCTATCTGAACGTGGGCGGATTAGCACTCATATTACAAGTGGCGCTATCAGAATGTGTGCGGATTAGCACTCATATTACAAGTGGCGCTATCAGAACGTGGGCGGATTAGCACTCATATTACAAGTGGCGCTATCAGAACGTGGGCGGATTAGCACTCATATTACAAGTGGTGCTATCAGAACGTGTGCGGATTAGCACTCATATTACAAGTGGTGCTATCAGATCGTGGGAGGATTAGCACTCATATTACAAGTGGTGCTATCAGAACGTGGGCGGATTAGCACTCATAATACAAGTGGTGCTATCAGAACGTGGGCGGATTAGCACTCATATTACAAGTGGTGCTATCAGAACGTGTGCGGATTAGCACTCATATTACAAGTGGTGCTATCAGAACGTGGGCGGATTAGCACTCATATTACAAGTGGTGCTATCAGAACGTGGGCGGATTAGCACTCATATTACAAGTGGCGCTATCAGAACGTTAGCGGATTAGCACTCATATTACAAGTGGTGCTATCAGAACGTGGGCGGATTAGCACTCATATTACAAGTGGCGCTATCAGAACGTGGGCGGATTAGCACTCATATTACAAGTGGTGCTATCAGAACGTGGGCGGATTAGCACTCATATTACAAGTGGCGCTATCAGAACGTGTGCGGATTAGCACTCATATTACAAGTGGCGCTATCAGAACATGGGCAGATTAGCACTCATATTACAAGTGGCGCTATCAGAACATTAGCGGATTAGCACTCATATTACAAGTGGCGCTATCAGAACGTGGGCGGATTAGCACTCATATTACAAGTGGAGCTATCAGAACGTGGGCGGATTAGCACTCATATTACAAGTGGCGCTATCAGAACGTTAGCGGATTAGCACTCATATTACAAGTGGCGCTAACAGTACGTGGGCGGATTAGCACTCATATTACAAGTGGTGCTATCAGAACGTGGGCGGATTAGCACTCATATTACAAGTGGCGCTATCAGAATGTGTGCGGATTAGCACTCATATTACAAGTGGCGCTATTAGAACGTGGGCAGATTAGCACTCATATTACAAGTGGTGCTATCAGAACATTAGCGGATTAGCACTCATATTACAAGTGGCGCTATCAGAACGTGGGCGAATTAGCACTCATATTACAAGTGGCGCTATCAGAACATGGGCGGATTAGCACTCATATTACAAGTGGTGCTATCAGAACGTGGGCGGATTAGCACTCATATTACAAGTGGCGCTATCAGAATGTGTGCGGATTAGCACTCATATTACAAGTGGCGCTATTAGAACGTGGGCAGATTAGCACTCATATTACAAGTGGCGCTATCAGAACGTGGGCGGATTAGCACTCATATTACAAGTGGCGCTATCAGAACGTGGGCGGATTAGCACTCATATTACAAGTGGTGCTATCAGAACATAGACGTATTAGCACTCATATTACAAGTGGGGCTATCAGAATGTGTGCGGATTAGCACTCATATTACAAGTGGCGCTATCAGAACGTGGGCAGATTAGCACTCATATTACAAGTGGCGCTATCAGAACGTTAGCGGATTAGCACTCATATTACAAGTAGTGCTATCAGAACGTGGGCGGATTAGCTCTCATATTACAAGTGGCGCTATCAGAACGTTAGCGGATTAGCTCTCATATTACAAGTGGTGCTATCAGAATGTTAGCGGATTAGCAGTCATATTACAAGTGGCGCTATCAGAACGTGGGCGGATTAGCACTTATATTACAAGTGGCGCTATCAGAACGTGGGCGGATTAGCAGTCATATTACAAGTGGCGCTATCAGAATGTGGGCGGATTAGCACTCATATTACAAGTGGCGCTATCAGAAAGTGGGTGCATTAGCACTCATATTACAATTGGCGCTATCAGAACGTGGGCGGATTAGCACTCATATTACAAGTGGTGCTATCAAAACGTGGGCGGATTAGCACTCATATTACAAGTGGCGCTATCAGAAAGTGGGCGGATTAGCAGTCATATTACAAGTGGCGCTATCAGAACGTGTGCGGATTAGCACTGAAATTACAAGTGGCGCTATCAGAACGTGTGTGGGTTAGCACTCATTTTACAAGTGGCGCTATCAGAACGTGGGCGGATTAGCACTCATATTACAAGTGGCGCTATCAGAACGTTTGCGGATTAGCACTCATAATACAAGTGGCACTATGAGAACATTGGCAGATTAGCACTCATATAACAAGTGGCGCTATCAGAACGTGGGCGGATTAGCACTCATATTACAAGTGGCGCTATCAGAATGTGTGCGGAGTAGCACTCATATTACAAGTGGCGCTATCAGAACGTGGGCGGATTAGCACTCATATTACAAGTGGCGCTATTAGAACGTGGGCGGATTAGCACTTATATTACAAGTGCCGCTATCAGAACGTGGGCGGATTAGCACTCATATTACAAGTGGTGCTATCAGAACGTGGGCGGATTAGCACTCATATTACAAGTGGTGCTATCAGAACGTGGGCGGATTAGCACTCATATTACAAGTGGCGCTATCAGAACGTGGGCGGATTAGCACTCATATTACAAGTGGCGCTATCAGAATGTGTACGGATTAGCACTCATATTACAAGTGGTGCTAT
Organism: Bombina bombina; assembly: GCF_027579735.1. Taxonomy (NCBI): domain Eukaryota; kingdom Metazoa; phylum Chordata; class Amphibia; order Anura; family Bombinatoridae; genus Bombina; species Bombina bombina. Next base: position 277,111,698 of record NC_069507.1, read on the forward strand.
CAGAACGTTGGCGGATTAGCACTCATATTACAAGTGGCGCTATCAGAACGTGGGCGGATTAGCACTCATATTACAAGTGGTGCTATCAGAACGTGGGCGGATTAGCACTCATATTACAAGTGGTGCTATCAGAACGTGTGCGGATTAGCACTCATATTACAAGTGGTGCTATCAGAACGTGGGCGGATTAGCACTCATATTACAAGTGGTGCTATCAGAACGTGGGCGGATTAGCACTCATATTACAAGTGGTGCTATCAGAACGTGGGCAGATTAGCACTCATACTACAGGTGGTGCTATCAGAACGTGTGCGGATTAGCACTCATATTACAAGTGGTGCTATCAGAACGTGGGCGGATTAGCACTCATATTACAAGTGGTGCTATCAGAACGTGGGCGGATTAGCACTCATATTATAAGTGGCGCTATCAGAATGTGGGCGGATTAGCACTCATATTACAAGTGGCGCTATCAGAACGTGGGCGGATTAGCACTCATATTTCAAGTGGTGCTATCAGAACGTGGGCGGATTAGCACTCATATTACAAGTGGCGTTATCAGAACGTGTGCGGATTAGCACTCATATTACAAGTGGCGCTATCAGAACATGGGCGGATTAGCACTTATATTACAAGTGGCGCTATCAGAACATTAGCGGATTAGCACTCATATTACAAGTGGCGCTATCAGAATGTGTGCGGAGTAGCACTCATATTACAAGTGGCGCTATCAGAACGTGGGCGGATTAGCACTCATATTACAAGTGGCGCTATTAGAACGTGGGCGGATTAGCACTTATATTACAAGTGCCGCTATCAGAACGTGGGCGGATTAGCACTCATATTACAAGTGGTGCTATCAGAACGTGGGCGGATTAGCACTCATATTACAAGTGGCGCTATCAGAACGTGGGCGGATTAGCACTCATATTACAAGTGGCGCTATCAGAATGTGTGCGGATTAGCACTCATATTACAAGTGGCGCTATCAGAACGTTGGCGGATTAGCACTCATATTACAAGTGGCGCTATCAGAACGTGGGCGGATTAGCACTCATATTACAAGTGGTGCTATCAGAACGTGGGCAGATTAGCACTCATATTACAAGTGGTGCTATCAGAACGTGTGCGGATTAGCACTCATATTACAAGTGGTGCTATCAGAACGTGGGCGGATTAGCACTCATATTACAAGTGGTGCTATCAGAACGTGGGCGGATTAGCACTCATATTATAAGTGGCGCTATCAGAATGTGGGCGGATTAGCACTCATATTACAAGTGGCGCTATCAGAACGTGGGCGGATTAGCACTCATATTACAAGTGGTGCTATCAGAACGTGGGCGGATTAGCACTCATATTACAAGTGGCGCTATCAGAACGTGTGCGGATTAGCACTCATATTACAAGTGGCGCTATCAGAACATGGGCGGATTAGCACTCATATTACAAGTGGCGCTATCAGAACATTAGCGGATTAGCACTCATATTACAAGTGGCGCTATCAGAACGTGGGCGGATTAGCACTCATATTACAAGTGGAGCTATCAGAACGTGGGCGGATTAGCACTCATATTAGAAGTGGCGCTATCAGAACGTTAGCGGATTAGCACTCATATTACAAGTGGCGCTAACAGAACGTGGGCGGATTAGCACTCATATTACAAGTGGCGCTATCAGAACGTTAGCAGATTAGCACTCATATTACAAGTGGTGCTATCAGAACGTGGGCCGATTAGCACTCATATTACAAGTGGCGCTATCAGAACATTAGCGGATTAGCACTCATATTACAAGTGGCGCTATCAGAACGTGGGCGAATTAGCACTCATATTACGAGTGACGCTATCAGAACGTGGGCGGATTAGCACTCATATTACAAGTGGTGCTATTAGAACGTGGGCGGATTAGCACTCATATTACAAGTGGCGCTATCAGAATGTTAGCGGATTAGCACTCATATTAAAAGTGGCGCTATCAGAACGTGTGTGGGTTAGCACTCATTTTACAAGTGGCGCTATCAGAACGTGGGCGGATTAGCACTCATATTACAAGTGGCGCTATCAGAACATGGGTGGATTAGCACTCATATTACAAGTGGCGCTATTAGAACGTGTGCGAATTAGCACTCATATTACAAATGGCACTATCAGAACGTGTGCGAATTAGCACTCATATTACAAGTGGCGCTATCAGAACGTGGGCGGATTAGCACTCATATTACAAGTGGAGCTATCAGAACGTGGGCGGAATAGCACTCATATTACAAGTGGCGCTATCAGAACGTGTGCGGATTAGCACTCATATTACAAGTTGAAAGTGAATTGTTAGCGTGCGAGTGAATCCTGATGCGCACTAACTTTAGGACTTATAATATCACAACCACGTTAGCTTCTTCTCCCCATATGAAGCACATATGATACAGTGTTAGACCTACACAGCAAAACCAGATGGTAGTTAACAATATTTTACATTCCAATGTTCTGCACATTGAAGAAAATGTTCTTTTCAAAATGCTAATTTTTTTGGAGGAAAAAAGTGGGAAAAAGCACTCTTCTCGTACGCAAAGCCGATTGCATGTTCTGATATGCGCATACCTGACATGAAAATATGAATATTTCACATTCCAATGCTCTTCACATAGAAAAATATGTTCTATTTATTCATAAATTTATATTTCTAAATATTTTTGCTTTTTTGTTACAATATGTATCTATGCACACATATATATATAAAACACAGGAATGGACCGCACTCACAGACTGGACTGGGTACACATCCTAAGCCACTGTTAATTCCACAGCCCTCAAAACTGACAGACAGCTGCCCGGTTCCCAGCAACTGAGGCAGTTAACCCCTGAACAGCCTGGCTGACAGGCCTGCAGAAAATCATTACAAACATTATAAACACAACACACAGAAAAACTGGCGCTCGCCAGCAGTCAGTAATGTTTAAAAGCAAAAATGGTGGAAGTCAGTTACATTTGGCACCAAAGGATCAAGCCCAGGACCACGTCAAAGTCTCCCCATGTTCAGGGGTTAACTGCCTCGGTTGCTGGGAACCGTGCAGCTGTCTGTCAGTGTTCAGGGCTGTGGCATTAACAGTGGCTTAGGATGTGTACCCAGTCCAGTCTGTGAGTGCGGTCCATTCCTGTGTTTTGTATTTACATAGGGGAGGTTACAAAAGCCTGTGTCACCCTGGGAGGTTCCCAGTTGGTTTGTTTGGAAATATGCATTTTGTGGGTGCTGGTTTAGGGTCCCAGGAAGGGGGAGACCTTGTCTGGTCCTAGGCTTGATCCTTTAGCACCAAATGTAACTGACGTCCCCCAGTTTTGCTTTTAAACATTACTGAGTATCTGCTGGTGAGTGCCAGGTTTTCTGTGTGTTGTGTGTATATATATATATATATATATATATATATACACACACTATATACAGTATATATATATATATATATATATATATATATATATATATACATAACTGTAAAAAGCTGACATGAAAATATCACCTGAACAACTCTATGTAAGAAAGGAAGATATTTTACTTCACAATTTCCTCAGCTCACCAGAGTAAGTGCTGTGTAAAAAGTTATATTTCAATTACTGCCCTGCTGCAGGTAAAAAAAAAAAGAATCGAACAGCAGCCAATCAGCAATCAGCAGTGCTGATGTCATGACATCTTTTACTGTGATCTCATGAGATTTGACTTAACCCTCATAAGATTTCATAGTAAACGTCCTTAAACTGAATACGGAAATAACATGAGTGTGCATGAGGCTCATTCCCCTGCCTGTCCCGGAACAGACATTCTGATTTGCTGCTTAAAGTCCTTTACAATGGGGTGTGAACACTCTCCTCCTTCCTGGGACCCTAAACCAGCACCCACAAAATGCATACTTTCAAACGAACCAACTGGGAACCTCCCAAGGTGACACAGGCTTTTGTAACCTCCCCTATGTAAATACAAAATACAGGAATGGACCGCACTCACAGACTGGACTGGGTACACATCCTAAGCCATATATATATACATAACTGTATAAAGCTGACATGAAAATATCACCTGAACAACTCTATGCATAAAAGGAAGATATTTGACTTCACAATTTCCTCAGCTCACCAGAGTAAGTGCTGTGTAAAAAGTTATATTTCAGTTACTGCCCTGCTGCAGGTAAAAAAAAGAAAAAGAAAAAATAAAGCATCAAACAGCAGCCAATCAGCATCAGCAGTGCTAATGACTTAACTCTCATGAGATTTCATAGTAAACGTCCTTAAACTGAATAGGGAAATAACATGAATGTGCATGAGGCTCATTCCCCTGCCTGTCCCAGGACAGACATTCTGATTTGCTGCTTAAAGTCCTTTACAATGGGGTGTGAATACTTAGGACATTTTGAGGTAAAATATCTTCCTTTTTTTACATAGAGATGTTCAGGTGATATTTTCTAGTCAGCTTTTTACAGCTATGCTGCATCACTTTCAAGTTTTTCAACATTTGGGTATCATAGCCCTTTAAGAGAGAGAAGGGAGAGATGATAATTATTAAAACTAAATCTCCTGGTCTGCTATGACCTTCCATGACTGTCAGCACTCTCTGCATTCATGGGGGCCTATCTATCAATCTCTGAATGGAGCTTGATGCCTGCAGGCTCGCCAGAAACAGCAGTTATGAAGCAGCGGTCACAAAGACCGCTGCTCCATAACCTGTCCGCCTGCTCTGAGCAGGCGGACAGACATCACTGCAATACAACCTGATCGTGTATGATCGGGTTGATTGACACCCCCCTGCTGGCGGCCCATTTGCTGCAAGTCTGCTGGTGCAATGCTGAATACAGCGAGCGTATTGCTCGCCGTATTCAGCGATGTCTGTCGGACCTAATCCGCACTGTCGGATCAGGTCCGACAGACATTGATAACTAGAGGCCTCTATGTTCAACAACCTCCTTGTTCTATCCAGCTGTTGTCTTCCCTAGAACCTCTAACTGATGGTTCTTACTGCTATAAACTTATTTTGTGTTAATTTATTACTGTATGTAGCACTATGTAATTTATTATGGTATAAAATAAAAACAATATTACAAAATGTTTCATAATGGCTAAACATATGCAAAGAGGGGGTTAAGTAGTGGGTGTGGTGTGTGATTAGAAGTGGTGAGTAACACTTTGTCCTTGCTAATAGCTTAGGGGGCCCATTTATCAAGCTCAGAATGGAACTTGTGGGCCCGTGTTTCTGGCGAGTCTTCAGAATCGCCAGAAACACCAGTTATGAAGCAGTGGTCTAAAGATCGCTGCTCCATATCCCTGTCCGCCTGCTCTGAGCAGGTGCACAGGAATCGCCGGAATTCAACCCGATCGAGTACAATCGGGTTGAATGACACCTCCCTACTGGCGGCCCATTAGCCGCGAGTCTGCAAGGGGCGGCGTTGCACCAGCAGCTCATGTGAGCTGCGCTGGTACAATGCTGAATACAGAGAGCGTATTGCTCTCCGCATTCAGCAAGGTCTTGCGGACCTGATCCGCACTGTCGGATCAGGTCCAACAGACATATGATAAATAGGCCCCTAGGACTTTAGGTTTTGAGCCCTGATATATGTATCTCTTGGCTGCCTTTTCCTTCCCCCCTAACACCTGAGACTTCATAACTTTTGTGTGCAATATTTTTTTAAATAATGTTTATTAGATGGTGTTATTATGAGTGTAAGTTCTTTATAATGTATTTGTGATATGTTTTGTGCAACTCTTTAGTTAAGCAAAACAGTTAACCAGAACTCTAAAGTTGCAGTAATCATTCTAGTGTAAATCGCGATTGTGCTCACGTTTACTGTCAACTCGTAATACAAGCGCAATTTAACTTTTGTGCAAACAATCATGAAAACCGGATATCACTTGTAATCTGGAGCTTAACGGGAAAGGGAATATAGATACTGTGGGGCATATTTATCAAGGTCTGGCGGACCTGATCCGCAGTGCCAGACCTCGCTGAATACGGCGAGCAATACGCTCGCCGTATTCAGCATTGCACCAGCAGCTCACAAGACAATAGGCCACCAGTAGGGGGTGTCAATCAACCCGATCGTACTCGATCGGGTTGATTTCTGGTGATGTGTGTCCGCTTGCTCAGAGCAGGCGGACAGGTTACGGAGCAGCGATCTTTGTGACCGCTGCTTCATAACTGCTGTTTCTGGCGAGTCTGCAGGCTCACCAGAAACACGGGGCGTCAAGCTCCATACGGAGATTGATAGATATGCCCCTGTATGTTACGGGTAAAGTCAGAAATTGGGTAATCCTAGGATTACCCAGTTACTGTGGGTAAAGCCCAAAATAAGATCATTCTTTGGGCTTTACCCAGGTAATGTTAGGAAAACACCAACAGTAAATCAAACATTTTTATTTTGGATTACACAAACACTTATGTTTTGTACAATGTTTATATTACAACAGGAAATTAAACATTTTTATATTTCAGATTTGGATTTTTCATATGTTTTCTACAATGTTTTTTTACAACAAAAGGAAATTAAACATTTTTGTGTTATTGTGTTCTTGGACAGACCGGACTGTCTGTCGCACACGCATTCTGTCCGAGAAACTTTAAAAGTAACTTTAAAAGGTTCTCAGACAGACCAGACTGTTATCTGAAGGACATTTGTCTGTCATATTATTATCTGTTGCACACTCATTCTGTCCGAGAACCTTTAAAAGCACGTTGTGGGGGGTGGGACCCATGGTTAGGTTCCCAGAGGCGGTTGCTGCACCCGAGGCTCTGATTAGAACAGAAAAAGTGTGTGGTTAGGAGATATAGCGCAAAGAGTGCTTAAACCTCTGTGGATTTTCTCTGAGAGGAAATCAGAAATAAAGTGACTATTAGTTTGCATATAATTCAATATATTATGACAGAAAATTGTACCAAGGTATTAAAATTCATCTATATCTATTTGTGTCTAAGGTTATCTAATTAAATATATAGATATACATGATATATGACGATATAAAATGCATTTATTGTATAAAAACAATTAAAGTCAGATATTCTGAGAAATTAAGATCATATAAAATTAAAAAGTGGTGGGCTGACCTATAGAGCTAAAATGTTCAGGGTACCCCACTAGTTAAAACGAGTGACCACAATCTCTGTAATCATTTGAAGTTCTGTATAATGGGTAAAGTCTGTATTGTGACCAGTTCCAGTAATATTTATATCCTTTTTGATGTTTATTGCAAATTATTGTCCATATTTATATATCTATTGTCAAAAAACGGAGGTATTTTGTCTTGTTATTGTGTTATAAAGTTATTTCTTATTAATAGGAGTATCCGTAAGGTTTTTGGTAAGGAAGTCAATACTCACTGTCTGCCTTGAGCTTACCATGCACACCGGTCCTGGAGCCTATCGGTTGTCTTCCTTTGTATCTGCTGTAAGTAGTAACAGGTCTTTGTCCCAGGAGAAATTTCTCTGCACTGTTTCTTCAGCTCTGTGGTCCTGCATGTGCTCACTTCAGTCAGAGCAGTGTCTTTTTTATCTCCAAAGATCTTCAATATGTTTTCCGCAGTTAAAGCTACGAGTTTCAGCCGAGTCAACCAGTCTTTTTCAAGCTATACTGCTATATGTCCATACTAGATCGCTTTATACCCTGTTCTAGGCTTTCATTTGATGGCAAACAGCTGAGCTGTAGAAGGTAATTAGCAAACAGCTGTGAACCATCGAAGTACAATTGCATGTTGCACAGCAAGAGAGTTAAAACCATACTTTGGATCGGACATTCAATCCCAATCTAACATCCACAAAATCACCATGCTATACAAAGCTCCAACACACTGACTATCAATAAAATTAGGTGAACGTCTCGCTTCACCACACAAATAAAGTGCACCTTTTTAAATGTTATGGTCACTTTCACAAGGTTTACAAAATACTCGTACATAATGTTTTACTGTGTCATTTTCTGAGGTGTGTGTTCCTCTTCTGGTTGGGGAAATATGAAAGCTGTATCCTAACATATGTTTATCTTAATATATTCCCATTTAGGGGGATCGAACTGTCTTTAAGGAAGCTGTTTAGATTAAAATCTATATTTAATCCCTTAGGTTGCAGTGTCTGTAGCTGCTAGATCCATTTTGCTTCTGATTGCAATAGGATTTTTGATTGGTTACCCCTCTACTGTCTTTCTTGACTTTTGCTATTGCAGAGAAGTGGAAGTATTTGAGGTTACTGTTATTACAGATTCTAAATTGTTTAGGTTCTGGAAGCTCTAAGTTTCTTTTTTCTTCTGAGTTTTCGATTGAGAGGATTTGTTCTCTTAGGCGCTCCCTTACCATTCTTTCTGTCTCACCTGTGTATTGGATTTTGCACTTTTTACTTTCTATTAAGTATATTACATGTTTGTCCATACATCTGATTGTATTTTTTATCTTACACTCTGTTCTAGTAACATTAGCCTGAAAAGTATGCGTTTCTTTAGAATATCTACAGGCTTTACTGATATGGCAGGGACAAAACCCTTTTAGTTCTTGGCCTAGTATTCCTTTTTCTACTCCTCCATTACAGTGACTGTTTCTCATGGAGGGGGTAGTCTACTTTTTACATTTCTGGCCTTTCTATAAATAAATCTGGGTTTGTCGGGTAAGTTTGGACCTAAGTCTGGACCATAGCTTAAAATATTCCAATGCTTTTTATGATCTTCTCTAAATTAGATTTGTCCTCAGCATATTGTGTAATGAATGGTACGTTAATGTTCTCACTTCCCTTATTTTCAGTACTTGTTACTGCTTTAGTTTTATAACTTAACAGATCTTTTCTTTCAATTTCCAAAGTCCATATCTTCTCCTATTTTATTTCCATCATATCCTCTATCTAAAAAAATGTGTTTTAATATCAGTGATTGTTGTTCAAAAGCTCTCTGCAATTTCTTTTTAATCTGAGGAATCGCTCTTTAGGAATATTTTGTTTCCATTTTTTAGGTGGCAGCTATCCCAGTGTATATAGATGTTGGCATCAACTTCTTTAAAGTATACAGATCATCTATATACCTTTTATAGATAACAAAGTTATGTTTTGAAGAAGACTTCATGAAGAAGGGTTACTATGTATAGTAATGTTAGAAACGACTATAATATACTGGATATCCCCATAAATTCCTCTGCTTAGGATACCAATAAGACACAAAGAAATTGTGTTAGAATCGTATCAGTATATTGATTCCAAAGCCTCTTGGGTAAAATGTTATTGCATCCAAATAGTGATTAATTAAATATTTAATCTTGAATTATAGATATTAAGAAGTACCCCTCAAATTCCTTTGCTTTTAACAATATATGTGGTCACTACGTGATTGTATTTGCAATATTCCGCTTGTATCTAACGGGGCGTTTGTCTAGCTCTCTGTTTGGTCTTTTTGATTGATCTTTTACTATATCCTCTTTTGATCAATCTATCTTCAAGTTCTGCAGCCCTCATCTCAAAACCGAGACTCATTCTGACCCATAATGCTCAAACCCCTCAAATTACTAACATAATTAAAAGACACTGGAACATCTTAATGACTGATCCCATACTCAAAACTACGTTAGGTGATAACCTTCGTTTGGATTCAGAAGAACTAAAAATATTAAAGATATTGTCACCAGTAGTCATTTCCAAAGAAATAAAACTACGTCAGCATTTAATCCAGGTGCCCACAGATGTGGAAATGGCAGTACTTGCAAATTCATGCGCAATACCTCGACAATTCAAGATCGCTTTGGAAGAGAACACAAAATCAAACGTTACATTAGCTGTAACACTGAGAGTGTTATTTATGTACTACAATGCACGTGTAATCTGTATTATGTGGGTATGACGACCAGTAAACTGAGAACCAGGCTGATGGAACATCTCCGAAATATAAAGAATGCTGCGAAAGACAAAGAGGAACTAAAAAACCTTACCAGTGTAGCAGCACACTTTTTGAGACATCATAACTCTAACCAAAATGACTTACAGTGTTGGGGTATTGAGAAAGTCATCTTAGGTTTCAGGGGTGGTAACTTAGAGATGGCACTATTGAAATCTGAGAGTCGTTGGATATACTTGCTTAACTCTGTCCAACCCTGGGGTCTTAATGAGCAAAATAATCTCTATGTATATTTATAGATTGATTGTTAATGTGGTTTCTTGGTTCCTGTAGTATCTGGATCAGATTCGTACTCTTATATCAGGTCCTTGTGTAGAGATTGGGACAGGGATATCTGAACTATCTATAGATTGTTAAGTTAGATTATATACCATCCAGGTTAATATTACTATTCTTATGTTGAGAAATCAAGATCTATAATTCAACAAGTTTTCAGACCCAACTACATACAATAGGATATATTTTTCCCATACATTTAATAATCCATTTAACAGTAGAATCAGCACATCACATTGTCTAAGTAGTGACACTTAGACTAAATCTTAAGTAAGTAACAGTATAAATCTCATTATCTTGAATTTTCACTTCATCTTATGTTCGTATGATTACAATTATAACTATATAGAAATATAATTAACTTAACGATATGGATTCTAAGTATTTACATTTATCTCACCTATGAACTAGATTGGGAGACTTCCAGGGCATTATTGTTCTGGATCATGTTTTATTTTGATTGCTTTATGGGACACTGGGTATATTGACAATAAAGCAACGTATTATATTTATTTAGGATTCTCTAGTTATGAACTTATTTTAACAGAGATATTATGCATATGCAAAAACCTTGATTGTGTTGATTATTCACTATGGTGATGTACCATCATTGCACTCACATCTAAGAATGGGGTTACCTCACGGTTCAGCACTATTTCCTCAGCACTATCACACATATTCTATTGGATATAGATCTTAAATAACTTTCACAATTTATTAGCTATATTATAATTTTATCATTCCCTTCACAGTAACACTTATGTATTCACTCTCATGTTCACCTTACATCATATATAGATTTTTTATTCCTTTGATCGCACCGCAATCTCACTTATGAGTAATTTCACCTTAACACTTTATTTATTCACACTGTACACAATTATTTTGTTGCACATTTTTCACACACACTTCACACTATAAAACATTTTTCATCACACATCTGACTGATGATCATTTTATATTTTTTATTAAATATGTTACACTTTTTTAATATTTTTTCATTTTCATCTTTTTTTTACATAATAATTTTCATTGGTGATTATCTATTTCCACTGTACTTTTTCATCTTGATAAGACTCTTACTAATATTACACATTAATGAAGAATATTAATTCCGAATCATACTTTCCATGATCGATCCCTCCTTCTTTATTCTACACAACAGCCTGATTGTGATCATATCCATCACAATTAGAGGTTTATATTTACAGGCAGATTTCTAAAATACATATATACTTACTCGTTATCGTGATGGAATATTATTATTATTATTCCTAAGAGTACGACTCCACAATTGTATCCTATAAGGCTCACTCTGTAACACGATCTTACAGACTATTCATTGGTTCAGCATACGTCTATCATGTTTATTTCATTTACAACTTCATAACCAATTGGAATGTAGCGTAGGTGGGACTTCTGGCCCACAGGATATATAATCCCTCAAATCCAGCGGCTCGCTGCCTTGATAAAGCCCTATTGGGTGAAACGCGTCAGGGGAGAGTGGTGAATACGTTCACGCTCTGTCTGTATGTTTTTTAATTAAAGCCTGGTTGTACCGAAGATAAACGTTACTTAAAACACACACTCATAGTTAATTGGTGTACGGTCTAGGTTGTGCCAGACCTAGCATAGCTGACTTATGTGTTCTAATCAGTAATCTATCCTTTCAGCCCGGTCATTATGCTTATATACACTAGCTACCACCGGAGGTTGAAATGAATGTATTTACAGCGTATATATGCTCTGTGATTTGTGATTGACAAGAGACTGTATGCAGATGATGTGCCTGATACATTTCATAGAGTAGCTTTACTTGCTACATTATTTTTATCAGGAACCGTAGCGTTCATTCTGTCCCATAGAAGATCACAGTTATTATGCTTACGGTCTGAGCCGTGTCAAACCTTATCTAACCTAAATCTGAATGTATGCTCAGTGTGGAGATATATCACTGCCAACACACTGATGACTTAGGTTACACTAGACTCATCTCAGCCATGTTATACACGAGTATTTGAACTTTCTATGGTTTGATAGAACAAACGCAACTTGTCAGCTATCGATGTGATACACGCTGTAGTGACTCAATACCTAATGTTAATCATAGCGTAGTGCAAACGTAGCATTTTATGCTATTAGATTAACCCAAGTGCAACACGCTTTTACTACGAATTCAATAACTACAGTGTTTATTCTATCCCACTGGAATATTACAACTACTATACAGACGGTCTGAGGTGTGTCAGACTTTACTTAACTTAAATTTGAGTGAATACCCAGTGTGGGGGGTTTATTACATTTAACCCACTAATTGTTCATGTTATGCTTAACTCCTCTTAGTCAAGGTATACATGAATATTTGAATTACCTAAGGTTTGATAGAATATTCCTAACGTATTAGCCATTTATGGGAGACACACTATATTGATTCAACACTTCAGCGTTAACCATAGCGTAGTGCATACCAAGCACCTGATGTTTATATATCAATTTAAGCATCACTCTTACATTCTCTGTATGAACGTGCACATACTCCTCTATTAACTACATACTAAGCTTACAAACATACAGTCTGGGTTGTGCCAGATTTTACTTATTTGTAAGTCACCAATATATAGCAGTTTTGGGTGTCTATCATTTTATAATGCTAGGATTTAATCCTTAACTTGAGAGATATTTACGCTCCATCATTTTTACACTCAAGCACAGTGGACTTTAGGCAACTTTACCTATGTTTTTAATGCCATAGAGATAAACACCAGCAGCAAATGGAATATAGTGACCTGATATTACTGATTTATTATTTGAAATTCTAAGTCCAGGTTTTGCTAGACTCTTTTCTCTCGTAGTTAATAACTTGCAGACTAGTCCTAGATGATATAACCCCACTGCTTAGATACAAGCGGAATACTGCAAATACAATCACGTAGTGACCACATATATTGTTAGAAGCAAAGGAATTTGAGGGGTACTTCTTAATACCTATAATTCAAGATTAAATATTTAATTAATCACTATTTGGATGCAATAACATTTTACCCAAGAGGCTTTGGAATCAATATACTGATACGATTCTAACACAATTTCTTTGTGTCTTATTGGTATCCTAAGCAGAGGAATTTATGGGGATATCCAGTATATTATAGTCGTTTCTAACATTACTATACATAGTAACCCTTCTTCATGAAGTCTTCTTCAAAACATAACTTTGTTATCTATAAAAGGTATATAGATGATCTGTATACTTTAAAGAAGTTGATGCCAACAACTATATACACTGGGATAGCTGCCACCTAAAAAATGGAAACAAAATATTCCTAAAGAGCGATTCCTCAGATTAAAAAGAAATTGCAGAGAGCTTTTGAACAACAATCACTGATATTAAAACACATTTTTTAGATAGAGGATATGATGGAAATAAAATAGAAGAAGATTTGGACTTTGGAAATTGAAAGAAAAGATCTGTTAAGTTATAAAACTAAAGCAGTAACAGGTACTGAAAATAAGGGAAGTGACAACATTAACGTACCATTCATTACACAATATGCTGAGGACAAATCTAATTTAGAGAAGATCATAAAAAGCATTGGAATATTTTAAGCTATGATCCAGACTTAGGTCCAAACTTACCCGACAAACCCAGATTTATTTATAGAAAGGCCAGAAATGTAAAAAGTAGACTACCCCCTCCATGAGAAACAGTCACTGTAATGGAGGAGTAGAAAAAGGAATACTAGGCCAAGAACTAAAAGGGTTTTGTCCCTGCCATATCAGTAAAGCCTGTAGATATTCTAAAGAAACGCATACTTTTCAGGCTAATGTTACTAGAACAGAGTGTAAGATAAAAAATACAATCAGATGTATGGACAAACATGTAATATACTTAATAGAAAGTAAAAAGTGCAAAATCCAATACACAGGTGAGACAGAAAGAATGGTAAGGGAGCGCCTAAGAGAACAAATCCTCTCAATCGAAAACTCAGAAGAAAAAAGAAACTTAGAGCTTCCAGAACCTAAACAATTTAGAATCTGTAATAACAGTAACCTCAAATACTTCCACTTCTCTGCAATAGCAAAAGTCAAGAAAGACTGTAGAGGGGTAACCAATCAAAAATCCTATTGCAATCAGAAGCAAAATGGATCTAGCAGCTACAGACACTGCAACCTAAGGGATTAAATATAGATTTTAATTTAAACAGCTTCCTTAAAGACAGTTAGATCCCCCTAAATGGGAATATATTAAGATAAACATATGTTAGGATACAACTTTCATATTTCCCCAACCAGAAGAGGAACACACACCTCAGAAAATGACACAGTAAAACATTATGTATGAGTATTTTGTAAACCTTGTGAAAGTGACCATAACATTTAAAAAGGTGCACTTTATTTGTGTGGTGAAGCGAGACGTTCACCTAATTTTATTGATAGTCAGTGTATTGGAGCTTTGTATAGCATGGTGATTTTTTGGATGTTAGATTGGGATTGAATGTACGATCCAAAGTATGGTTTTAACTCTCTTGCTGTGCAACATGCAATTGTACTTCGATGGTTCACAGCTCTTTGCTAATTACCTTGGACAGCTCAGCTGTTTGCCATCAAATGAAAACCCAGAACAGGGTATAAAGCGATCTAGTATGGACATATAGCAGTATAGCTTGAAAAAGACTGGTTGACTCGGCTGAAACGCGTAGCTTGAACTGCTGAAAACATATCGAAGATCTTTGGAGATAAAAAAGACACTGCTCTGACCGAAGTGAGCACATGCAGGACCACAGAGCTGAAGAAACAGTGCAGAGAAATTTCTCCTGGGACAAAGACCTGTTACTACTTACAGCAGATACAAAGGAAGACAACCGATAGGCTGCAGGACCGGTGTGTGTGGTAAGCTTAAGGCAGACAGTGAGTATTGACTTCTTCACCAAAAACCGTACGGATACTCCTATTAATAAGAAATAACTTTATAACACAATAACAAGACAAAATACCTCCGTTTTTTGACAATAGATATATAAATATGGACAATAATTTGCAATAAACATCAAAAAGGATATAAATATTACTGGAACTGGTCACAATACAGACTTTATCCATTATATGGAACTTCAAATGATTACAGAGATTGTGGTCACTCATTTTAACTAGTGGGGTATCCTTAACATTTTAGCTCTATAGGTCGGCCGACCGCTTTTGAATTTTATATGATCTTAATTTCTCAGAATATCTGACTTTAATTGTTTTTATACAATAAATGCATTTTATATCGTCATATATACTGTGTATCTATATATTTAATTAGATAACCTTAGAGACAAAATATATTGAATTATATGCAAACTAATAGTCACTTTATTTTTGATTTCCTCTCCGAGAAAATCCACAGAGGTTTAAGCAGTCTTTGCGCTATATCTCCTAACCACACACTTTTTCTTGCTCACTACACCTGATATTTTAAGGGGAAATATCACAGGAGATTTAGCTTACCTCACAGAAATAGCAGCGCAAGAAAGAATTTACCCTACTCTTTTTACCTCTTATTAGAACAGAACTCTCTGGAGCGTGTCTGCCCTCGGCCGTTAATGCAATCAGATCATGCATTAATGGCCGAGGGCAGATACGCTCCAGAGAGTTCTGTTCTAATCAGAGAACCTAACCATGGGAATCCACCCCTCCCCCATGACATGCTTTTAAAGTTTCTCAGACAGAATGCGTGTGCGACAGACAGTCTGTTCTGTCCAAGAATACAATAACACAAACATGTTTAATTTCCTGTTGTTGTAACAGTGTACAAAACTTGAAAAATCCATGACCTTTTAGGTCGTCAATTTCCGGCCTTCTACCTTTGAAGACCACCTTTAACAATCTTTAGCCTTTAAATAAAAACACCAGACTTATTTTTGGTATAAAAACTGGCCGCAGCTCCTTTATTAAATTTATAAATAAAAACTTTTAAATATTTAAATACCTTATAAATAAGTGCAAATAACAAACTGCAATAACAACTTCTGTAAACATATGAGCAAGCGTTGCTAGTTCCAAATCTTCACACGTATAGCCGTCAATTCTTATTAAGGATTGAGTCTGTTATCCCTCTTTAAAAACCTGCCTCTAAGAGACCCCCTTGTCCCTTGAAACTATCCGCAAGCATTCCACCTTCCAATTGACCATAGCCCGCTGTCTTGCAGTGAATTAGCACCCTGACCAACGACTGGCCTGATACCAATCAGCCCAGTTCCACCAAACCCCCATGTTTGCTCAAAGCCTCCTTGAAATCAAGGATGAAGAGCTGCAGGCCTACTCATTGAGGTGCACCCCGTCACAGAGATAAAACTCCCCGCACCCCACCTCCTCCCGATCAGGATGATGAATTACAAAACCCCCCTATTCTCCTCACAAAACCCACCAATTTATTGACCTTCCTCCTGCTCCTATGAAGCTTAAAGGGACATTATACACTCATTTTTTCTTTGCATAAATGTTTTGTAGATAATCTATTTATATAGCCCATAAAGTTTTTTTTAAAATTAATGTATAGTTTTGCTTATTTTTAAATAACATTGCTCTGATTTTCAGACTCCTAACCAAGCCCCAAAGTTTTATGTGAATACGCTCGACTACCTACTCCAGCTTGCTCCTGTTTGTGTAAAGGGTCTTTTCATATGCAAAAGAAGGGGGAGGGGGGAGTGTCTTATTTCCCACTTGCAGTGGGCTTTCCAGCTACCTTTTCAACAGAGCCAAACTGACAGCTTCTAAGTAAGTTTTTAAACAGTTTTATACTGGATTTTTATATCCGTATCTGTGCATCTTATTCTTTATAGTAGTGTCTATTACATGCAGTTATATGAAAATGAGTGTATACTGTCCCTTTAACGGGGTCCCAAGCCGCCCGCCATACCATGTGCGGAACCATATCAGACCAAACAATATACAAGAATGGGTAAAGCTCCGACAATCTCCCCAAATCCATTTTAATCTTCTGAACCAAGTCCTGTTGAGGCATAAAACCCAAATCAATGCCCCCTGCATGAACTAACAAGACATCCGGGGGCGGATACCGTCTACAATAGTCCACTATCTTCAACATCAATCGGTCCCAATGGAGACCACGCACCCGAACCATCGAACGACCCACTCAGATCTGGGAAAACCCAACTGCAGACCATTGACCTTCTGCGAAGCCGCCCGCCGAGCCCAATAAATGAATGAGTGACCAACAAGCCACAACCGTTTTACACCTAAAAAACAAGGAAGAACAAAAAGAAAATAACATCACCCCCACAGGACCCCCACCTGCCAATGTTTTTAACCACACCCTCGCCTAAACCTAGTGACGTCGCCGAAAGGAATGGGACCCAAAATCCATGGAAGACAAACCCAGCCGCCCCAATGCTCTAGATAGAATGACCCGAAATTGAAACTGAGACAGTGACCTCCTGTCCTGATGAATCAGTAAAGAACTGGAAACCAGAGGGTGGCAGTGCAAGTATTCACCCAAACATAGCCATGGCCAAACCGCCAAACCACGCACCAATGCCCTTAGAAGTAAGCCCCAAAACTATGACCGCCAGCAGCATCAGTCACCAACCCCAATTCTCGAGGCAACCTCACAAAATAATGAGGCTGCTTAACACCAGCTGGGGCCAACGATAGCCGTCTGCAAAAAAACCCTCCCACCCCAACATTCACAGTATGAATCTCACCTGATTGGTCGTCCTCATACTGCCACCTCTGCCTGGGGTGGCTGCCCACATGAAACATATCCAAAGGCAAATAACTCCCCCATCCATTCCACCCCCTAGATTGGTTGGCACCCCTGACCGTAGCGCACCCTTTTCCTCTCTTAGTGTCAGTTTACCCAAAACCCACAGACCCAGTAACATCAGTTCCAGACTGTCTACATGATCTTCCCCATACCCTCTAAGTTCTCCCCAGACCTATGCGACCGTCTATCACCGGAACAAGCACCCCTAGCAGTGGCCGTATTTACCAGACCACCACAATGCTTATGCCCCCTGATACCTCTCTTGACCGAACTCACCTGCCAAAGCTGACCAGAGTGATTAGGACCCCCAGACCAAAGAAATCCGTCATCTGGTTCCAGACGAATGGACTCCGTCCAAGAACCATGGAGGGCGAAGGAGTCCTCCTCCAGGCCGTCACCGACATCCTGCTCTGCTCCTGAAAAGCCCATGCACTCACCAGGCCATACATGCCATGCCTTTGTTGCTGAAAAAGACACACAAGCACGTTACAAATGCTCCCCTCCCCCCCTTGGAAGATATGACCCGCCCCATAGGAGCCCTTGCAACAACCATACCCTTGCTCACAGGAAAACCCTTACTCTCAGAACCAGGAAACTGACCCCTGGCCTTAAACCCCTGCGCTTCCGGGGAAGGAGGGACATACTCATCCCCAGAAGAAGACAAGCATAATGCCAAATCCCCTTGTGGAACATTTACCTCCTCTACCTTCCTAAACATCTCCTCCAACTCCCCCTCCGAATAAATTTCTTCCTCCCTTCCATACC
Organism: Bombina bombina; assembly: GCF_027579735.1. Lineage (NCBI taxonomy): Eukaryota > Metazoa > Chordata > Amphibia > Anura > Bombinatoridae > Bombina > Bombina bombina. The sequence goes on from NC_069507.1 coordinate 277,130,396, forward strand.
CCTCAAAGTGACCCCATCCACACCATCACCTACAACATACACATGACTATTATCACCTACTACTAAGGCCCCTCCCATCCACTAAATCAGGCCCAACCAGACCATCAGACACCTCCTGATTCTGCTGAACCAAGTCTCTTGCCACCAAAGGCCCCATCTGACCGTGAGCCCATGACCCCACCTGCAACTTACGTTTTGCCGACATCAGGGGACTGGCTCTCTCGTCCGGATCCCTGCTGCCACCCGGTGTGTTAAACTCCACCTCCGCAGACGCCACAAGGTCCTACGGAGCTGCCGCAGGAACCACACCAGTACTGCAGCGGCCCGCCACCATGACGCTCCTTTTGTTTGGTACCTTCTAACGCCCTGCAGGTTTAGGACTCAGTCGCACAGGAGGCTTCGACCTCCACAACGATTTGGGCCTAACTGCCCCAGCTGCCGCACCAGATGACGCACTGGGTCTGGATCCCTCTCACCAAGTAAGGACTCCATCCTCTCCTCCAGCCATGCAGGTCCCCTGCTTTCAGCTGCCTTCCCAATCCTCCGTAACAACTCCTCTAAGGAAGCCATTTCCAAGGCTGAACGGGAAAAGACGCAATCAGAGCAAGATGCTTCTTCAGAAACGTTTAACACTGATCTGCAACTTTTCCCGCTAAGCCCCTTAAGTAATGACTTCCTTAACTCCACCCCTTTTCAATATCCAAGCCCCTTAACGGCCTCTTCCTCCTCAGGTCAAAGGCCCCTGCCAGCTATAGCTTCGCTCGCCTCTAGGGACCCCCTCATATGAAATAAAAAAATGTTTCATTTCCTGTTGTTGTAACATAAACAGTGCACAAAACATAAGTGTTTGTGTAATTCAAAATAAAAATCTTTCATTTACTGGTGGTGTTTTCCTAGAATTATTCTTATGCAAAAGAGCTGATTACTTCAACTAGGGCCCTGCCCCCAAAATGTCCTTTTCAGGAAAGTAGGTTTTAGTTGTAGTAAGGGGGATGGGGTTAAAAGGACAGTCTAGTCAAAAATAAGCTTTCACAATTAAGATAGGGAATGTAATTTTAAAAATTTCCAGTTTACTTTTATCATCAATTTTTCTTTGTTCTCTTGGTATTCTTAGTTGAAAGCTAAATCTAGGAGGCTCATATGCTAATTTCTTTAGCCCTTGAAGACCTCCTCTTATCTGAATGCATTTTGACATGTTTTCGCAGCTAGAGGGCATTAGTTCATGTGTGTCATATAGATATCATTGTGCTCACGCCTGTGGAGTTACCTAGGATGCAAGTTTGTCAAAAGAACTGAAATAAGGGGGCAGTCTGCAGTGGCTGATATAAGGTAATCACAGAGGTAAAAACTATCGGCTAGATTACGAGTTTTGCGTTATGAGGGGTGCGGTACTAACTTGCACGTTATTGTCACCGCTCACTTCCCTACAGCGCTGGTATTACAGGTTTTTATAAACCCGGCGTTAAAAGACAAAAAGTAAGTGTAGAGCAAAATTGTGCTCCATACCGCACTCCAATACCAGCGCTGCTGAAAGCTAAGGTGAGCTGGTCGTACATGCAAGTGCATAATTTCCCCTTAGACATCAATGGGGAGAGCCGGCTGAAAAAAGTCCAACACCTGCAAAAAACCAGTGTAAAGCTCCGTAATGCAGCCCCATTGATACCTATGGGCAAACTAAATTTATGTTTACACCTAACACCCTAACATGAACCCCGAGTCTAAACACCCCTAATCTTACACTTATTAACCCCTAATATGCTGCCCCCGACATTGTCCAACACCTACATTATATTTATTAATCCCTAATATGCCGCCCCCGACATCGCCGACACCTACATTATACTTATTAACCCCTAATCTGCCACTCCGGACTTCGCCGCCACCTATATTATACTTATTTACCCCTAATCTGCTGCCCCCAACATCGCCAACACCAACATTATATTTATTAACCCCTAATCTCCCTCCCCCAATGTCGCCGCAACCTACCTACATTTATTAACCCCTAATCTGCCACCCCCAACGTCGCCGCAACTATAATAAACATACTAACCCCTAAACCACCACACTCCCGCATCACAAACATTAGTTAAATATTATTAACCCCTAATCTGCCGCCCCTAACATCGCCGCCACCTACCTACAATTATTAACCCCTAATCTGCCGCCCCCTACGTCGCCACCACTATACTATATTTATTAATCCCTAAACCTAAGTCTAACCCTAACCCTAACACCCCTAGCTTTAATATAATTAAAATAAATCGAAATAAAACTTAATATCATTACCTAAATAATTCCTAGTTAAAACTAAATACTTACCTATAAAATAAACCCTAAGCTAGCTACAATATAACTAATAGTTACATTGTATCTAGCTTAGGGTTTATTTTTATTTTACAGGCAAGTTTGTATTTATTTGAACTAGGTAGAATAGTTTCTAAATAGTTATTAACTGTTTAATAGCTACCTAGCAAAAATAAATAAAAATTTACCTGTAAAATAAAACCTAACCTAAATTACACTAACACCTAACACTACACTACAATTAAATAAATTACCTAAATTAAATACAATTAAATAAATTGAATACAATTACCTAAATTACAAAAAAAAAAACATTAAATTACACAAAATAAAAAACAAATTACAAGATATTTAAACTAATTACACCTAATCTAATAGCCCTATCAAAATTAAAAAAGCCCCCCCCCCCAAAATAAAAAAACCCTATTATTATTATTATTATCATTTATTTGTATAGCGCCGCCAAATTCCGTAGCGCTGGGTACAATGATAGGGGTATACGACAAAGATTTGTGATACAATACAAAACATAACAAGACTAAACAAATCTAGTACAGGAGGAAGAGGGCCCTGCTCCGGAGAGCTCACAGTCTATAGGTTTAGGGTGCAGAGACATAAGGTTGGGGTAGATTGTCACATCGGTTGTATTTGCAGCAGTGAGTCAGGCAGTACATGTATTAGTTTGGTTCGGATGCGGGATGGAGGAGAGATGGTAAGCCTCTCTGAATAGGTGGGTTTTCAAGGATCTTCTGAAGCTATACAAGGTTGGAGACAGTCTGATGGAGCGGGGTAGAGAGTTCCAGAGGACAGGAGCAGCACGTGCAAAGTCTTGGAGGCGGGATTGGGACGTAGAGATAACAGGAGTGTAGAGACGTAGGTCAGAGGTTGATCGAAGAGGACGGGATGGGGAATATTTCACGATGAGAGAGGAAATATAGTTGGGAGTTAGACTGTTGAGTGCTTTCTAGGTTAGGGCTAATACTTTAAATTGTATTCTGGAGTGTATGGGGAGCCAGTGTAGAGACTGGCAGAGCAGAGCAGCTGATGTAGATCGTCGGCTTAGGTGGATGAGTCTAGCAGAAGCATTCATAATAGATTGGAGAGAGGAGAGGCGGTGTTTTGGAAGGCCATTTAAGAGTAGATTGCAATAATCAATGTGTGACAGGATGAGGGAATGAATAAGTATTTTTGTAGTATTTTGAGTAAGGAAGGGACGAATTCTGGAAATGTTGTGTAGGTGTGACCGGCAGGATTTGGTAACCGTTTGTATATGTAGGTTGAATGTGAGTTCTGAGTCTAGTGTGACCCCAAGGCAGCAGACCTGAGTGAGGTGTTGAGAATAGAGTCTCCAACCATCAGAGAAATGTCAGGTGTCGGATGTCTCGAAGAGGGGGGGAATAAGAAGCAGCTCAGTTTTGGACAGATTGAGTTGGAGGTAGTGTGAAGACATCCAAGAGAAAATTGCAGAGAGGCAGTCAGAAATCTGGTTGAGTAAAGAGGGAGAGATATCAGGAGAGGAAAGATAGATTTGGGTATCATCAGCATATAAGTGGTACTGGAATCCAAAGGAGGCTATAAGTTTTCCAAGGCAGGATGTATAAAGAGAGAAAAGCAAGGGACCTAAGACAGAGCCTTGCGGTACTCCAACTGAGAGAGGCATAGGATCACAAGATACGTTGTTAAAGGAAACTGAAAACGAGCGGTTTGAAAGATATGATGCAAACCAGGAGAGGGCTGTGTCTCGGATGCCAAATGAATGTAGTATTTTTAGGAGGAGAGGATGGTCAACTGTGTCAAAAGCTGCGGACAGGTCAAGAAGAATTAGTAATGAGTAATGGCCTTTTCGTTTGGCTGATAACAGGTCATTTGTTACTTTAGCAAGAGCGGTTTCTGTGTTTAGGGCGGAAACCAGATTGTAGTGGATCAAGTAAGGAGTTAGTTGTGAGAAATTGAGTTAGCCGATTATAGACTAGTCGTTCCAATAATTTTGAAGCAAAGGGAAGTAAGGAGACCGGTCGATAGTTAGAAGGCGTGGAGGGGTCAAGCGAGGGCTTTTTTAGGATTGGTATGATTGACGCATGCTTGAATGTGTCAGGAAATGTGCCAGCAGTGAGAGATTGGTTAAAGAGATGAGTTAGGGTAGGGGTTAGTGAAGCAGAGAGAGGGGGAATAAGTCGTGAAGGAATAGGGTCAAGGGGGCAGGTTGTGAGATGAGCCGAGGATAGGAGTGCAGAGACTTCTTCCTCTGTTACAGGAGGGAAATAGCATAGATTTTTGTTAATAGAAGGGGTGGGTAGGATTGCTGGGTTTGCGAGGTGCGAGGTGCAGATCTCTTTTCTAATGGTGTCAATTTTATTTTTGAAGTGATCAGCAATAATTTGAGCAGTGAGGTTGGTAGTGGGAAGGGGGGGCAGGCGGACGTAGAAGGGAGTTAAAGGTTGAGAACAGTTTTCTGGGGTTGGATGCGTGAGATGACACGAGGGAGGAGAAATAGACTTGTTTTGCCAGGCTGAGCGCAGAGTTGTAGGACTTAAGGGTGAATTTATAATGTTGGAAATCAGCAAAGGTGCGTGATTTCCTCCACTGCCGTTCAGCGGCCCGTGAGCATCGCTGAAGATATCTGGTCTGTTTAGTGTGCCACGGTTGCCGTCCAGTGATTGATGTACGTCGAAGAGTGGAGGGTGCAGTTTTGTCAAGTGTTGATTTTAGTGCCGAATTATACTGTAGAGTCACGAGGGTCAAGAGAGGGATGAAATGTCAGAGAGCAGAGGACTCAGTTGAGTGGAAAAGTCTGTGAGATCCAAGTCATTTAAATTCCTCTGAGGTAGCAGTTTTTTGGGGGCTTGCAAAGATGTAGCAGGAGTGAGAGAGAAAGTTAATAGATGGTGGTCAGAGAGAGGAAAGGGAAAGTTAAGGGAGTTGGAAACAGCACAGAGATTTGTGAAGACCAGGTCTATGGAGTTGCCTTCACAGTGTGTTGGAGATGTTGTCCACTGGGACAGGCCTGAAGAGGTGGTAAGGGATAGAAGTTTAGAGGCAGCAGGTGTGTTAGGCTTATCAAGGGGTATGTTGAAGTCCCCTAAGATGAGAGAGGGGACATTAGAAGAGAGAAAATGTGGAAGCCAGGCTTCAAAGTGGTCCAGAAATTGTGATGCTGGGCCAGGGGGCCGATAGATAACTGCAACACGAAGAGCTATAGGGGAGAAGAGGCGGATAGCGTGAACTTCAAAAGATGAGAAGGAAAGAGAGGGGGGGGTGAAGGAATGCAGTGAAAGGTACTGTGTGGAGACAGGAGAATTCCTACTCCTCCTCCTTGTTTGTCTCCATGCCTGGGAGTGTGAATGAAGTGCAGGCCACCATAGGACAGAGAGGCTACAGCAGTTGTGTTAGAGGAGGAAAGCCAAGTTTCAGTGAGGGCTAACAGGTTAAGTGAACGTGAAATAAATAGGTCGTGAATAGATGTAAGCTTATTGCATACCGAGCGTGCATTCCAAAGGGCACACGAGAATTGGGGTGTTCTAACAGAGGTGCAGTTAATGAGGTTTAGAGGGTTACGTGTGCAAGGTGTATGAGGTGTCATTTGGGGTAGTGATCTGAGGGAAGCAGAGGGTGGACCTGGGTTAGGCGAGACATCCCCAGCTGCAAGAAGAAGAAAGATGGTGAGTGAAAGGAGATGAGGATGTGTCTTATGTGAGTGTTTAAGTTTAGGATCAGTAAAGCATGGCTAGCTGAGGGATGTGACATAGGAATAGAGTGCATGTGTGTTGTAGAGGGGGGAAGGTAGAAGGGAAGGAGAAATATGAATGTTCTGAGTGCTGTTTGTGAATGGAAGAGTTGTGACTTTAAAGAGAAGGGAGGAAAAGGTTAAAGCAGACATTAGAAAGTGTAGCATGTTTGCATTTAATTGTTTGAATTTGAAAGTACTTATTTCTGTTGTCCACTCCTTTGTCTAACTCGGTTGTTATAACTCTCTCTACACTTATGAACTAGCACACTTAGGCCTAGATTTGGAGTTTGGCGTTAGCCGTGAAAACCAGCGTTAGAGGCTCCTAACGCTGGTTTTAGGCTACCGCCGGTATTTGGAGTCACTCAAAATAGGGTCTAACGCTCACTTTTCAGCCGCGACTTTTCCATACCGCAGATCCCCTTACGTAAATTGCGTATCCTATCTTTTCAATGGGATCTTTCTAACTCCGGTATTTAGAGTCGTGTCTGAAGTGAGCGTTAGAAATCTAACGACAAAACTCCAGCCGCGGAAAAAAGTCAGTAGTTAAGAGCTTTCTGGGCTAACGCCGGTTTATAAAGATCTTAACTACTGTGCCCTAAAGTACACTAACACCCATAAACTACCTATGTACCCCTAAACCGAGGTCCCCCCACATCGCCGACACTCGAATAATTTTTTTAACCCCTAATCTGCCGACCGCCACCTACGTTATCCTTATGTACCCCTAATCTGCTGCCCCTAACACCGCCGACCCCTGTATTATATTTATTAACCCCTAACCTGCCCCCCACAACGTCGCCTCCACCTACCTACACTTATTAACCCCTAATCTGCCAACCGCAAAGCGCCGCCACCTACGTTATCCTTATATACCCCTAATCTGCTGCCCCTAACACCGCCGACCCCTATATTATATTTATTAACCCCTAATCTGCCCCCCACAACGTCGCAGCCATCTACCTACAATAATTAACCCCTAATCTGCCGACCGCAAAGCGCCGCCATTTACGTTATCCTTATGTACCCCTAATCTGCTGCCCCTAACACCGCCGACCCCTATATTATATTTATTAACCCCTAACCTGCCCTCCCTAACATCGCCGACACCTAACTTCAATTATTAACCCCTAATCTGCCGACCCAATCTCGCCGCTATTCTAATAAATGTTTTAACCCCTAAAGCTAAGTCTAACACTAACACCCCCCTAAGTTAAATATAATTTACATCTAACGAAATTAATTATCTCTTATTAAATAAATTATTCCTATTTAAAGCTAAATACTTACCTGTAAAATAAATCCTAATATAGCTACAATATAAATTATAATTATATTATAGCTATTTTAGGATTAATATTTATTTTACAGGTAACTTTGTATTTATTTTAACCTGGTACAATAGCTATTAAATAGTTAAGAACTATTTAATAGCTAAAATAGTTAAAATAATTACAAAATTACCTGTAAAATAAATCCTAACTTAAGTTACAATTAAACCTAACACTACACTATCAATAAATTAATTAAATAAAATACCTACAATTAAACCTAACACTACACTATCAATAAATAAATTAAATACAATTCCTACAAATAACTACAATAAAATAAACTAACTAAAGTACAAAAAATAAAAAAGAACTAAGTTACTAACTAATTACACCTACTCTAAGCCCCCTAATAAAACAACAAAGACCCCCAAAATAAAAAAATGCCCTACCCTATTCTAAATTAATAAATTTAAAAGCTCTTTTACCTTACCAGCCCTAAACAGGGCCCTTTGCGGGGCATGCCCCAAGAAATTCAGCTCTTTTGCCTGTAAAAAAACACATACAATACCCCCCCCCCAACATTACAACCCACCACCCACATACCCCTAATCTAACCCAAACCCCCCTTAAATAAACCTAACACTAAGCCCCTGAAGATCTTCCTACCTTATCTTCACCATACCAGGTTCACCGATCCGTCCTGAAGAGCTCCTCCGATGTCCTGATCCAAGCCCAAGCGGGGGGCTGAAGAGGTCCATGATCCGGCTGAAGTCTTCATCCAAGCGGGAGCTGAAGAGGTCCATGATCCGGATGAAGTCTTCATCCAAGCGGGAGCTGAAGAGGTCCATGATCCGGATGAAGTCTTCTATCAACGGCATCTTCAATCTTCTTTCTTCCGGATCCATCTTGCAGACCTCCGACGCGGAACATCCTCTTCTCCCGACGCCTACTAGCGAATGACGGTTCCTTTAAGGGACGTCATCCAAGATGGCGTCCCTCGAATTCTGATTGGCTGATAGGATTCTATCAGCCAATCGGAATTAAGGTAGGAATATTCTGATTGGCTGATGAAATCAGCCAATCAGAATCAAGTTCAATCCGATTTGCTGATCCAATCAGCCAATCAGATTGAGCTCGCATTCTATTGGCTGATCGGAACAGCCAATAGAATGCAAGCTCAATCTGATTGGCTGATTGGATCAGCCAATCGGATTCAACTTGATTCTGATTGGCTGATTCCATCAGCCAATCAGAATATTCCTACCTTAATTCCGATTGGCTGATAGAATCCTATCAGCCAATCGGAATTCGAGGGACGCCATCTTGGATGACGTCCCTTAAAGGAACCGTCATTCGGCTAGTAGGCGTCGGGAGAAGAGGATGTTCCGCGTCGGAGGTCTGCAAGATGCATCCAGAAGAAAGAAGATTGAAGATGCCGTTGATAGAAGACTTCATCCGGATCATGGACCTCTTCAGCTCCCGCTTGGATGAAGACTTCATCCGGATCATGGACCTCTTCAGCTCCCGCTTGGATGAAGACTTCAGCCGGATCATGGACTTCTTCAGCCCCCCGCTTGGGCTTGGATCAGGACATCGGAGGAGCTCTTCAGGACGGATCAGTGAACCTGGCAGGGTGAAGATAAGGTAGGAAGATCTTCAGGGGCTTAGTGTTAGGTTTATTTAAGGGGGGTTTGGGTTAGATTAGGGGTATGTGGGTGGTGGGTTGTAATGTTGGGGGGGGGGGTATTGTATTTTTTTTTTTACAGGCAAAAGAGCTGAACTTCTTGGGGCATGCCCCGCAAAGGGCCCTGTTCAGGGCTGGTAAGGTAAAAGAGCTTTGAACTTTAGTAATTTAGAATAGGGTAGGGCATTTTTTATTTTGGGGGTCTTTGTTGTTTTATTAGGGGGCTTAGAGTAGGTGTAATTAGTTTAAAATTGTTGTAATATTTTTCTTATGTTTGTAAATATTTTTTTATTTTTTGTAACTTAGTTCTTTTTTATTTTTTGTACTTTAGTTAGTTTATTTCATTGTAGTTATTTGTAGGAATTGTATTTAATTTATTTATTGATAGTGTAGTGTTAGGTTTAATTGTAGGTAATTGTAGGTATTTTATTTAATTAATTTAATGATAGTATAGTGTTAGGTTTAATTGTAATTTAGGTTAGGCTTTAGTTTACAGGTAATTTTGTAATTATTTTAACTAGGTAACTATTAAATAGTTCTTAACTATTTAATAGCTATTGTACCAGGTTAAAATAAATACAAAGTTACCTGTAAAATAAATATTAATCCTAAAATAGCTATAATATAATTATAATTTATATTGTAGCTATATTAGGATTTATTTTACAGGTAAGTATTTAGCTTTAAATAGGAATAATTTATTTAATAAGAGATAATTAATTTCGTTAGATGTAAATTATATTTAATTGGTAAGTTACACTAAGCGCCAATTGCTAAGGACCCTTTGCTTTAATAAATTGACCCCTAGCGGTCAAATAGATATGGATAATCAGATAAGAGGTTATTAAAGCGCCAAAAGCCAAATGGCCGGGTCTAGGGTATATAAAATTATGTCAGTTTATTTGTGCACATACATAAAAGTTAACATTACGTTAAACCATAAAAACAAAAATAAAATTAAATAATCAAGGATCCAAGATTTTACAATGAGTTAAAATCAGAAATAAAAACAATTGTTTACTTATACAATATTTTATGTAAGTAAAATTACAAATAATGTTGTCCGGATGTATGAGTGGAACAGTGTAGGTGGTTTTGCTAGAGAGACACTACCTTGTCTGTCTAAAGATAACTAAATGTCTTGCCTCATGTGGTTATTATGATGTACAATATTTACTAGTTGTGCAATATTTACTAGTTTGGTCTCCCAATAAACTCCCAATCAACTAATGTGAGTAAGGAGTGTTTGATAGTATCAAAAAATAATAGTAATTGTGTCTAAGATAAAGTGTTTAAAGGTGTTTCCTGACAATGTTGAACCACAAATGATATTCAGAGAATAAGGTGAACAAACGATAAAGTGTTTAAAAACTAACAATGTTGAAAAACAAACAATGTTGAAAAACAAATGTTATTAGAGAACAAAGTGAACAAACGATTGTTAAAATGCTGTGTGAACAAACTTGATATTCAGTAGTTGGTAAAAATGGTGATCACAGACAATAGTGATAGAGGGCAAAAATAAATAAACCTCCAAATGTGAAAAAAGAAAAAATGATAAAATGAATGAAAAAATATAGTCCTGAAAAATTGTGAACAATCACACAACCAAAAAACTGTCAAAATAGGATAAAAGTGTGTACTTGTTATTCCTCCCAATTGGAGTGTAGAAACTTATCTCCTAATGTTCCTCTCGCCAGTGTGAAGTGCAATCTATCTTCTAGGTGGTGACCCAAACGGTCAGTGCAATTCTCAGCAGTTCTCTATTCTTTTAGTTGATGGTGAATTTGGCTCCTTTTGATCCGACAATGGGTCCTTATTAAGCGCCAATATATTCCACAATGACTCTTCCACCTTAATCAGTATGAGGTAAGGGCCGTACAGTGTAGGTATAGTCGCGTCACAGACACTGGGCAAATCCTGTCTCCATGTAGTGTTATCAAGCTTTGTCCAGGGATGCAGTCACAGGCTTTAAAACTTCAAGGCACGACTTTTGCTTAAATACTCTTGAAGTTGCAAGTGCAGAAAGTAAAATAAAGTCCTTTTCCCAGGGCAAGTCCACAGAAAGGAAACAGCATTTCAGCTGTTTTTAAACACTTTATCGTTTGTTCACCTTATTCTCTGAATATCATTTGTGGTTCAACATTGTCAGGAAACACCTTTAAACACTTTATCTTAGACACAATTACTATTATTTTTTGATACTATCAAACACTCCTTACTCACATTAGTTGATTGGGAGTTTATTGGGAGACCAAACTAGTAAATATTGCACAACTAGTAAATATTGTACATCATAATAACCACATGAGGCAAGACATTTAGTTATCTTTAGACAGACAAGGTAGTGTCTCTCTAGCAAAACCACCTACACTGTTCCACTCATACATCCGGACAACATTATTTGTAATTTTACTTACATAAAATATTGTATAAGTAAACAATTGTTTTTATTTCTGATTTTAACTCATTGTAAAATCTTGGATCCTTGATTATTTAATTTTATTTTTGTTTTTATGGTTTAACGTAATGTTAACTTTTATGTATGTGCACAAATAAACTGACATAATTTTATATACCCTAGACCCGGCCATTTGGCTTTTGGCGCTTTAATAACCTCTTATCTGTAAATTATATTTAACTTAGGGGGGTGTTAGTGTTAGGGTTAGACTTAGCTTTAGGGGTTAATACATTTATTAGAATAGCGGTGAGCTCCAGTCGGCAGATTAGGGGTTAATAATTGAAGTTAGGTGTCGGCGATGTTAGGGAGGGCAGATTAGGGGTTAATACTATTTATTATAGGGTTAGTGAGGCGGATTAGGGGTTAGTAACTTTATTATAGTAGCGCTCAGGTCCGGTCGGCAGATTAGGGGTTAATAAGTGTAGGCAGGTGGAGGCGACGTTGTGGGGGGCAGATTAGGGGTTAATAAATATAATATAGGGGTCGGCGATGTTAGGGCAGCAGATTAGGGGTACATAGGGATAATGTAAGTAGCGGCGGTTTACGGAGCGGCAGATTAGGGGTTAATAATAATATGCAGGGGTCAGCGATAGCGGGGGGGCGGCAGATTAGGGGTTAATAAGTGTAAGGTTAGGGGTGTTTAGACTCGGGGTACATGTTAGGGTGTTAGGTGCAGACGTAGGAAGTGTTTCCGCATAGCAAACAATGGGGCTGCGTTAGGAGCTGACCGCGGCTTTTTTGCAGGTGTTAGGTTTTTTTTCAGCTCAAACAGCCCCATTGTTTCCTATGGGGCAATCGTGCACGAGCACGTTTTTGAGGCTGGCCGCTTGCGTAAGCAACTCTGGTATCAAGAGTTGCATTTGCGTTAAAAATGCTCTACGCTCCTTTTTTGGAGCCTAACGCAGCCTTTATGTGGACTCTCAATACCAGAATTATTTTTATGGTGCGGCCAGAAAAAAGCCGGCGTTAGTTTTTCGGGTCGTTACCGACAAAACTCCAAATCTAGCCGTTAGGGAACTAGCACACTTGCAGTGCTGCTGCGATGATCTAACAAGCTAAGCTTGATGTAACAAACTGGGGATGTTCAATTTAAAGGTAATAACAGTCACATGATCCTAATTAGCAGAGGTCATAAATTAGAGCTGGATCAAACAGGGCCTAGACAAACATTGCAAATGGCACCTTTCTTATCAAAATGGAAGACACAGAAAAGAAAGCTTTTTTTTTAAAGGTAATACAGACATACGAGAGATATAAAGTTTGGTGGGTGAAATATGCAGTTCTATTATGTGTTGCAGGGTTAAAATGGAGTCCCTAAGCACATACCTGATGAGAGAGGAGAGACAGCAGTGTAAGCAGGATTAAAAGTTCCAATTATGTTCCAATTATATGCCAGTCGCTGCTCTATATTGTTAATATCCATATATAATATATATAATAACTCCGTTGTTATAACTCTCTCTACACTTATAAACTAGCACACTTAGGCCTAGATTTGGAGTTTGGCGTTAGCCGTGAAAACCAGCGTTAGAGGCTCCTAACGCTGGTTTTAGGCTACCGCCGGTATTTGGAGTCACTCAAAATAGGGTCTAACGCTCACTTTTCAGCCGCGACTTTTCCATACCGCAGATCCCCTTACGTAAATTGCGTATCCTATCTTTTCAATGGGATCTTTCTAACTCCGGTATTTAGAGTTGTGTCTGAAGTGAGCGTTAGACATCTAACGACAAAACTCCAGCCGCAGAAAAAAGTCAGTAGTTAAGAGCTTTCTGGGCTAACGCCGGTTTATAAAGCTCTTAACTACTGTGCTCTAAAGTACACTAACACCCATAAACTACCTATGCACCCCATAAACCGAGGTCCCCCCACATCGCCGCCACTCGATTACATTTTTTTAACCCCTAATCTGCCGACCGCCACCTACGTTATCCTTATGTACCCCTAATCTGCTGCCCCTAACACCGCCGACCCCTGTATTATATTTATTAACCCCTAACCTGCCCCCCACAACGTCGCCTCCACCTACCTACACTTATTAACCCCTAATCTGCCGACCGCAAAGCGCCGCCACCTACGTTATCCTTATGTACCCCTAATCTGCTGCCCCTAACACCGCCGACCCCTATATTATATTTATTAACCCCTAATCTGCCCCCCACAACGTCGCAGCCAGCTACCTACAATAATTAACCCCTAATCTGCCGACCGCAAAGCGCCGCCACCTACGTTATCCTTATGTACCCCTAATCTGCTGCCCCTAACACCGCCGACCCCTATATTATATTTATTAACCCCTAATCTGCCCCCCTCAACGTCGCCTCCACCTGCCTACACTTATTAACCCCTAATCTGTCGACTGGAGCTCACCGCTATTCTAATAAATGTATTAACCCCTAAATCTAAGTCTAACCCTAACACTAACACCCCCCTAAGTTAAATATAATTTACATCTAACAAAATTAATTATCTCTTATTAAATAAATTATTCCTATTTAAAGCTAAATACTTACCTGTAAAATAAATCCTAATATAGCTACAATATAAATTATAATTATATTATAGCTATTTTAGGATTAATATTTATTTGACAGGCAACTTTGTAATTATTTTAACCAGGTACAATAGCTATTAAATAGTTAAGAACTATTTAATAGCTACCTAGTTAAAATAATTACAAAATTACCTGTAAAATAAATCCTAACCTAAGTTACAATTAAACCTAACACTATACTATCATTAAATTAATTAAATACAATACCTACTATTACCTACAATTAAACCTAACACTACACTATCAATAAATAAATTAAATACAATTCCTACAAATAACTACAATGAAATAAACTAACTAAAGTACAAAAAATAAAAAAGAACTAAGTTACAAAAAATAAAAAAATATTTACAAACATAAGAAAAATATTACAACAATTTTAAACTAATTACACCTACTCTAAGCCCCCTAATAAAATAACAAAGACCCCCAAAATAAAAAATGCCCTACCCTATTCTAAATTACTACAGTTCAAAGCTCTTTTACCTTACCAGCCCTGAGGTGATCGGAACAGCCAATAGAATGCAAGCTCAATCTGATTGGCTGATTGGATCAGCCAATCGGATTGAACTTGATTCTGATTGGCTGATTCCATCAGCCAATCAGAATATTCCTACCTTAATTCCGATTGGCTGACAGAATCCTATCAGCCAATCGGAATTCGAGGGACGCCATCTTGGATGACGTCCCTTAAAGGAACCGTCATTCGGCTAGTAGGCGTAGGGAGAAGAGGATGTTCCGCGTCGGAGGTCTGCAAGATGGATCCGGAAGAAAGAAGATTGAAGATGCCGTTGATAGAAGACTTCATCCGGATCATGGACCTCTTCAGCTCCCGCTTGGATGAAGACTTCATCCGGATCATGGACCTCTTCAGCTCCCGCTTGGATGAAGACTTCAGCCGGATCATGGACCTCTTCAGCCCCCCGCTTGGGCTTGGATCAGGACATCGGAGGAGCTCTTCAGGACGGATCGGTGAACCTGGTATGGTGAAGATAAGGTAGGAAGATCTTCAGGGGCTTAGTGTTAGGTTTATTTAAGGGGGGTTTGGGTTAGATTAGGGGTATGTGGGTGGTGGGTTGTAATGTTGGGGGGGGGGTATTGTATGTTTTTTTTTTTACAGGCAAAAGAGCTGAATTCTTTGGGGCATGCCCCGCAAAGGGCCCTGTTCAGGGCTGGTAAGGTAAAAGAGCTTTGAACTGTAGTAATTTAGAATAGGGTAGAGCATTTTTTATTTTGGGGGTCTTTGTTATTTTATTAGGGGGCTTAGAGTAGGTGTAATTAGTTTAAAATTGTTGTAATATTTTTCTTATGTTTGTAAATATTTTTTTATTTTTTGTAACTTAGTTCTTTTTTATTTTTTGTACTTTAGTTAGTTTATTTCATTGTAGTTATTTGTAGGAATTGTATTTAATTTATTTATTGATAGTGTAGTGTTAGGTTTAATTGTAGGTAATTGTAGGTATTGTATTTAATTAATTTAATGATCGTATAGTGTTAGGTTTAATTGTAACTTAGGTTAGGATTTATTTTACAGGTAATTTTGTAATTATTTTAACTAGGTAGCTATTAAATAGTTCTTAACTATTTAATAGCTATTGTACCTGGTTAAAATAATTACAAAGTTGCCTGTCAAATAAATATTAATCCTAAAATAGCTATAATATAATTATAATTTATATTGTAGCTATATTAGGATTTATTTTACAGGTAAGTATTTAGCTTTAAATAGGAATAATTTATTTAATAAGAGATAATTAATTTCGTTAGATGTAAATTATATTTAACTTAGGGGGGTGTTAGTGTTAGGGTTAGACTTAGCTTTAGGGGTTAATACATTTATTAGAATAGCGGTGAGCTCCAGTCTGCAGATTAGGGGTTAATAATTGAAGTTAGGTGTCGGCGATGTTAGGGAGGGCAGATTAGGGGTTAATACTATTTATTATAGGGTTAGTGAGGCGGATTAGGGGTTAATAACTTTATTATAGTAGCGCTCAGGTCCGGTCGACAGATTAGGGGTTAATAAGTGTAGGCAGGTGGAGGCGACGTTGTGGGGGGCAGATTAGGGGTTAATAAATATAATATAGGGGTCGGCGATGTTAGGGCAGCGGATTAGGGGTACATAGGGATAATGTAAGTAGCGGCGGTTTACGGAGTGGCAGATTAGAGGTTAATAACAATATGCAGGGGTCAGCGATAGCGGGGGCGGCAGATTAGGGGTTAATAAGTGTAAGGTTAGGGGTGTTTAGACTCGGGGTACATGTTAGAGTGTTAGGTGCAGACGTAGGAAGTGTTTCCGCATAGCAAACAATGGGGCTGCGTTAGGAGCTGAACGCGGCTTTTTTGCAGGTGTTAGGTTTTTTTTCAGCTCAAACAGCCCCATTGTTTCCTATGGGAGAATCGTGCACGAGCACGTTTTTGAGGCTGGCCGTTTGCGTAAGCAACTCTGGTATCGAGAGTTGAAGCTGCGTTAAAAATGCTCTACGCTCCTTTTTTGGAGCCTAACGCAGCCTTTATGTGGACTCTCAATACCAGAGTTATTTTTATGGTGCAGCCAGAAAAAAGCCGGCGTTACCGTTACCGACAAAACTCCAAATCTAGCCGTTAGGGAACTACAGATAGTGCTGCTATGATCTAACAAGCTAAGCTTGATTGCATCAGCCAATAGGATATTTTCAACCTTAATTCCGATTGGCTGATATAATTCTATCAGCCAATCAGAATCTAAGGGACGCCATCTTGGATGACGTCACTTAAAAGAACCTTCATTCATCGGGTAGTCATCGGAAGAAGAGGATGCTCCGTGTCGGATGTCTTGAAGATGGACCCGCTCTGCCCGCCGGATGAAGATAGAAGATGCGGTCTGGATGAAGACTTCTGCCCACCTGGAGGACCACTTCTCCCGGCTTGAATATAGACTTCTCTCGGCTTCGTTGAGGACTTCTTGCCGCTTCGATGAGGACTTCTCCCGGCTTCGTTGAGGATGGATGTCGGATCTTCAAAACTGTAAGTGGATCTTCAGGGGGTTAGTGTTTTTTAAGGGTTTATTGGGTGGGTTTTATTTTTAGGTTAGGGCTTTGGGCCACAATAGAGCTAAATGTCCTTTTAAGGGCAATGCCCATCCAAATGCCCTTTTCAGGGCAATGGGGAGCTGAGGTTTTTTTTAGTTAGGCTTTTATTTGGGGGGTTGGTTGTGTGGGTGGTGGGTTTTACTGTTGGGGGAGTTGTTTGTATTTTTTTTAAGGTAAAAGAGCTGATTTCTTTGGGGCAATGCCCTGCAAAAGGCCCTTTTAAGGGCTATTGGAAGTTTAGCTTAGGCTAGGGTTTTTTTATTTTGGGGGGGCTTTTTTATTTTGATAGGGCTATTCGATTAGTTGTAATTAGTTTAAATATCTTGTAATTTGTTTTTTATTTTGTGTAATTTTGTGGGGTTTATTTGTAATTTTGGTAATTGTATTTAATTTATTTAATTGTATTTAATTTAGGTAATTTATTTAATTGTAGTGTAGTGTTAGGTGTTAGTGTAACTTAGGTTAGGTTTTATTATACAGTTTAAATTGTATTTATTTTAGCTAGGTAGTTAGTAAATATTTAATAACTATTTAGTAACTAGTCTACCTAGTTAAAATAAATTCAAGCTTGTCTGTAAAATAAAAATAAACCCTAAGCTAGATACCTTGGGCCCGATCAGATATGCAGCGTCGCCCGCAAAAGCCGGCGACGCCAAATTTTGCGCATATACGGCATAACATAGAGGTTACGCTCGTATATTTCTGCCTTCGGCCGTAGTTTTTTGGCCCATAGACAGGTGTACCAAACCCGCGCAGTTTGGTATCCAATATACAACGTAAGGACTTACGTTGCGAAAATGGAGAAATCTTACTCCATTTTCACCTCGCCACAAATTGCAGGCGTAGTAAGCCTTACGCTTAGAATTGGAACCCCGTAAATCCCTAAACTACCTGCAAAAACATAATTTATGCTTACCTGATAAATTTATTTCTCTTGTGGTGTATCCAGTCCACGGATCATCCATTACTTGTGGGATATTCTCCTTCCCAACAGGAAGTTGCAAGAGGATCACCCACAGCAGAGCTGCTATATAGCTCCTCCCCTAACTGCCATATCCAGTCATTCGACCGAAAACAAGCAGAGAAAGGAGAAACCATAGGGTGCAGTGGTGACTGTAGTTTAAAGTAAAAAAAATACCTGCCTTAAAATGACAGGGCGGGCCGTGGACTGGATACACCACAAGAGAAATAAATTTATCAGGTAAGCATAAATTATGTTTTCTCTTGTAAGGTGTATCCAGTCCATGGATCATCCATTACTTGTGGGATACCAATACCAAAGCTAAAGTACACGGATGAAGGGAGGGACAAGGCAGGTACTTAAACGGAAGGTACCACTGCCTGTAAAACCTTTCTCCCAAAAATAGCCTCCGAAGAAGCAAAAGTATCAAATTTGTAGAATTTTGAAAAAGTATGAAGCGAAGACCAAGTCGCTACCTTGCAAATCTGTTCAACAGAAGCCTCATTTTTAAAGGCCCATGTGGAAGCCACAGCTCTAGTAGAATGAGCTGTAATCCTTTCTGGAGGCTGCTGGCCAGCAGTCTCATAGGCTAAGCGGATTATGCTTCTTAGCCAAAAAGAAAGAGAGGTTGCCGAAGCCTTTTGACCTCTCCTCTGTCCAGAGTAGATAACAAACAAAGCAGATGTTTGATGAAAATCTTTAGTAGCTTGTAAGTAAAACTTTAAAGCACGAACCATGTCCAGATTGTGTAATAGACGTTCCTTCTTTGAAGAAGGATTAGGACACAAAGATGGAACAACAATCTCTTGATTGATATTCTTATTAGATACCACCTTAGGTAAAAACCCAGGTTTGGTACGCAGGACTACCTTATCCGCATGGAAGATCAGATAAGGAGAATCACATTGTAAAGAAGATAACTCAGAGACTCTACGAGCCGAGGAAATAGCTACCAAAAACAGAACTTTCCAAGATAAAAGTTTGATATCTATGGAGTGAAGAGGTTCAAACAGAACTCCTTGAAGAACCTTAAGAACCAGATTTAAGCTCCATGGCGGAGCAACAGGTTTAAACACAGGCTTGATTCTAACTAAAGCCTGACAAAATGCCTGAACGTCTGGAACATCTGCCAGACGCTTGTGCAAAAGAATAGACAGGGCAGAAATCTGTCCCTTTAAGGAACTAGCTGACAATCCTTTTTCCAAACCTACTTGGAGAAAGGATAATATCCTGGGAATCCTGACCTTACTCCATGAGTAACCCTTGGATTCACACCAATAAAGATATTTACGCCATATCTTATGGTAGATTTTCCTGGTGACAGGCTTTCGTGCCTGTATTAGGGTATCAATGACTGACTCTGAGAAGCCACGCTTTGATAAAATCAAGCGTTCAATCTCCAGGCAGTCAGTCTCAGAGAAATTAGATTTGGATGGTTGAACGGACCCTGAAGTAGAAGGTCCTGTCTCAGGGGCAGAGTCCATGGTGGAAAGGATGACATGTCCACCAGATCTGCGTACCAAGTCCTGCGTGGCCACGCAGGCGCTATCAAGATCACCGATGCTCTCTCCTGCTTGATTTTGGCAATCAGACGAGGGAGCAGAGGAAACGGTGGAAGCACATAAGCCAGGCTGAAGGACCAAGGCGCTGCTAGAGCATCTATCAGCGTCGCCTTGGGATCCCTGGACCTGGATCCATAACAAGGAAGCTTGGCGTTCTGGCGAGACGCCATGAGATCCAGTTCTGGTTTGCCCCAACGACGAATCAATTGTGCAAACACCTCCGGATGGAGTTCCCACTCCCCCGGATGAAAAGTCTGACGACTTAGAAAATCCGCCTCCCAGTTCTCTACACCTGGGATATGGATCGCTGATAGGTGGCAGGAGTGAATCTCTGCCCAGCGAATTATCTTTGAGACTTCTAACATCGCTAGGGAACTCCTTGTTCCCCCTTGATGGTTGATGAAAGCCACAGTCGTGATGTTGTCTGACTGAAATCTGATGAACCTCAGAGTTGCTAACTGAGGCCAAGCCTGAAGAGCATTGAATATTGCTCTCAGTTCCAGAATATTTATTGGAAGGAGTGACTCCTCCTAAGTCCACGTTCCCTGAGCCTTCAGGGAGTTCCAGACTGCACCCCAACCTAGAAGGCTGGCATCTGTCATTACAATTGTCCAATCTGGCCTGCGAAAGGTCATACCTTTGGACAGATGGACACGAGATAGCCACCAGAGAAGAGAATCCCTGGTCTCTTGATCCAGATTTAGTATAGGGGACAAATCTGTGTAATCCCCATTCCACTGACTGAGCATGCAGAGTTGCAGCGGTCTGAGATGTAGGCGTGCAAACGGCACTATGTCCATTGCCGCTACCATTACTTCCATGCACTGAGCCACCGAAGGGCGAGGAATGGAATAAAGAACACGGCAGGAATTTAGAAGTTTTGATAACCTGGACTCCGTCAGGTAAATTTTCATTTCTACAGAATCTATCACTATCTAGGAAGGAAGCTCTTGTGAGGGGGGATAGAGAACTCTTTTCCTCGTTTACCTTCCACCCATGCGACCTCAGAAATGCCAACACTATGTCCGTATGAGACTTGGCAATTTGGAAGTTTGACGCCTGAATCAGGATGTCGTCTAAATAAGGGGCCACTGCTATGCCCCGCGGCCTTAGGACCGCCAGAAGCGACCCCAGAACCTTCGTAAAAATTCTTGGGGCTGTAGCTAACCCAAAGGGAAGAGCTACAAACTGGTAATGCCTGTCTAGGAAGGCAAACCTGAGAAACCGATGATGATCTTTGTGTATCGGAATGTGAAGATAAGCATCCTTTAAATCCACTGTAGTCATGTATTGACCCTCCTGGATCATAGGTAGGATGGTACGAATAGTCTCCATCTTGAATGATGGAACTCTGAGGAATTTGTTTAAGATCTTTAGATCCAAAATTGGTCTGAAGGTTCCCTCTTTTTTGGGAACCACAAACAGATTTGAGTAAAATCCCTGTCCCTGTTCCTCCTTTGGAACTGGATGGATCACTCCCATAACTAGGAGGTCTTGTACACAGTGTAAGAATGCCTCTCTCTTTATCTGGTTTGCAGATAATTGAGAAAGGTGAAATCTCCCTTTTGGGGGGGAAGCCTTGAAGTCCAGAAGATATCCCTGGGATATAATTTCCAACGCCCAGGGATCCTGGACATCTCTTGCCCATGCCTGGGCGAAGAGCGAAAGTCTGCCCCCTACTAGATCCGTTACCGGATAGGGGGCCGTTCCTTCATGCTGTCTTAGAGGCAGCAGCAGGCTTTTTGGCCTGCTTACCTTTGTTCCAGGTCTGGTTAGGTCTCCAGACCGTCTTGGACTGAGCAAAAGTTCCCTCTTGTTTTGCATTAGAGGAAGCTGATGCCGCACTTGCCTTGAAGTTTTGAAAGACACGGAAATTAGACTGTTTGGCCCTTGATTTGGACCTATCCTGAGGAAGGGCATGACCTTCTCCTCCAGTGATATCAGCAATAATCTCCTTCAAACCAGGCCCGAATAGGGTCTGCCCTTTGAAGGGAATGTTAAGCAGCTTAGACTTTGAAGTAACGTCAGCTGACCATGATTTAAGCCATAGCGCTCTGCGTGCCTGGATAGCAAAACCAGAATTCTTAGCCGTTAGTTTAGTCAAATGAACAATGGCATCAGAAAACAAAGGAATTGGCTAGCTTAAGTGCTCTAAGCTTGCCAAGTATGTCATCCAATGGAGTCGCTACCTGTAAAGCCTCTTCCAGAGACTCAAACCAGAACGCAGCAGCAGCAGTGACAGGAGCAATGCATGCAAGGGGCTGTAGGATAAAACCTTGTTGAATAAACATTTTCTTAAGGTAACCCTCTAACTTTTTATCCATTGGATCTAAGAAAGCACAACTGTCCTCGACAGGGATAGTAGTACGCTTTGCTAAAGTAGAAACTGCTCCCTGCACCTTAGGAACTGTCTGCCATAAGTCCCGTGTGGTGGCGTCTATTGGAAACATTTTTCTAAAAATAGGAGGGGGAGAGAACGGCACACCTGGTCTATCCCATTCCTTAGTAATAATTTCTGTAAACCTTTTAGGTATTGGAAAAACATCAGTGCACACCGGCACTGCATAGTATTTATCCGGTCTACACAATTTCTCTGGCACTGCAATTGTATCACAGTCATTCAGAGCAGCTAAAACCTCCCTGAGTAACACGCGGAGGTGTTCAAGCTTAAATTTAAATGTAGAGATATCAGAATCAGGTTGCATTATCTTCCCTGAGTCAGAAACATCACCCACAGAAAGAAGCTCTCCTTCTTCAGCTTCTGCATATTGTGAGGCAGTATCAGACATAGCTCTTAAAGCGTCAGTATGCTCTGTATTTCGTCTAACTCCAGAGCTATCTCGCTTTCCTCTAAATTCAGGTAGTCTGGCTAATACCGCTGACAGTGTATTATCCATGACTGCCGCCATGTCTTGTAAAGTAAACGCTATGGGCGCCCTAGATGTACTTGGCGCCATTTGAGCGTGAGTCCCTCTGGTGATAAATTTTTTAAAGACAGAATATGATCCTTATTGCTTAAAGTGAAATCAGTACATTTGGTACACATTCTAAGAGGGGGTTCCACAATGGCTTTTAAACATAATGAACAAGGAGTTTCCTCTATGTCAGACATGTTTGTACAGACTAGCAATGAGACTAGCAAGCTTGGAAAACACTTTAAATCAAGTTAACAAGCAAATATAAAAAACGGTACTGTGCCTTTAAGAGAAACAAATTTTGTCAGAATTTGAAAAACAGTGAAAAAAGGCAGTAAATCAAACGAAATTTTTACAGTGTGTATAATAAGCTAACAGAGCATTGCACCCACTTGCAAATGGATGATTAACCCCTTAGTTAAAAAAACGGATCAAAAAAATGATATAAACGTTTTTTAACAGTCACACCAACTGCCACAGCCTTGCTGTGGGCCTACTTTCCCCAACAAACGATTTTGGAAAGCCTAAGAGCCCTTTAGAGATGTCCTATAGCATTCAGGGGACTCCTGGAGGAAGCTGGATGTCTCAGTCTGTAAAAGTTACTGCGCAAAAAAGCGCTAAATTAGGCCCCTCCCACTCATAGTAACACAGTGGAAAGCCTCAGGAAACTGTTTCTAGGCAAATTTAAGCCAGCCATGTGGAAAAAACTAGGCCCCAATAAAGTTTTATCACCAAAGTATATATAAAAATGTTTAAACATGCCAGCAAACGTTTTATATTGTAAATATAAAAGAGTATTACCTCAGAAAGTAAGCATGATACCAGTCGCTATTAAATCACTGTATTCAGGCTTACCTTACACAAATCTGGTATCAGCAGCATTTTCTAGCATTTCACATCTTCTTGAAAAAATCTTAACTGCAAATACCTCATAGCAGGATTACCTGCACGCCATTCCCCCGCTGAAGTTACCTCTCTCTTCAGTCATGTGTGAGAACAGCAATGGATCTTAGTTACAACCTGCTAAGATCATAGAAATCACAGGCAGATTCTTCTATTTTTCTGCCTGGGACAAAATAGTACAACTCCGGTACCATTTAAAAATAAACTTTTGATTGAAGCAAGATAACAGCTACATTTCACCACTTTCCTCTTACTACCTCCATGCTTGTTGAGAGTTGCAAGAGAATGACTTGATATGGCAGTTAGGGGAGGAGCTATATAGCAGCACTGCTGTGGGTGATCCTCTTGCAACTTCCTGTTGGGAAGGAGAATATCCCACAAGTAATGGATGATCCGTGGACTGGATACACCTTACAAGAGAAATAAAACCTAACACATGCGCAATGTCTATCTACCTGTCAACCACAATCCCACGCCGCAGTCCCTAATAAAGTGCTTAACCCCTAAACTGCCGCTCCCAGACCCCGCCGCAACCTACATTAAATGTCTAACCCCCTAATGTGATCCTCCTACACCGCCGCCACCTACATTAAAATTATTAACCCCTAATGTAATCCCCCTACACCGCCGCCACCTATATTAAAATTATTACCCCCTAATGTGAGCCCCCTACCCCGCCGCCACCTATATTAAATTTATTACCCCCTAATGTGAGCCCCTACCCCGCCGCCACCTATTTTAACTACATTACCCCCTAATCTAATCCCCCTACACCGCCGCCACCTATATTAAAATGATTAACCCCTAATCTAATCCCCCTACACCGCCGCCACTTATATTAAATGTATTAACCCCTAATCTAATCCCCCTACACCGCCGCCACCTATAATAAATGTATTACCCCCTAAAATACTAAAGTGTCCCTACACTGCATTGCCCCAAAGTAATCAGCTCTATTACCAGCCCTTAAAAGGGCCTTTTGCAGGGCATTGCCCCAAAGTAATCAGCTCTTTTACCTATTCTAATCAGCCAATAGAATTACAGTAGCTCTTATTCTATTGGCTATTCAAATCAGCCAATAGAATTAAAGTAGCTCTCATCCGATTGGCTGATTTGAATTTGAAGGCTCAAATCAGCCAATAGGAATTCAAGGGACGCCATTTTTAATCGCGTACCTTGAATTCCTATTCAGTGTACGGCAGAGATCATATGAAGAGGATCCTCCACGCTCCATGGCTCCGGTCTTCAGTTCCAGGGTCGCCGATCTTCAGTTCCTGCATTGCCAGTCTTCAGTTCCAGAGAGGACGGTCTTCAGCTCCACGGGTCATCGGTCTTCAACTCCTCCGCTCTGCGCCGTCTGGTTCCTGGAAGAAGAAGAGGTCGCCGCCTGGAAGAATAATTCTCCACCTGGAACAGGACCTTCTCCGCCGGTCTTCAGGACAAGTAAGGACCACTTGGGGGTTAGATTTAGGTTTTTTTAAGGGGGGATAGGGTGGGTTTTAGAGTAGGGGTGTGTGGGTGGTGGGTTGTAATGGGGGGTTGTTCTTTTTTTCCACAGGTAAAAGTGCTGATTACTTTGGGGCAATGCCCCACAAAAGGCCCTTTTAAGGGCTGGTAATAGAGCTGATTACTTTTTGTAATTTAGTTTAGGGTAGGGACATTTTTTTATTTTGGGGGGCTTTGTTATTTTATTAGGGGGCTTAGATTAGGTGTAATTAGCTTAAAATTCTTGTAATCTTTTTTTATTTTTTGTAATTTAGTGTTTGTTTTTTTGTAATTTAGTTTAGTGTATTTAATTATATTTTAGTTTAGATAATTGTAGTTTATTTAATTAATTTATTGATAGTGTAGGTGTATTTGTAACTTAGGTTAGGATTTATTTTACAGGTAAATTGGTAATTATTTTAACTAGGTAGCTATTAAATAGTTATTAACTATTTAATAGCTATTGTACCTAGTTAAAATAAATACCAAGTTACCTGTAAAATAAATATAAACCCTAAAATAGCTATAATGTAATTATTAATTATATTGTAGCTATCGTAGGGTTTATTTTATAGGTATTTAGTTTTAAATAGGAATATTTTAGTTAATAATATTAATATTATTTAGATTTATTGTAATAATAATTAAGTTAGGGGTATTAGGGTTAGATAGGGTTAATATAGTTAATATATATAATATAATAACTATATTAACTATATTAACCCTAATATAATTATATATAGGTGGCGGCGGTGTAGGGGGGGTCAGATTAGGGGTTAATATATTTAATATAGGTGGCGGCGGTGTAGGGGGATTAGATTAGGGGTTAATATATTTAATATAGGTGGCGGCTGTGTAGGGGGGTCAGATTACAGGTAAAAGAGCTGATTACTTTGGGGCAATGCCCTGCAAAAGGCCCTTTTAAGGGCTGGTAACAGAGCTGATTACTTTGGGGCAATGCAGTGTAGGGACACTTTAGTATTTTAGGGGGTAATACATTTATTATAGGTGGCGGCGGTGTAGGGGGCTCACATTAGGGGGTAATATAGTTAAAATAGGTGGCGGCGGTGTAAGGGGATCATATTAGGGGGTAATATAGTTAATGTAGGTGGCGGCGGTGTAGGGGAATCATATTAGGGGGTAATATAGTTAATGTAGCTGGCGGCGGGGTCCAGGAGCGGCGGTTTAGGGGTTAATATATTTATTGTTAGGAGTGAGAGGGGGGATTGCGGATAGAGGGGTATACGTGTCAGGCTATGTTTAGGAGGCGTGTTAGACAGTAACAGGAGATTTAGTAGTTTAGTCAGTTTTTTATGCGACGGCAGTTTCTAAAGTGCCGTAAGTCACTGGCGACTCCAGAAATTTGTACTTACGAAAATTTCTGGACATCGCTAGTTTGTCAGACTTACGGCACTTTAGCAACTGCCGGCGCCGTATATGAGATAGCTCGCTGTGTGTGCTGATACTACAGGCGGCGCAGGTTTCCACGCCCCATCGGATCACGCCCCATGTAACTATTAGTTATATTGCAGCTATCTTAGGGTTTATTTTACAGGTAAGTATTTAGTTTGAAATAGGAATTATTTAGTTATTAATTGTAGGTTTTAATTAGATTTATTTTAATTATATTTATGTTAGGGGGTGTTAGGGTTAGGGTTAGACTTAGGTTTAGGGGTTAATAAACATAATATAGTGGCGGCGACGTTGGGGGTGGCAGATTAGGGGTTAATAAATCTAGGTAGGTGGCGGCGATGTTAGGGACAGCAGATTAGGGGTTAATAATATTTAACTAGTGTTTGCGAGGCGGGAGTGCGGCGGTTTAGGGGTTAATATGTTTATTCTAGTGGCGGCGATGTCGGGAGTGGCAGATTAAGTGTTAATAATTTTATTTTAGTGTTTGAGATGCGGGAGGACCTCAGTTTAGGGGTTAATAGGTAGTTTATGGGTGTTAGTGTATTTTTTTACGCACAGGATACCCTGCTGTTGCTCACGCATACGATAAGGTACAATCTGTATGAGAGTTGCAAACTGCAATCTTAAACTATCAGCAGTATATGATTATTGGACATTTCTCTTGGTTCATACATATGGACATGATAATTATCTTTGATAGTTCGCTGTGAAACAAATACAAAGGATTGACCTAATCCGGTACAGAGACATAACTCTATATAATTTTCCTTCTTATGCACAGCTCTATTTTAAGCTCCATTTTTTAGCACAAGTTTTATCAAGCCGGTATGTGAATTTCATTTTAAATAGATGTCAATGTGTAATTTTATGAACTCTGAATAATTCACGAGAAATCTTGGCAAATTGCTTAGTCACACACCAATAGATATTTTCCCTGTGACTAATAAAATAAGCAGTAAACTAATATTTCTCATGAAGTACTAACCAGTACTACTTTTATTTTCATGTTTATTTTTTATTATTTTTTCTGATCGAATTGTACTAGAGACGTCTCTAAAAAATGTTTTAATCATACTGTAACCAAATAAATCACTTGTTTTTTAGAAGCTTTTCTGATCTGATTTTATTAACACTTAAAACATTTATCACGGATATCTATCACAGATAGTATAAATAATTTCACACAAGTATCTTCAGCTATTAGCGCCCTTACAAAACCTCTTTTTTTCCACGATATACTACTTTTAGATTGAAGGATCTAAAACACTGTAAGGGGTCTGATACTTTATTTCACCAGCGCATTATTTTCCCACACTCTTTCACATCACGATTTTCCTTCACATAAATAGTTGCAGCAGGTTTTTCTTTTTATACCACCTAACTAAATATGGAGGATATTTTTGACTTCAGGGATAAAATCTTTCTAGATATGAGAGAGGAAAACATCCCCTTAACAAATCCGATTAGTTCAGACAAAATTTCAGACCTAATGCAAAGTTTAGAACATGAACTCACAAAAGAATTAAAACAACAAATGGAATTAGTTTTCCTTAATAGATACACAAAAAAAGGTATTATACCAAAAGGATTACTTTTAAAGAAAAATTGCACTTTCACCTTAAGCGATACTTTACAAACAGAATGGAAAGATTCACTAACTAAAGCCTCTAACACACTAATTGAAATTCTGAAAAGATCTAGAAAAGAAACACTTTTAATTATTGAGAAAAATATTTTAGAAATTAAAGAGAAATTAAAGGACAGGAAAAACGAAAATGAATACAAAGAAAGACAAAAAGTAATAATGGATAAACTAAATAATCTGAATAAAGATTTATTAAGAACAAAATGGGGAAAAATGGAAAGAGATATAAAAAATAATAGTCAATCTCAACAAATAGAAGAAACTACCGAAGATAATTCAGACACATCTAAGACCCACACTAATTATCATCCACACGGTAATACCTACAAAAACAAAAGACAACATAATACTTATCATCATTATGAGAATAATAGGTATCAAAATACATATAATAGGAATGCGTATCAAAACGAAAGATCATCTAACTATAACAGAGACCATCACTATAATCAACAATCATGGTATAGAGCAAGGGAACAATATTATCCACATAACAGGACAGATAACAACCATTCTAGGACATATAATGAAAAACCCAATGAGTGGGAGTATCCAAGAACATATAGGAGAGAAAATAGACAATGGGACTCTCGGAGAACTCCGACCCACAATAGGTTTGAACCTTTAAGAGACTTAGAGCAAAGAAGAGAAAACCAAATACATAATGATTCCCCACTTTTTTTAGGGAAAAGCCCTCTGAAAGAGGGCACCTCAAGGGACCTCTTTCAGCCAGAAACAGAAACAAATCCCAGAAGAAAAAGGGGATTAGAGGAAAGAGAGGAAGGGGACTATCCAGAAAAAGTAGCAAAAAGAGGGAGATAACTAACCACAAGCAAGGAATATATAACTTAAGTAGTACTCCCCTAAACAAAGAGGAAGAAAAAGTCCTGAGCCTAGGTCTCACATACGCTCCCACTGCTAGACTCAACAAATTTAATACTTTTATACATGTGAAAAAATTTGTGAGAAATCTTACCTTGAAAAGACATTTCTTAAAAAACCCTATAGAGCGACAGTTGAATACACAAACATCCGTGAAAATCAATCACTCTAATCTAAAACCTAAATCTAAATTTAACCCTATACAATCAAAAGGGAATTATCTAGATACTTTCGAAAAATTAGTACTTAAAGACATCAAAAGATGTAATCCCCAACAACCAAAACAGTTTAATTTAAGCCTGAAGGAAAAAGCCATCATAAATAACCTACAGAACAATAAAGAGTTAACTATAAAATCTGCAGATAAGGGCGGCGGTATAGTCGTGATGGACACTGCAAAATATCTCATTGAAGCCCATAGACTCTTAGACAATACTACAACATATAAAAAATTGGATCTTAATCCTACAAATAAATATGCACAAACACTGAACAAATTGTTGGTAGAAGGTAAAAGATCAGGTGTATTAAATGAAAAAGAATTTCAATTTCTTACTCCTCAAAATCCAAGAATACCGATCTTTTACTTTCTACCAAAAATTCACAAGAGCCTAATCGATCCCCCTGGTAGGCCCATCATATCAAGGATCGATTCCATCTCCTCCAATCTCTCAAGATATGTAGATGGATATCTGCAAAAATATGTAACAAATTTAAGTTCTTATTTGAGGGACTCTACTCAAGTACTTAACATCTTAAATACTTTCCAGTGGGAAGATGATATGTATCTAGCCACCTGTGACGTAACGTCACTGTACACAGTGATAGACCACAAAAAGGGAATGGAGGCAATCAACCACTATCTAACAAAAGACACAGATATGCCAGAAATACATAAGGAATTTATTTTGATGAGCATTACATTTATCCTAGAGAACAACTATTTCTCTTTTAATAATAAGTTTTATCTCCAAATAGAAGGAACAGCAATGGGTACAAGGTTTGCACCTAGCTACGCCAATCTCTTTATGGGTCTCTGGGAAGAAAATTTCTTCGGATCCGGCGGCTATGGTGCAAACCTTGTACTCTATAAAAGGTACATTGATGACCTTATAATAATTTGGAAAGGGCAAGAAACCGATTTAATTCAAATGTTTGAAAAAATGAACCAAAATAATTTAGGTCTGCATTTTACACATAACCAAAGTAAAGAGGCAATCACTTTCCTGGATTTGGAAATCATGGCACTGGGTAATAAGATAGAGACAAAAACATATTTCAAACAAGTTGATTGTAACAATTATTTGCATGCCAAAAGTTGTCATCTGGACGCTTGGAAAGACAACATACCAATAGGGCAGTGTCTCAGAGTCCGAAAAAACTGCTCTAGGATGGCAGATTTTGAAGACCAGGCAGGAACACTAATTGAAAGATTCAACTCAAGAGGTTACAACACAACACATACCAAAAAAGCATTAGAAAGGGCTAAAAATACCAATAGGGAATCATTACTAGTATACAAAGAAAAAACAAATACAGACGAAAATATAATAAAAATTCCCTTCATAACTGATTACCACATTGACCATAATGTGGTGAAAAAAATTATAAAAAGGCATTGGCATCTCATTAAGGAAGATAATATCCTGGGAGAAAAAGTAACAGACAACCCCAGTTTTGTTTTCCAAAAAGCAAGTAACTTAAAATCAGCCCTTGCACCCAGTGAACTAAGAAAACCCAAAAATAAAAAATTAATACAAAAAGATCTCCATGGACAGAAGCTAACAGGTTTCTTTCCATGTTACTCATGTAAATCATGTAAACACAGCAATAAATCCAATACGATTCAGATAGGTCCTAATAATACCATATTAATTAAAGAACTCATAAGATGCTCACATAAAGGTATTATTTATGTCCTAAAATGCACCTGCAATCTTTTTTATTTTGGAGAAACTAAGAGAACTCTGAGAGATAGAATCAGGGAACATCTCAATAATATAGAGAATGAAAAGGAGGATACACATCTTTATAAACATTTTAAAACCATACATAAGGGCAATACAAAAGATCTATCTTATTGGGGTATATACAAAGTAGAAAAACACTGGAGAGGTGGGGATATACAGAAAAAACTGCTTCTAAAAGAGGCAGAGTATATCTTTAAATTTGACACGCTATTCCCCAAAGGTTTAAATTCAGAACTGGATATCTCACCATTTCTTCTTGATTAGAGAATATATTTTTCATGCATCCTAAACACAATAATTCAATTTCCCCAATAACATGTATTCTCTACGCTTTTACATTTATTCCTAATATATTTGGTCTAATTTTAACAAAATTTTTTATTGGTCTCGATAAAAATAAAAACATTTTTTTATGGTCTTTTTAGGATTTTGATATCTAAATATGTTTGGTCAAATTTATGATAAGCAATATAATGGAGCAATGTATAAGGAGCAAGTGCAAATAAATTATACCACCTTAACTATGGGATTACCATTAACCGATGGGAAACAGGATACACCTATTAAAGAGAGGAGTCAAACAGTCCAAATCATTCTTGATAAAGCTCCTGGAGGGAGTGAAACGCGTAGAAGCTAAAGACTGCACACTTGACTCCACTATTCTTTGAGCCGATTGAACCAACCCGGGTTGACTGTCACCAAAGAACATTAAAGAGAAGCATCATCGGTACCTGCGTGCTAATAGCACTAAGTGCAGGTGAATCTATCTTCAACAGATACATCTCCGCTGATCGGTACCTAACAAGTACTAAGTATCAGATACAAGAAGAAATTTTATATACCTAGTATCGGATGCAAGAAGGAATTTTGTATACTAACAATTCTTTAAGCAGTGATTGGCAGACGCAAGTCAAGCCCCCACACATCGGGTGTGACGTCAGACGCCAACAACACGAGGACACTGCCAGAAGAACTGAGCCGCAGGACGCACAGGATACCCTGCTGTTGCTCACGCATACGATAAGGTACAATCTGTATGAGAGTTGCAAACTGCAATCTTAAGCTATCAGCAGTATATGATTATTGGACATTTCTCTTGGTTCATACATATGGACATGATAATTATCTTTGATAGTTCGCTGTGAAACAAATACAAAGGATTGACCTAATCGGGTACAGAGACATAACTCTATATAATTTTCCTTCTTATGCACAGCTCTATTTTAAGCTCCATTTTTTAGCACAAGTTTTATCAAGCCGGTATGTGAATTTCATTTTAAATAGATGTCAATGTGTAATTTTATGAACTCTGAATAATTCACGAGAAATCTTGGCAAATTGCTTAGTCACACACCAATAGATATTTTCCCTGTGACTAATAAAATAAGCAGTAAACTAATATTTCTCATGAAGTACTAACCAGTACTACTTTTATTTTCATGTTTATTTTTTATTATTTTTTCTGATCGAATTGTACTAGAGACGTCTCTAAAAAATTTTTTGATCATACTGTAACCAAATAAATCACTTGTTTTTTAGAAGCTTTTCTGATCTGATTTTATTAACACTTAAAACATTTATCACGGATATCTATCACAGATAGTATAAATAATTTCACACAAGTATCTTCAGCTATTAGCGCCCTTACAAAACCTCTTTTTTTCCACGATGTACTTTTTTAGCACTTTAGTTATGAGTTTTATGCTACAGCGTTGTAGTGTAAAACTCATAACTACTGACTATAGAATGCGTTACAAATCTTGCGGGATAGGCTGTACCGCTCACTTTTTGACATAAAAAAAAGCTTGTAATACTGGCGCTATGGAAGTCCCATTGAAAAAATACTATTCGCAAAATGCGTAAGTTGATTTGCGGTAAGGCAAAAAAAGTGTGCGGGACAGTTGTACCTACAAGACTCGTAATAGTAGCGGTAGTAAAAAGCAGCATTAGGAGGCTAAACGCTGCTTTTTCCTCATAGCGCAAAACTCGTAATATAGCCGTATATTAATAAAACTGTGTTGGTTATGCAAAATTTGGAAATGGGTAATAAAGGGATTATCTTTGTTTTTAAACAATAACAATTCTGGTATAGACTGTCCCTTTAAGGGGACTTTAATTTTAGGATAGGACTTGTAATGGTAATGTATTTTGTGTGTAATGCTGACGTTAATTTTGTAACTTTCTTAGGTTAGGGGTTTTGGGGGGTTAGCAGTTAGGAGTTTGGGGATTATTATGCGACGAGGGATGAGGTGGTTAAGGGGTTAATAAGTTAGAGGGCAGTTTGCAATGGGGGTGTGTGGTGGTTTAGGGTTTAAAAGTATAGGAAGTTTATAGCGGTGGGCTATGTGGAAGTTTATTGGTTAATCGAATAGTGGGTATTGCGGTGGGTGTGTTGTCGGTTTAGGGTTTAATAGTATTGGGAGTTTATAGTGGTAGGCTTTGTAGTGGTTTAGGGGTTAATAGAGTAGTGGGACAATTTGCGGTGGGGTGTGTGGCAGATATTGGGGTTAAGTAGGGGGCGGGTAGTGTAGGATGAAAAAATGTTGTTTTCTTATTTTTGTGCTTAGTGCAATTTCTTCTCAACTTAAACTCTTTATGTGAGCTTTGATTTCACTTCAAAACCTCTACTTGTCTGTGCGCTGTGTAACTGTCTGTGTGCTGTGTAACTGTCTGTGTGCTGTGTAACTGTCTGTGCGCTATGTACCAGTCTGTGTGCTGTATACCTGTCTGTGTGTTATGTACCTGTCTGTGTGCTGTATACCTGTCTGTGTGCTGTGTACCTGTCTGTGCACTGTGTAACTGTCTGTGTGTTATGTACCTGTCTGTGCGCTGTGTAACTGTCTGTGTGCTGTGTAACTGTCTGTGCTGTGTACCTGTCTGTGTGCTGTGTACCTGTATGTGTGCTGTATACCTGTCTGTGCTGTGTACCTGTCTGTGTGCTGTATACCTGTCTGTGCTGTGTACCTGTCTGTGTGCTTTGTAACTGTCTGTGTGCTGTATACCTGTCTGTGCTGTGTACCTGTCTGTGTGATGTGTACCTGTCTGTGTGCTGTGTACCTGTCTGTGTGTTATGTACCTGTCTGTGTGCTGTGTACCTGTCTGTGTGCTGTGTAACTGTCTGTGTGTTGTGTACCTGTCTGTGTGCTGTGTACCTGTCTGTGTGATGTGTACCTGTTTGTGTGATGTGTACCTGTCTTTCTGCTATGTACCTGTCTGTGTGTTATGTACCTGTCTGTGTGTTATGTACCTGTCTGTGTGCTGTGTACCTGTCTGTGTGATGTGTACCTGTCTGTGTGCTGTGTACCTGTCTGTGTGTTATGTAACTGTCTGTGTGCTGTGTACCTGTCTGTATGCTGTGTAACTGTCTGTGTGTTATGTACCTGTCTGTGTGCTGTGTACCTGTCTGTGTGCTGTATACCTGTCTGTGTGTTATGTACATATCTGTGTGCCGTGTAACTGTCTGTTTGTTGTGTACCTGTCTGTGTGCTGTGTACATGTCTGTGTGATGTGTACCTGTCTGTGTGCTGTGTACCTGTCTGTGTGATGTGTACCTGTTTGTGTGATGTGTACCTGTCTTTGTGCTATGTACCTGTCTGTGTGTTATGTACTTGTCTGTGTGTTATATACCTGTTTGTGTGTGTTATGTACCTGTCTGTGTGCTGTATACCTGTCTGTGTGTTATGTACCTGTCTGTGTGCTGTATATCTGTCTGTGTGTTATGTACCTGTCTGTGTGCTGTGTAACTGTCTGTGTGCTGTATACCTGTTTGTGTGTTATGTACCTGTCTGTGTGCTGTGTACCTGTCTGTGTGCTGTGTAACTGTCTGTGTGCTGTGTACCTGTCTGTGTGCTGTATACCTGTCTGTGTTTTATGTACCGGTTTGTGTGCTGTGTACCGGTCTGTGTGCTCTGTACCTGTCTGTGTGATGTGTACCTGTTTGTGTTTCATGTACCTGTCTTTGTGCTGTGTACCTGTCTGTGTGCTATGTACCTGTCTGTGTGCTATGTACCTGTCTGGGTGTTATGTACCTGTCTGTGTGCTGTGTACCTGTCTGTGTGCTGTGTACCTGTCTGTGTGTTATGTACCTGTCTGTGTGCTGTGCACCTGTCTGTGTGTTATGTACCTGTCTGTGTGCTGTGCACCTGTCTGTGTGTTATGTACCTGTCTGTGTGTTATGTACCTGTCTGTGTGCTGTGTACCTGTCTGTGTGTTATGTGCCTGTCTGTGTGTTATGATCCTTTGAGTATGTTATGTACCTGTCTGTGTGTTAGGATCCTTTGTGTATGTTATGTATCTGTCTGTGTGTTATGTACCTTAAGGGATTAAATGCCCAGTGGCTGACCTTTACATTAAATAAGCAATAACTTAATAAAAGCTTAACAGCTGAACTTAATAACTTTTGTCAATAAAGACTCAATACATTAGGTGGGTGAAAGACCTGTGGGTCGTGTTTATTAATACCCAGCAATGGGAACTGGTAAACGACAGGTAAAAATACGGGTGACGGCAATTGGGCTTAGATAACTAATTATCTAACCCCTTCTAGAAAATGGACAGGGGACACTGCTGCAGACCACAAGGCGGAGATACTCTACGCAGCTTTTGCCTTAGAGAGTTTTCGGCCCGTCATAACCTGCCAGAGCACGCCCAAGATACCGAGCCTGTGGCGTCACCCTGACTGCAATGGCCATCACTCAAACCTCCTTCCAGCCTGCAGCCGTGATCCTGACCACCTGCCAGAGTAGGGTGCCATCAATAGAAACTCCAAACCAGTAGGTCCAGCCTTGACTTGTCAAACAGTATGTCAATAACTGGGGAGCTCAAGCTACCATCATTGGACTTAAGGAAATGGTTCGAGTAACCCTCTTCCTGCCTCAGACACCTAGTCTCATATAGAGACACTAAATTAAATCAATTGCCGCCTTTTACAATCAAAACGTAACAATTGCACAACAGGGATGGGGAGGTGGGGAAAGAGCTTCCAGGAATCCACTGAAACAAAGAGGAAGTGGACTCCCTGAACATCCCATATATAAAGTTGGTAAACCCCTCCCAACACAATGCAACATTGTAACAAACACACACAGCAGCAGCACTCACTTAACCAGGCCTTAACCCTTAGCTACGCTATGGGCTAGTCGCCCTGCACTTCCTTAAGGGATTAAATGCCCTACTTTGCTGAGTGTGGCTGAATATAACATAAATGAGTAATAACTTAACAGCTGAACTTAATAACTTTGTAATAAAAACTCCACACATTAGGTGGGTGAAAGACCCGTGGGTCATATTTATTAATACCCAGCAATGGGAACTGGTAACGACAGGTGAAAACACGGGTGGCAGCAATTGGGGCCTACATCACTAACTATCTAACCCCTTCTAGAAAATGGCCAGGGGACACTGCTGCAGACCACAAGGCAGAGATACTCTATGCAGCTTTTGTTTTAGGGAGTTCTCAGCCCGTCATAACCAGCCAGAGCACGCCCAAGCTACCGAGCCTGTGGCGTCACCCTGACTGCAATGGCCATCACTCAAACCTCCTTCCAGCCTGGAGCCATGATCCTGATCAGGCTTGACAAAGGCTCTGCTAAGAGCTGAAACATTGCCGGAACTACTTTCTTCACACTATTGTGGCTCACTAAGGACACCGTACTCCAGGAAACACTGAAGCATCAAACGGACATCACACAGCTGAGGGTGGAATTCCAGAGTGTGCAGGGGAGAGGAGCTCGGCGGCTTTCTTCCCATCACACACAGAGGGTTCCCAGAGCTGTTTCATGCTGGCGGTATAACCGCTACACTGGATTACAAAAACACTTGGAGCTCCTGAACAAATTAAGGTACTGTTTCTCCACGGCTATAACCTGCTCAGGATTGCCGTTTTACACCAATCCTAAAACTTTGAAATTGAATTGAGCATCATTGTTGCAGCTCATTGTTATTTTGCTTAAATCACCAGGATTCGTTTTCTCTCATTAGTACTGCTTTTTTGCTTCCTTAACCCTGTCTGCAGCAGAGGTTAAGTATTCTGAAGTGTCTTTAGAGGTCTTCTCTCTACATAGATAGGTCACTTACAGAGAATTACTCATTTTATATAAACAAGTTTTTATGCATTTATTTATGTACATTTAGTATTGCCTTTTTATATTTATCTCATTGTATGAATTATTTCGCTTACAACTCTTTTAATACGTTTAGTAAAGTCTAATTAAATTATATCTTAACATTCATTTCAATTGGCTGTTGTTTTTTTCTTGATCATTTACCTATCATTTGTTAAAAGATGTTTTAATTTTTTTTTATTTTTTTTTCTTGATCATTTACCTATCATTTGTTAAAAGATTTTTTTCATATGTATTAGGACATAATCAACTCATATATTTTTTTGACCTGCCCTTTAAGGCGCCCACAGTACTTGTTTTTTCACGCCATGATCCTGACCACCCACCACAAGAGACAGACCTGCAAATTAAACAGTCCAGACTCCTGCCGCCACCACTATACCCTTAGGAGTAACGCCTGCCTGATGTTCTGGAGGAACAGATCTACTCCTGCCGGTTCTAAGTGAACCCTATCCTGTCTATATAACCCAATATGGGCTGCTGAGATGTTGCCATGCTCTATAAAAAAAAACTCAAGGTCCCTAACCTGCTTCCTCAAACTCAGGTCCCTATTGATCTTTTTCCAGACCTGAAAAGCAGCTTTGTGACACAACATGTGTCTCCACCTCAACCTAGGGATCGCATTCGATCCCCTGATTCTTACACCTGGAAACCAGAGTTAAAACTGTCGCAGATCCGCCTGCATTGCTATGATTAAATCCAATGTAGGGATGGCCCCTACATCGTTGCCGCCAGCATGCAAAATCAAAATTTCCCACCTTCTTGCAGCATCTTGCAACAATGTAGGCAGATCTGCCCAGGACAAATCCCTGCACCCTGACCAAAGCAACACAGCCGTGGACAATGGGAATCCTAGCTGTTGTCCTCCTGGCATAGTTGCAGCTCGAATTGCGGTCCAGTTCACATACGAATGGCCATCGATCTACACCCAAGCAGGACCTGGATGTGTGCCTGAAAAAGAAACAACAATTAGCTTGCAACCATATTAGACCTGACCTCAAGCTTACATGGCCAGACTCCCCTACCTACCATAACAAAAACCATACCACATGGGGACCCCGTTCTAACACTTATTCCACTATGCATACAACGGCCTGACGTAGGATCTGTACCGCTGTGATCTCCAGCACCCCAATGAGCGAATATGGTCAGAGGACCAGCCCAATTCTGCTGCCGTTGTGGCCGCCCCCACCCTGAATAAGTGTGGGGAAATACGCAAACCATCAAGACCAACGCACTGCGCAAATCGACCCAATATTTTCCTGAATTGGTATCACATCAACGGATCCCCGTGTCCATGAATAAGAGACCTGGAAGATCCTCCTGGTCGCACTTCCAAGTATGAAGATACCAACTGCAATGGGCAACAGGTGACACCTGGTTGCCCTGGTAGAGACAGCCAGGCTCCCCGGCCTTCTTGGTTCATCTTAGACCTGGGAATAAAAAGAAGCACCGAATCATCCATCACCTTAACATGATTGTACATGATCCCCCCGCTTACAGCTGCCTTAGAAGGCGGAACTAACTACCCCACTCTCAGCGCGCCATGGAATGCCAGCCCGAAGGCCGCCCCGAAAAGCTTGACCACAAAAGGCGAGGAACAAATTGCCGGCAATACTTCCAACAATTTTACCAGCCGATCCACTGTGATTGGTTCCCTGGCATCTCTTTGCGGGATCTCCAAACTCCCCCAACCCCAAATTATCTGTTTCACAAGAAAGGAGCGCGACGTGTACAGCCTGCAGAAAAAGGCAACTGCAGAAAGCCTGGACACCACTGCCCCCTTTTTCACCTGCTTACCTCTCAGCTCGGCTAGCCACTGTAGTAGGATACGCTGCTCACCCTCGCAAGAAGGAAATTCATGGAGGTCGCAAAAACGCACCCATTAGCTCCAGTACCTCACATAAGCCGTCCAAATAGCTGGTGCCAGGAATGCATGGATTAGAGGAATAAGCCGATGCAGTCCATCGCCATCTGCCACAAAAAGGAAGGGCAAGGAAGACCATTAGCAACCGGAGCCGTGGCCCTGAATGCCTCCCACTGTTAGCAAGACAATGCATCTGCAACTATATTCTGCACCCCGGGTACATAGTGAGCTCTGAAGTCGATATTCAACTGCAGGCATCTCAACACCAAGTGCCACAGGTAATGCACCACCACAGGCTATGAGGCCTAAAGTCTGTTGATGGCGAAAACCACGCTGAGATTGTCTGTCCAGAAAATCACAGCCTGGTCGCAAAAGAGATGACCCCAAAGCTCAACTGCTACTAGGATGGGAAACCACTCCAGGAAGCATAGGTTGCGTGTAAGGCCAATGTCCGTCCAACCAGGCGGCCAGCGCTCTGCACTCCATGCCCCATCAAAATATGCACCATACCTAAATGCTCCGGCAGCATCCGTGAAAAGGTGCAATGTCTGATTAGACACTGGATCGCCGCTCCACATGCATATGCCATTGAAGTCCTGCAGGAATCTCTCCCAAACCTGCAAGTCCGCCACCAGTTCTCTTGAGATCCTGATGCGTGAAGATGCTGTCTTACCACCCCCCAACTGCCTTTCAAGCCATTTACTAAAAATCCTACCCCACGGGATGACTCTCCCTGTGAAGTTTAGCAGGCCTAGGAGCGATTGCAGCTCTTTCAAAGAGAACAATGCAGCCGTGGCCATTGCCCTAACAGCCAGCAACATCCTACTCACCTTGTCCCTAGGAAATCTACATTCCATCCCTACAGAGTCTGTTTCAATGCCCAGGAATATCAGACACGTACAAGGACCTTCTGTCTTATCTTTGGCTAAAGGGACCCGAAACCTGGCCATCATGAACCCCATGACGTTCATCAAGGAGGCACATTCCGATGAACTGGGAGCTCCCACTAACAGGAAATCATCCAAAAGGTGGGCGATCCTGTCATTTCCTTCAGCTGATGCAACCGCCCAGTGGAAGAAAGAGCTAAATGCCTCGAAATAGGCGCAAGAGATGGAGCAACCCATGGGAAGACCCCGGTCCACGTAGTAACCCTCTTCGAACCAGCACCCCATCACCCTGAAGGACGATGGGTAAATGGGAAGGAGCCGGAATGTGGACTCAATGTCCAATTTCGCCATCAAGGCTCCGGGTCCCACTCCCTACACTATATCCAGCGTGTCGTCAAACTACTGGTAGTGCACTGAGCTTAGTGCCGCAGGGATGGCATCGTTCACAGAGTGCCCCTTCGGGTAGGATAGGTGCTGTATGAGCCTGAACTTACCAGTCTCCTTCTTGGGCACCACACCCAGTGGAGATATCACCAAATCTGGAATCAGTAAATGCGTAAAGGGGCCTGTGACCCTGCCTAAAGATACCTCCTTACCTAGCTTTTCCCGGATCGCCTCTGGGAACTGAGAGGCCAACTTCAAATTCCTCCTAACCTTAGACCCCAGCACCTGGCGCACCTATCGGAATAGTGAAACCATAGCACAGACCGGAGTCCAGCAAAATAGCAACTGCTCTGTTTGGGTACCTGCTCAACCACTTACCAATGACAGGAACCCTAAGAGGCGAGTCCGCCCTTACCTGCAGCACTTCCCTTGGACCCAAACCGTTCAGTTTAGTAGAACCGCTTTTTTGAGCAGTCGACGCCAGGGTTCTGCCCACTGCAGAACTTGCACACATGCTTGAGCGTGCAGGATGCACCCTTCTCAAACGATTTGTCTTGAAAATGCCAGCACACTCCCCCTTGCCACTGTCAAAATCATGGGCGCTGCCTAGGCCCTGGGGCAACGACCCCGGGGGCCGCATGCGCCGCCCATTCTAGGTAGAGATGAGCCCAAAGGTGAAGATCCAAGGTGCCAAAGTCAAGCAATGGGTTACCCACCTATTTCTTCCTGTAGAGCATATCATAATCCCTCCAGGCTCCATCTGCATATTTTCTCTGGATGGCATCAATAATGTCTACGTACTTAAACAGAGCAGTACCTTGCTCTGGGTACCTTTCTAAATAACACGTAGCATACACCCTAAAGCAGCAATGCCATTCTTCAAACATCTCAGGTCTTTTGAATTTCTTCGGGCCCGTCCCGTCTTCCGCCATTTCTTTGAACTTAAACGCTTCAGCGGATAATTCAAACATATTGACATACTTACTGTCATGAATCCGCTTTACCATTTTTTACTTCAGATGGGCATGCAAACTATGCACCTTGCATGAGTAAGTATCCCCATGCAATGCCGCCTTTCTGTCCACGGCCTGTGGCGAGCCCACCTGTACCCCCAGGGGTCGAGATACCTGAGCCAGATAACCAACATTACCCTCCCCAGATTTGCCCCTACTCATTTTTCTCAACATCCTGTTCATTCCCCTATGACCTTTTGTGTGCAAACCCAGGGACCTATCGATCTCTGACCCAGATCCACTAGAGGTAGATGAGTCATACCTCCCCCGGGACAAATCATATTGGCACTCACCTGAAGAGGATGCCAAAGGACCTTGGCTAGATCCCGATCGGCTGGGGTTGTCCAATCGCATTGCTGCCGCTCTGGGCACCAGAGACAGAGACCTCTGAGGTGCAGCATCACTGCCAAATGAAGACGCCATTGGACCCTGAAATACAGAGGACAAGAGGGTAGTACCACGGGAAGAGCCAGCCGTCTCCTCCCTATCATCTCCAGCCCTGTATTCCTGACCACACTCACGATCACTGTCACTCACACCAAACTGCAAATTAGGCTCCTCATCCGTGCTGGCAGTCGGCACACATTCATATTCATCCACAAACCTGGCAGCCCTGCTACGCCCTTGTGTGCAAGCCGCCCTTACCGGGCCTACATCCCCGCACTCACTGCCCACTAAACTCTCGCCTGGACTGACGCTGATCTTAGCGTTTCCTCTTTTAACTGCCCCCTGCGACTTGCAATTCCTGGCAAGCATCCTCGCTACTCGAGGTCGCAGTTGCTCGTGCCTCTTTAGGCCCTGCTCGAGCCGCGGGGGCCTTCCCCTTACTTTTTTGCCACAGCACGCGAAGGAGCTGCCTTGGCCTTTGTTACGGTTACCCTTAGTCTCGCTGAGAGATGGACCGCTTAGTAGCCTGGATTCCTATTGCTGAAGAGGGGAGAAACTGCTTTCCATAGTATTCTATATGAGTCTCGCAAATGTAGAATAATCCCCCTTAGCTGTAGTACAGCTAGGATACCCTTCTGCCCACAAAAACGAGTCAACGCTGCGATTGAGGGACAACCAAGAACTGAGGACTGGGATGCCCAGCCTGCTTTTTATTTAGGTTACATGCACACAGGGCACTCCCAGGGGGGGAAGCATAAAATCCCCCATCACACATTTAGACAAAGCCCTTGGACAGGCCACCGCAGATAACAAGTACACACAAGAAAACAATTGAGTCCTTCTTATCACCTAGCAGTGAATGCTTATCACAAACTTAATTACAGTACACAATATGCTAGGAAACCTGCCTCAGAAAATAGTTTTCTCAAAACTGAACAGAGTTAACCCTTTATGAAATGATACTTGTTACAGTTTTCTTGGAGCCCTTCTTAGGCGCTGGCTTGGCTGGTTCAGGCATTGCTGCTGGGAAATAAGTTTCTTCACAACAAAATAACTAATGCTTCTGTAACAGTGCTCCCTTTCTGTGGAACACTCTGGCAGACACGGTCTGACCCCTTTTCGGGGCAGACTAAGGCTGTCCAGACCGCTGGTTATGCGGGGCTGAGGTCGGTTTGTCTGGACAACCCGTCGGCGTTGCCATTCTGTTTCCCAGGTCTGTAAGTAATGGTGAAATTGAAGGGTTGCAACGATAAACTCCAACGTAATAGCCTGCCATTATCTCCAGAGACCCGGTTCAGCCATACCAACGGGTTATGGTCGGTGACCAGAGTGAACTCCTGCCCATATAAATAGGGAGTCAATTTCTTTAATGCCCACACCAAAGCCAAACACTCCTTTTCGACCGCTGCATAGCTGACTTCGCGGGGCAGGAGCTTCCGGCTGATGTAGGCAACTGGATGCTCCCCTCCATCTTCGCCTACTTGGCTGAGGACGGCTCCCAGCCCGAACATGGAAGCATCTGTGTGGACGATAAAACGTTTGTTAAGGGCTGGAGCCGCCAAGACAGGAGCGTTAATTAGAGCATTTTTGAGAGCCTGGAAAGCCGTTTCACAGTGGGGAGACCACAGGACCTGTCGAGGTAAGTTCTTCTTGGTCAAGTCAGTCAGGGGTTTGGCAAGTGTGCTGTAGTCTGGTACGAACCGTCTATAGTACCCTGCCGTGCCCAGGAAGGCTAGGACCTGAGTCTTAGTGATGGGGGTGGGCCAATTGGCGACAGCTTCTATCTTGGCCGGCTCTGGTCGCTGCTTTCC
Organism: Bombina bombina; assembly: GCF_027579735.1. Classification (NCBI taxonomy): domain Eukaryota; kingdom Metazoa; phylum Chordata; class Amphibia; order Anura; family Bombinatoridae; genus Bombina; species Bombina bombina. The sequence goes on from NC_069507.1 coordinate 277,173,672, forward strand.
ACACCCCACCCGGTGACCCAGGTACTGTACCTCGGCCATCCCAAAGTGGCATTTTTCTGGCTTCAGAGTCAGGCCAGCAGCCCGGATCTGATCCAGAACCATTCCTATGTGAGCTAAGTGGTCCTCCCATGACTCACTGTGGATCGCTATGTCGTCCAGGTAGGCGCAAGCAAAACTCTGGAAGCCATCCAGGAGCCTATCCACCAAGCGCTGGAATGTAGCTGGGGCATTCTTCATCCCAAACGGCATTACCCTAAACTGATATAAGCCGAATGGGGTGACGAATGCCGACTTGGGGATAGCCTCCGGGGCCAGGGGAATCTGCCAGTAACCTTTGCAGAGGTCAATAGTGGTCAGGTAATTTCCCCTGGCTATACGATCGAGTAGCTCGTCTACCCTGGGCATAGGGTAAGCGTCCGTCACGGTCTTTTCATTGAGCCTCCGATAGTCTACGCAGAACCGGGTGGTCCCATCTTTCTTGGGCACCAAGACAACTGGGGAGGCCCAGGGACTATCGGAGGGCTCAATTACCCCGAGTTGGAGCATCTCATCGATCTCCTTCTTCATTCCTATCCTAACTGCTTCGGGGATTCGGTACGGAGCCTGGCGCAAGGGAGCTTGTCCCGGAGTATCTACCTGGTGGGTGGTTAAAGTAGTGTACCCTGGCTTCGGGGAGAAGGTGAGGTGTTTGGACTGTAGGAGTTGGTTGAGCTGCTCCCTTTCAGTGGGGCTAAGTCGGTCTCCTATCTGAACCTGAGCCACTATACCTGTGGGGAGACTCTTTTCTAATAGGTCTGGAATGGGTAGACTGTCGGGGCCTTCCTGAGGGGAACAACATATGGCCGTCACGTTCTCTGGTCGCTCAAAATATTCCTTGAGCATGTTTACATGGAATGTCTTTCTAAGATTGTTGTCGTGGCAGCTAGCTATCACATAAGTGGTGTCTCCCCTTTTCTCTACGATCTGGTAGGGGCCCTGCCAGGACGCCTGCAATTTGTCTGTCTTCACCGGCTTAAGTACTAACACCTTTTGTCCTATGGTAAAGATTCTCTTTCGGGCCCCCCGATCGTACCATACTTTCTGTCTTCTCTGGGCCGACTGGAGATTAGCCCGCACGGATTTGGCTAATTGCTCCATTCGGTCCCTGAGCTCCAGCACGTATGGCACAATGGGGACACCGTCAGTCTCCATCTCTCCCTCCCAGTGCTCCCGGATCAGGTTTAGGGGTCCCCGTACCTTTCTTCCGTAGAGCAACTCGAAGGGAGAGAACCCTGTCGTTTCCTGGGGCACCTCCCGATAAGCAAAAAGGAGGTGCGGCAGGAAGCGTTCCCAGTCTCGGTATTCCTGAGTGAACGTCTTGAGCATTTGCTTGAGGGTCCCATTGAACCTCTCACACAGCCCGTTCGTCTGGGGGTGGTATGGGGAGCTCAGGAGGGACTTAATTTTGCAAACCTGCCAGAGTTGTTGGGTCAATTCAGCCGTAAATTGGGTGCCTCGGTCGGATAGGATTTCTTTTGGAAATCCTACCCGGGAGAACACCTGTACTAGTGCATTCGCTACCGTATCCGCTTGTATGTTGGATAGGGCGACAGCCTCTGGGTACCTGGTAGCGTAGTCCACTACGGTAAGAATGTAGCGCTTACCGGAGGGACTAGGGGTAGCCAGTGGTCCCACTAGGTCAATAGCAACCCGGCTGAAGGGTTCCTCTACAATGGGCATATTTACTAGATGGGCTTTAGGGTGATCGCCTCGCCTTCCTACTCGTTGACACACATCGCAGGTGTTACAGTAAGTTCTAACGTCGGCGTGTACCCCTGGCCAAAAGAACGTGTGAGTAATGCGGTGTAGGGTACGGGTTACAGCTAGGTGGCCTGCTAAGGGGATGTCATGGCCTATCTTGAGGATTTCTTGACGGTATTTGTGGGGCACTACCAGCTGTCGCCTACGCTGTCCCCTTTTCTCTGTCCAGCGGTATAGTTTCCCTTTTTCCCATAAGAATGTTTCATTATCTGCCCCGCCCCCTCCGGTCTCTGCTCGTTCCCGGTACTTTTGTAAGGTCGGGTCAGTCTTAGACTCTGTCTCGAAAGCATCTGGGGTGTCCCAGGGTATGGGGCCTAACATGTCAGGCAATGTCGGGGTAGGTCTTACCTGTGTCTCCCGCACTGGTGAGAGTTCTCGCTCCGTCCGGGCTTGGGCCCGTGTAGTCACTGGGTCCGCCTCGTTGTTGCATACTGGAGCATAGGCAGAAGTCATGGGGCCCAAATCATTGCCCAGTAGTACTTCGGCAGGTAAATTATCCATTATGCCCACGTTCACAGCCCCCTTTCCCGCTCCCCAATCAAGATGCACTTTAGCTGTTGGAATTTTGTACACATCCCCCCCCGCCACTCTAACGGCCACAGTCTGTCCAGATCGCTTGTGCTCCGGCACCAAATGACTCTGTACCAGCGTGATAGTAGCCCCTGTGTCTCTCAATCCCTCGGTAGATCGCCCCTCGAGCCATACCTTCTGCCGATGGTGCTGGCGGTTATCTGAGGCAGCATATACAGGGTCCGCCTCGTGAAGCGGCCCCAAATATTCCTCCATAGGGGCCTCTTGGTTAACACAGAGGGTCCGGGCCGGACGATATGCCCCAGAGGGGTAATTGTAATTCCTGGGTGTCTGGTGCGTATTAAGGGGGCAGCTAGCCATGAAATGCCCTGGTTGCTTGCATCGGTGGCAAGTCGGTCTGGGACGCTCAGAGCTGTTATTGGGTGGTCCTGAGTGTCGGGCGGGCCCTGCGGGCACCGGGGCTCGGAATTCAGCACGAGGGGGTGCACGGTAAACCTCTCTGGGTTCGTGAAGACGGGAGTCATAATGTTCATCGGCCAATTTGGCTGCTTCTTCTAAGGTAGAAGGTCGCCTGTCTCGCAGCCATTCCTTCCCTTGCTGTTCCATGCCATTATAAAAATGTTCTAAGAGAAACAATTGTAAAATTTCCTCACCAGTCACCGCTTTACTTCCGCTCATCCAGTGATTTGCCGCTCTCCGCATTCGGTGCGCCCATTCCATATGGGTATCGTTAGGCTTCTTTTTCGTGCCCCGAAACTGTCGGCGATACGCGTCCGGAGTTACTGCGTACCGTCGCAACAGTGTCTCCTTAACTAGCTCATACTGTGTCACTTCCTCAGCACCCAGAGTACGAAAGGCTTCCAGGGCTCGCCCGGATAGTTTCCCAGACAATATCGTGGGCCACTCCCTGTTGGGAATCTGGTGCAGGGCACATTGCCTTTCGAAGTCCGCCAAATATTCATCAATCCCTGTCTCGCTCTCTAGGAAGGGTCGAAATGCCGCATAGGGTATCTTGGGCCTCCCAGCATTTTCGACAGGGATGATTACCTGCGGGGCTTCAGCATTGCGGTGTGCGTTCGCTAGGTTGAGTTCGTGGGCTCGAGTCTCTCGTATATCCTTGTCCGCTTCCGCCATCAACTGCTGTACCAATTCCATGGAGGGGTTCGGCCCGTACAGTGAGAGCCTCTCCCGAACAATCCTGGTTTTTTCGTCACTAATCGTGGTCGGTGTTTCCGCCATTGTGAAGCTCTGATCCAGTTCGGTCAATTCTGCGATCAGCTCTCTCCTCGGCCGGTTGCTGGCGTACCCCCCTCTGCTTTCAAGTAAATCCTTTAGGGTTGTACGCTTCAATTTTTTCGTAAGCGCTCTCCATCCGTTCTGTACCTCTCCTAGGAAATCCAGGAAAAATCCCACCGCTGCCGCCAAATGTTACGGTTACCCTTAGTCTCGCTGAGAGATGGACCGCTTAGTAGCCTGGATTCCTATTGCTGAAGAGGGGAGAAACTGCTTTCCATAGTATTCTATATGAGTCTCGCAAATGTAGAATAATCCCCCTTAGCTGTAGTACAGCTAGGATACCCTTCTGCCCACAAAAACGAGTCAACGCTGCGATTGAGGGACAACCAAGAACTGAGGACTGGGATGCCCAGCCTGCTTTTTATTTAGGTTACATGCACACAGGGCACTCCCAGGGGGGGAAGCATAAAATCCCCCATCACACATTTAGACAAAGCCCTTGGACAGGCCACCGCAGATAACAAGTACACACAAGAAAACAATTGAGTCCTTCTTATCACCTAGCAGTGAATGCTTATCACAAACTTAATTACAGTACACAATATGCTAGGAAACCTGCCTCAGAAAATAGTTTTCTCAAAACTGAACAGAGTTAACCCTTTATGAAATGATACTTGTTACAGTTTTCTTGGAGCCCTTCTTAGGCGCTGGCTTGGCTGGTTCAGGCATTGCTGCTGGGAAATAAGTTTCTTCACAACAAAATAACTAATGCTTCTGTAACAGCCTTGTTTGCCACTGATGTAGGCCGCGAGCACGAGGAGGGGGCCCTAGCAGATTCCCCACCATTATTGTCAGCCATGGCGGAAGCCCTGGTACGGACTTAAGATCCACATGCATTTGCACCCAGATGCCCTTTTTGCCCCGCATCTTGAGCCAAGCTTGCCCCCTTTTGAGCCTCAGCCGCGACCCCCACAGCCTTCATATGGACCCCACCTGCCTCCTGATGGCTAACAGGCATACCCCCTAGAGTGGGTGCCCCCCCCATGGTGCTCCCTTCTTACCTACGGAGACCAAGGGGGATGCTCCACTCTGTTCACTGCCCAAGTTCCGACTGCCGTGACTGGAAATTACGTCACCGGAAGCGACGTTGGACCGCTCAATGTAACCGGAAGTCGACACGGCGGCCATCTTGGATGGGGAAACACCGACGAACGGACCGAGGCCTGTGCAACACGTGGAACCGGCACCTGGGATTACACCACCGCCGCAACCGACGAAGAACCCCCCCCCGCTAGGACCGATGCCAAGGATTGCAAGAGCGCCACCACTGTCGGATTCGTCGGAAAGGACCACCGACGCAGGTAAGACTTCACTGCTCCCACTACCCACGCCACCGATTAATAGGCCTACCAAGCCCTCGCCGGTATGAAGCCTCGAGCTACCCTGGGCCTAGCGCCTACCACCTGGGACGCCGGCCTACCGCCGGCTACCGGACCTTGTAAATAAGGTTCCATACCCCCAGTAGACAACAATTGAAGGCAATGCCCCACCAGCTGATAAGCCTGGGCAGGCCTAGCCTCATCGTCCCGCCCTACTCGTTCAGGAGAGGGGAACAGAGTGGGACTACCCTCTCCCGCTGAAGGGGAAGTAGAGATAGAAAGCCCTGAAACATGGCCCTGACCCACCGTGATAGTCCCCGATGGGGAGGGTGCCACCCATTCCATGTCCTGAAGGGCCATCTCTTCCCACTCTGCAGGTTTGTCCTCAAGGGAAATTCTACTATGATCCATGCTGAAAAAACTTCCAGGGATCCACCGGAACAAAGAGGAAGTGGACTCCCTGCACACAACCCATATATAAGGTAAGTAAACCCCTCCCAACACAATGCAACATTGTAACAAACACACACAGCAGCAGCACTCAATCAACCAGGCCTTAACCCTTACCTACGCTCCGGGCTAGTCGCCCTGCACTTCCTGTCTGTGTGTTATGTACCTTTTTGTGTGTTATGTACCTGTCTGTGTGCTCTTTACCTGTTTTATGTACCTGTCTTTGTGTTATGTACCTGTCTGTGTGTTATGCACCTGTCTGTGTGTTATGTACCTGTCTGTGTGTTATATACCTGTCTGTGTGTTATGTACCTGTCTGTGTGTTATGTACCTATCTGCGTGTTATGTACCTGTCTGTGTGCTGTGTACCTGTTTGTGTGCTATGTTCCTGTCTTTGTGTTATGTACCTGTCTGTGTGTTATGTACCTGTCTGTGTGTTATGTACCTGTCTGTGTGTTATGTACCTGTCTTTGTGTTATGTACCTGTCTGTGTGTTATGTACCTGTCTGTGTGTTATGCACCTGTCTGTGTGTTATGTACCTGTCTTTGTGTTATGTTCCTGTCTTTGTGTTATGTACCTGTCTTTGTGTTATGTACCTGTCTGTGTGCTGTGTACCTGTTTGTGTGTTATGTACCTGTCTGTGTGCTGTGTACCTGTCTGTGTGTTATGTACCTGTCTGTGTGTTATGCACCTGTCTGTGTGTTATGTACCTGTCTTTGTGTTATGTACCTGTCTTTGTGTTATGTACCTGTCTGTGTGTTATGTACCTGTTTGTGTGTTATGTACCTGTCTGTGTGCTCTGTACCTGTTTTATGTACCTGTCTGTGTGTTATGTACCTGTCTCTGTGTTATGTACCTGTCTGTGTGTTGTGTACCTGTCTGCGTGCTGTGTACCTGTCTGTGTGCTATGTACCTGTCTGTGTGTTATGTACCTGTCTGTGTGCTATGTACCTGTCTGTGTGCTATGTACCTGTCTGTGTGCTGTGTACCTGTTTGAGTGTTATGTACCTGTCTGTGTGTTATGTACCTGTCTGTGTGTTGTGTACCTGTCTGTGTGCTATGTACCTGTCTGTGTGCTGTGTACCTGTCTGTGTGTTATGTACTTGTCTCTGTGTTATGTACCTGTCTGTGTGTTATGTACCTGTCTGTGTGTTATATACCTGTCTGTGTGTTATATACCTGTCTGTGTGTTATGCACCTGTCTGTGTGTTATGCACCTGTCTGTGTGTTGTGTACCTGTCTGTTTGCTGTGTACCTTTTTGTGTGTTATGTACCTGTCTGTGTGTTATATACCTGTCTGTGTGTTATGTACCTGTCTGTGTGTTATGTTCCTGTCTGTGTGCTGTATACCTGTCTGTGTGTTATGTAGCTGTCTGTGTGTTATGCACCTGTATGTGTGCTGTGTACCTGTCTGTGTGCTGTGTACCTGTCTGTGTGCTGTGTACCTGTTTGTGTGCTATGTTCCTGTCTGTGTGCTGTGTACCTGTCTGTGTGCTGTGTACCTGTTTGTGTGCTATGTTCCTGTCTGTGTGCTGTGTACCTGTCTGTGTGTTATGTACCTGTCTGTGTGTTATGTACCTGTCTGTGTGCTGTATACCTGTCTGTGTGCTATGCACCTGTATGTGTGCTGTGTACCTGTCTGTGTGATGTGTACCTGTTTGTGTGCTATGTTCCTGTCTGTGTGTTATATACCTTTCTCTGTGCTGTGTACCTGTTTGTGTGTTATGTACCTGTCTGTGTGCTGTGTACCTGTTTGTGTGCTATGTACCTGTCTGTGTGCTATGTACCTGTCTGTGTGCTGTGTACCTGTTTGAGTGTTATGTACCTGTCTGTGTGTTGTGTACCTGTCTGTGTGTTGTGTACCTGTCTGTGTGCTGTGTACCTGTCTGTGTGCTATGTACCTGTCTGTGTGCTGTGTACCTGTCTGTGTGTTATGTACCTGTCTGTGTGTTATATACCTGTCTGTGTGTTATATACCTGTCTGTGTGTTAGGCACCTGTCTGTGTGTTATGCACCTGTCTGTGTGTTGTGTACCTGTCTGTGTGCTGTGTACCTGTTTGTGTGTTATGTACCTGTCTGTGTGTTATATACCTGTCTGTGTGTTATGTACCTGTCTGTGTGTTATGTACCTGTCTGTGTGCTGTATACCTGTTTGTGTGTTATGTACCTGTCTGTGTGCTGTGTACCTGTTTGTGTGCTATGTTCCTGTCTGTGTGCTGTGTACCTGTCTGTGTGTTATGTACCTGTCTGTGTGTTATGCACCTGTCTGTGTGTTGTGTACCTGTCTGTGTGTTGTGTACCTGTCTGTTTGCTGTGTACCTTTTTGTGTGTTATGTACCTGTCTGTGTGTTATATACCTGTCTGTGTGTTATGTACCTGTCTGTGTGTTATGTTCCTGTCTGTGTGCTGTATACCTGTCTGTGTGTTATGTAGCTGTCTGTGTGTTATGCACCTGTATGTGTGCTGTGTACCTGTCTGTGTGCTGTGTACCTGTTTGTGTGCTATGTTCCTGTCTGTGTGCTGTGTACCTGTCTGTGTGCTGTGTACCTGTTTGTGTGCTATGTTCCTGTCTGTGTGCTGTGTACCTGTCTGTGTGTTATGTACCTGTCTGTGTGTTATGTACCTGTCTGTGTGCTGTATACCTGTCTGTGTGTTATGCACCTGTATGTGTGCTGTGTACCTGTCTGTGTGCTGTGTACCTGTTTGTGTGCTATGTTCCTGTCTGTGTGTTATATACCTTTCTCTGTGCTGTGTACCTGTTTGTGTGTTATGTACCTGTCTGTGTGCTGTGTACCTGTTTGCTATGTACCTGTCTGTGTGCTATGTACCTGTCTGTGTGCTGTGTACCTGTTTGAGTGTTATGTACCTGTCTGTGTGTTGTGTACCTGTCTGTGTGTTGTGTACCTGTCTGTGTGCTGTGTACCTGTCTGTGTGCTATGTACCTGTCTGTGTGCTGTGTACCTGTCTGTGTGTTATGTACCTGTCTGTGTGTTATGTACCTGTCTGTGTGTTATATACCTGTCTGTGTGTTATATACCTGTCTGTGTGTTAGGCACCTGTCTGTGTGTTATGCACCTGTCTGTGTGTTGTGTACCTGTCTGTGTGCTGTGTACCTGTTTGTGTGTTATGTACCTGTCTGTGTGTTATATACCTGTCTGTGTGTTATGTACCTGTCTGTGTGTTATGTACCTGTCTGTGTGCTGTATACCTGTTTGTGTGTTATGTACCTGTCTGTGTGCTGTGTACCTGTTTGTGTGCTATGTTCCTGTCTGTGTGCTAAGTACCTGTTTGTGTGCTATGTTCCTGTCTGTGTGCTGTGTACCTGTCTGTGTGTTATGTACCTGTCTGTGTGTTATGTACCTGTCTGTGTGCTGTATACCTGTCTGTGTGTTATGTAGCTGTCTGTGTGTTATGCACCTGTATGTGTGCTGTGTACGTGTCTGTGTGCTGTGTACCTGTCTGTGTGCTATGTACCTGTTTGTGTGCTATGTTCCTGTCTCTGTGTTATATACCTTTCTGTGTGCTGTGTACCTGTTTGTGTGTTATATACCTGTCTGTGTGCTGTGTACCTGTTTGTGTGCTATGTTCCTGTCTTTGTGTTATGTACCTGTCTTTGTGTTATGTACCTGTCTGTGTGTTATGTACCTGTATGTGTGCTGTGTACCTGTCTGTGTGTTATGTACCTGTATGTGTGCTGTGTACCTGTCTTTGTGTTATATACCTGTCTGTGTGCTGTGTACCTGTCTTTGTGTTATATACCTGTCTGTGTGCTATGTTCCTGTCTTTGTGTTATGTACCTGTCTTTGTGTTATGTACCTGTCTGTGTGCTGTGTACCTGTTTGTGTGTTATGTACCTGTCTATGTGTTATATACCTGTCTGTGTGTTATGTACCTGTCTATGTGTTATATACCTGTCTGTGTGTTATGCACCTGTCTGTGTGTTATATACCTGTCTATGTGTTATGTACCTGTCTATGTGTTATATACCTGTCTGTGTGTTATGCACCTGTCTGTGTGTTATGTACCTGTCTGTGCGTTATGTACCTGTATGTGTGCTGTGTACCTGTCTGTGTGTTATGTACCTGTCTGTGTGTTATATACCGTGTTATATACCTGTCTGTGTGTTATGCACCTGTCTGTGTGTTATGTACCTGTCTGTGTGTTATGTACCTGTCTGTGTGCTGTGTACCTGTCTGTGTGTTATGTACCTGTTTTATGTACCTGTCTGTGTGTTATGTACCTGTCTTTGTGTTATGTACCTGTCTGTGTGTTATGCACCTGTCTGTGTGTTATGTACCTGTCTGTGTTTTATATACCTGTCTGTGTGCTGTGTACCTGTCTGTGTGCTCTGTACCTGTTTTATGTACCTGTCTGTGTGTTATGTACCTGTCTTTGTGTTATGTACCTGTCTGTGTGCTGTGTAACTGTCTGTGTGCTGTGTACCTGTGTGTGTGTTATGTACCTGTCTGTGTGTTATGTACCTGTCTGTGTGTTATGTACCTGTCTGTGTGTTATGCACCTGTCTGTGTGTTATGTACCTGTCTGTGTGTTATGCACCTGTCTGTGTGTTATGTACCTGTCTGTGTGTTATGTACCTGTCTGTGTGTTATGTACCTGTCTGTGTGCTGTGTACCTGTCTGTGTGTTATGTACCTGTCTGTATGTTATGTACCTGTCTGTGTGTTATGCACCTGTCTGTGTGTTATGTACCTGTCTGTGTGTTATGTACCTGTCTTTGTGTTATGTACCTGTCTGTGTGTTATGTACCTGTCTGTGTGTTATGCACCTGTCTGTGTGTTATGTACCTGTCTGTGTGTTATGTACCTGTCTTTGTGTTATGTACCTGTCTGTGTGTTATGTACCTGTCTTTGTGTTATGTACCTGTCTGTGTGTTATGTACCTGTCTTTGTGTTATGTACCTGTCTGTGTGTTATGTACCTGTCTGTGTGCTGTGTACCTGTCTGTGTGTTATGTACCTGTTTTATGTACCTGTCTGTGTGTTATGTACCTGTCTTTGTGTTATGTACCTGTCTGTGTATTATGCACCTGTCTGTGTGTTATATACCTGTCTGTGTGCTGTGTACCTGTCTGTGTGCTCTGTACCTGTTTTATGTACCTGTCTGTGTGTTATGTACCTGTCTTTGTGTTATGTACTTGTCTGTGTGTTATGCACCTGTCTGTGTGTTATATACCTGTCTGTGTGCTGTGTACCTGTTTGTGTGCTATGTTCCTGTCTTTGTGTTATGTACCTGTCTGTGTGTTATGCACCTGTCTGTGTGTTATATACCTGTCTGTGTGCTGTGTACCTGTTTGTGTGTTATGCACCTGTCTGTGTGTTATATACCTGTCTGTGTGCTGTGTACCTGTTTATGTGCTATGTTCCTGTCTTTGTGTTATGTACCTGTCTGCGTGTTATGTACCTGTCTGTGTGTTATGCACCTGTCTGTGTGTTATATACCTGTCTGCGTGTTATGTACCTGTCTGCGTGTTATGTACCTGTCTGTGTGTTATGCACCTGTCTGTGTGTTATATACCTGTCTGTGTGCTGTGTACCTGTTTATGTGCTATGTTCCTGTCTTTGTGTTATGTACCTGTCTGCGTGTTATGTACCTGTCTGTGTGTTATGTACCTGTCTGCGTGTTATGTACCTGTCTGCGTGTTATGTACCTGTCTGTGTGTTATGCACCTGTCTGTGTGTTATATACCTGTCTGTGTGCTGTGTACCTGTTTGTGTGTTATGTACCTGTCTGTGTGTTATATACCTGTCTGTGTGCTGTGTACCTGTTTGTGTGTTATGTACCTGTCTGTGTGTTATATACCTGTCTGTGTGCTGTGTACCTGTTTATGTGCTATGTTCCTGTCTTTGTGTTATGTACCTGTCTGTGTGTTATGTACCTGTCTGCGTGTTATGTACCTGTCTGTGTGCTGTGCACCTGTGTGTGTGTTATGTACCTGTCTGTGTGCTGTGTACCTGTGTGTGTGTTATGTACCTGTCTGTGTGTTATGTATCTGTGTGTGTGTTATGTACCTGTCTTTGTGTTATGTACCTGTCTGCGTGTTATGTACCTGTCTGTGTGTTATGTACCTGTCTGTGTGTTATGTACCTGTGTGTGTGTTATGTACCTGTCTTTGTGTTATGTACCTGTCTGCGTGTTATGTACCTGTCTGTGTGTTATGTACCTGTCTGTGTGTTGTGTACTTGTCTGTGTGTTATGTACCTGTCTGTGTGTTATGTACCTGTCTGTGTGTTATGTACCTGTCTGTGTGCTGTGTACCTGTCTGCGTGTTATGTACCTGTCTGTGTGTTATGTACCTGTGTGTGCGTTATGTACTTGTCTTTGTGTTATGTACCTGTCTGTGTGTTATGTACCTGTCTGTGTGTTATGTACCTGTCTGTGTGCTGTGTACCTGTCTGTGTGTTATGTACCTGTCTGTGTGTTATGTACCTGTCTTTGTGTTATGTACCTGTCTGCGTGTTATGTACCTGTCTGTGTGTTATGTACCTGTCTGTGTGTTATGTACCTGTCTGCGTGTTATGTACCTGTCTGTGTGCTGTGTACCTGTTTGTGTGCTATGTTCCTGTCTTTGTGTTATGTACCTGTCTGTGTGTTATGTACCTGTCTGTGTGTTATGTACCTGTCTGCGTGTTATGTACCTGTCTGTGTGTTATGTACCTCTCTGTGTGTTATGTACCTGTCTGTGTGTTATGTACCTGTCTGTGTGTTATGTACCTGTTTGTGTGCTATGTACCTGTCTGTGTGTTATGTACCTGTCTGTGTGTTATGCACCTGTCTGTGTGTTATGTACCTGTCTGTGTGCTGTGTACCTGTCTGTGTGTTATGTACCTGTCTGTGTGCTGTGCACCTGTTTGGACTGTCACTCCATATCTGTAATGTGCCTTTTACATTTAGCTAACACACAGGGAAATCATTAAAAAAGACACTTGAAAATGGACATTAAAGGCTAAATGTAAAATTACTTTCTCTATCTGAATCATGAAAGTTTAACAACTTCTCAATGTACTCCTGTTATGTAATTTGTTTTGTTGTACTGACAGCCTTTATTTGTTTGGTGGCTGCACACATACTGTAAGTCTCCCGTCATTGTCTCGCATGATATGCTTAGCTAGCTCCCAGTACTTTATTACTGCTCCTTCAGCAAAGGATAACAAGAGAACAAAACACATTTGATAATAGAAGCAAATTGGGAAATTATTTTATAATTTATGATCTATATGAATCATGAAAGAAAAATGTTGGGTTTTATGTTCCTTTAAGTGTCCAGTATTTTGTGAAGTATTAGCTGGACAGGCTGTTAAAATACTTGAGTTTTTGGCGTAATACTGTATTTGCCAACCCTACGCCGTCAGGAAATAACCAAAAACTCCATATTGTGATCTTGTCAAATAGAAAGCTGCAGCCGATAGATTGTGATTGGCCCTATAGAAACACAGTAGTGTGTACGAGCGGTGCTATTTAACCTATCACAATGGAGAAGGTGCAACTCCGCTAGGTTTACAGCAGAGGGCAGCAAAGCCAAACATTTTCTTGCATAAACTTTTGCCATAAACCTTCTCCCCCTGCCCTTCTCCCACCCCGGTCACCACCCTACTCCCCCACACTCCCCTCCTCTCTCTTAGCTTTCACATTCACTTATTTAGACAGAGTCAGCTCTCCGATCATGTAAGTAATGATGCTCAGCAGATTCTATAGGTCCTGGTGGGTAAGATGCAGGTCACATTACCAGGTGCTGATGCTCTGATCTCTTATCTTCTGCAGGTTCTATTGGGTTATCCTGATTTTGGGGACAGTTATTTGTTCCACCACCAATAAGCCCCTTTATGGGATTATCACATCCCCTAATTACCCCCATCCATACCCCAATAACAACCGCAGCATCTGGGATATATCAGTTCCTGAGGGTCATCACATCTCACTCACCTTCCTGCTGTTTGATCTTGAGCCATCACTGAACTGTGACTATGACTTTGTTAAGGTACCATGTGTGTCACTTAAAGCCACTCGCAGTTTGTGTGCATGTGTGTCACTTAAAGCCTCTCGCAGTGTGTATGTGTCACTTAAAGCCACTCGCAGTTTGTGTGTGTGTCACTTAAAGCCACTCGCAGTTTGTGTGTGTGTGTGTCACTTAAAGCCACTCATAGTGTGTGTGTGTCACTTAAAGCCTCTCGCAGTGTGTGTGTGTCACTTAAAGCCACTCGCAGTTTGTGTGTGTCACTTAAAGCCACTCGCAGTTTGTGTGTGTGTGTGTCACTTAAAGCCACTCATAGTGTGTGTGTGTGTGTGTCATTTAAAGCCTCTCGCTGTGTGTGTGTGTGTCACTTAAAGCCACTCGCAGTTTGTGTGTGTGTCACTTAAAGCCACTCCCAGTGTGTGTCACTTAAAGCTACTCGCAGTTTGTGTGTGTGTCACTTAAAGCCTCTCGCAGTGTGTGTGTGTCACTTAAAGCCACTTGCAGTTTGTGTGTGTCACTTAAAGCCTCTCGCAGTGTGCGTGTGTGTCACTTAAAGCCACTCGCAGTGTGTGTGTCACTTAAAGCCACTTGCAGTTTGTGTGTGTCACTTAAAGCCTCTCGCAGTGTGCGTGTGTGTCACTTAAAGCCACTCGCAGTTTGTGTGTGTGTGTATCACTTAAAGCCACTCATAGTGTGTGTGTGTCACTTAAAGCCTCTCGCAGTGTGTGTGTGTGTGTCACTTAAAGCCACTCGCAGTTTGTGTGTGTGTCACTTAAATCCACTCGCAGTTTGTGTGCATGTGTGCCACTTAAAGGCACTCATAGTGTGTGTGTGTATGTGTCACTTAAAGCCTCTTGCAGTGTGTGTGTCACTTAAAGCCACTCATAGTTTGTGTGTGTGTGTGTGTGTGTGTGTCACTTAAAGCCTCTCGCAGTGTGTGTGTGTCACTTAAAGCCACTTGCAGTTTGTGTGTGTCACTTAAAGCCACTCCCAGTGTGTGTGTCACTTAAAGCCACTCGCAGTTTGTGTGTGTGTCACTTAAAGCCTCTCGCAGTGTGTGTGTCACTTAAAGCCACTCACAGTTTGTGTGTGTGTGTGTGTCACTTAAAGCCTCTCGCAGTGTGTGTGTGTCACTTAAAGCCACTTGCAGTTTGTGTGTGTCACTTAAAGCCTCTCGCAGTGTGCGTGTGTGTCACTTAAAGCCACTCGCAGTTTGTGTGTGTGTCACTTAAAGCCACTCATAGTGTGTGTGTGTGTCACTTAAAGCCTCTCGCAGTGTGTGTGTGTGTCACTTAAAGCCACTCGCAGTTTGTGTGTGTGTCACTTAAAGCCACTCGCAGTTTGTGTGCGTGTGTGCCACTTAAAGGCACTCATAGTGTGTGTGTGTGTGTGTCACTTAAAGCCTCTCGCAGTGTGTGTGTGTGTCACTTAAAGCCACTCGCAGTTTGTGTGTCTCACTTAAAGCCACTCGCAGTTTGTGTGCGTGTGTGTCACTTAAAGCCACTCATAATGTGTATGTGTGTCACTTAAAGCCTCTCGCAGTGTGTGTGTGTCACTTAAAGCCACTCGCAGTTTGTGTGTGTGTCACTTAAAGCCACTCGCAGTTTGTGTGCATGTGTGTCACTTAAAGCCTCTCGCAGTGTGTGTGTGTCACTTAAAGCCACTCCCAGTGTGTGTGTGTCACTTAAAGCCACTTGCAGTGTGTGTGTGTGTCACTTAAAGCCACTCGCAGTTTGTGTGTGTGTCACTTAAAGCCTCTTGCAGTGTGTGTGTGTGTGTCACTTAAAGCCACTCCCAGTGTGTGTGTGTCACTTAAAGCCACTTGCAGTGTGTGTGTGTGTGTCACTTAAAGCCACTCGCAGTTTGTGTGTGTGTCACTTAAAGCCTCTCGCAGTGTGTGTGTGTGTGTGTCACTTAAAGCTACTCGCAGTTTGTGTGCGTGTGTCACTTAAAGCCACTCGCAGTTTGTGTGTGTGTCACTTAAAGCCTCTCGCAGTGTGTGTGTGTGTCACTTAAAGCCTCTCGCAGTTTGTGTGCGTGTCACTTAAAGCCTCTCGCAGTGTGTGTGTGTGTCACTTAAAGCCACTCGCAGTTTGTGTGTGTGTATGTGTCACTTAAAGCCACTCGCAGTTTGTGTGTGTGTGTCACTTAAAGACTCTCGCAGTGTGTGTGTGTGTCACTTAAAGCCTCTCGCAGTGTGTATGTGTGTCACTTAAAGCCACTCGCAGTTTGTGTGTGTGTCACTTAAAGCCACTCATGGTTTGTGTGTGTGTCACTTAAAGCCACTCACAGTGTGTGTGTCACTTAAAGCCACTCATGGTTTGTGTGTGTGACTTAAACTTACTTACAGTGTGTGTGTGTGTGTGAGACTTAAACCTACTTACAGTGCGTGTGTGAGACTTAAACCTACTTAGAGTGTGTGTGTGTGACTTAAACCTACTTACATTGTGTCTGTGATTTAAACTGTTACGGTATAATTTGCCACATAAACCTACTTACAGTGTGTGTGTGTGTGACTTACACCTACTTACAGTGTGTGTGTGAGACTTAAACCTACTTACAGTGTGTGTGTGACTTAAACCTACTTACAGTGTGTGTGTGTGTGTGTGTGTGAGAGAGAGAGACTTAAACCTACTTACAGTGTATGTGTGACTTAAACCTACTTACAGTGTGTGTGTGAGAGAGAGACTTAAACCTACTTACAGTGTGTGTGACTTAAACCTACTTACAGTGTGTGTGTGTGTGTGTGTGTGTGTGTGTGTGTGTGTGTGTGAGAGACTTAAACCTACTTACAGTGTGTGTGAGAGAGACTTAAACCTACTTACAGTGTGTGTGTGACTTAAACCTACTTACAGTGTGTGTGTTGCTTAAACCTACTTACAGTGTGTGTGAGAGACTTAAACCTACTTACAGTGTGTGTGACTTAAACCTACTTACAGTGTGTGTGTGTGATAGACACCTACTTACAGTGTGTGTGTGTGTGTGTGAGACTTAAACCTACTTACAGTGTGTGTGTGATATACACCTACTTACAGTGTGTGTGTGTGAGAGACTTAAACCTACTTACAGTGTGTGCGTGATATACACCTACTTACAGTGTCTTTGTGTGTGAGACTTAAACCTACTTACAGTGAGTGTGTGTGACTTAAACCTACTTACAGTGAGTGTGTGTGACTTAAACCTACTTACAGTGTGTGTGTGTGACTTAAACCAACTTACAGTGTGTGTGTGTGACTTAAACCTAGTTACAGTGTGTGTGTGTGTGTGTGTGAGAGAGAGAGACTTAAACCTACTTACAGTGTATGTGTGACTTAAACCTACTTACAGTGTGTGTGTGAGAGAGAGACTTAAACCTACTTACAGTGTATGTGTGACTTAAACCTACTTACAGTGTGTGTGTGAGAGAGAGACTTAAACCTACTTACAGTGTGTGTGACTTAAACCTACTTACAGTGTGTGTGTGCGACTTAAACCTACTTACAGTGTGTGTGTGTGACTTAAACCTACTTACATTGTGTGTGACTTACACCTACTTACAGTGTGTGTGTGAGACTTAAACCTACTTACAGTGTGTGTGTGTGTGTGAGAGACTTAAACCTACTTACAGTGTGTGTCTGTGTGAGACTTAAACCTACTTACAGTGTGTGTGTGTGTGAGACTTAAACCTACTTACAGTGTGTGTGTGTGTGTGTGTGTGAGACTTAAACCTACTTACAGTGTGTGTGTGTGACTTAAACCTACTTACAGTGTGTGTGTGTGTGTGAGACTTAAACCTACTTACAGTGTGTGTGTGTGTGTGAGACTTAAACCTACTTACAGTGTGTGTGTGTGTGAGACTTAAACCTACTTACAGTGTGTGTGTGTGACTTAAACCTACTTACAGTGTGTGTGTGTGTGTGAGACTTAAACCTACTTACAGTGTGTGTGTGTGTGTGTGAGACTTAAACCTACTTACAGTGTGTGTGTGTGAGACTTAAACCTACTTACAGTGTGTGTGTGTGTGAGACTTAAACCTACTTACAGTGTGTGTGTGTGACTTAAAACTACTTACAGTGTGTGTGTGTGTGACTTAAACCTACTTACAGTGTGTGTGTGACTTAAACCTACTTACAGTGTGTGTGTGAGAGAGAGACTTAAACCTACTTACAGTGTGTGTGACTTAAACCTACTTACAGTGTGTGTGTGTGTGTGTGTGTGAGAGACTTAAACCTACTTACAGTGTGTGTGTGTGAGAGAGAGACTTAAACCTACTTACAGTGTGTGTGACTTAAACCTACTTACAGTGTGTGTGTGTGTGTGTGTGTGTGTGTGAGAGACTTAAACCTACTTACAGTGTGTGTGTGTGACTTAAACCTACTTACAGTGTGTGTGAGAGAGACTTAAACCTACTTACAGTGTGTGTGTGACTTAAACCTACTTACAGTGTGTGTGTGGCTTAAACCTACTTACAGTGTGTGTGAGAGACTTAAACCTACTTACAGTGTGTGTGTGACTTAAACCTACTTACAGTGTGTGTGTGATAGACACCTACTTACAGTGTGTGTGTGTGTGTGTGAGACTTAAACCTACTTACAGTGTGTGTGTGATATACACCTACTTACAGTGTGTGTGTGTGTGAGACTTAAACCTACTTACAGTGTGTGTGTGTGTGAGACTTAAACCTACTTACAGTGTGTGTGTGTGACTTAAACCTACTTACAGTGTGTGTGTGTGTGTGTGTGTGTGTGTGAGACTTAAACCTACTTACAGTGTGTGTGTGTGTGTGAGACTTAAACCTACTTACAGTGTGTGTGTGTGAGACTTAAACCTACTTACAGTGTGTGTGTGGCTTAAACCTACTTACAGTGTGTGTGAGAGACTTAAACCTACTTACAGTGTGTGTGTGACTTAAACCTACTTACAGTGTGTGTGTGATAGACACCTACTTACAGTGTGTGTGTGTGTGTGAGACTTAAACCTACTTACAGTGTGTGTGTGTGATATACACCTACTTACAGTGTGTGTGTGTGTGAGACTTAAACCTACTTACAGTGTGTGTGTGTGTGAGACTTAAACCTACTTACAGTGTGTGTGTGTGACTTAAACCTACTTACAGTGTGTGTGTGTGTGTGTGTGAGACTTAAACCTACTTACAGTGTGTGTGTGTGTGTGTGAGACTTAAACCTACTTACAGTGTGTGTGTGTGTGTGTGTGACTTAAAACTACTTACAGTGTGTGTGTGACTTAAACCTACTTACAGTGTGTGTGTGTGACTTAAACCTACTTACAGTGTGTGTGTGAGAGAGAGACTTAAACCTACTTACAGTGTGTGTGACTTAAACCTACTTACAGTGTGTGTGTGTGTGTGTGTGTGTGTGTGTGTGTGTGTGAGACTTAAACCTACTTACAGTGTGTGTGTGAGAGAGAGACTTAAACCTACTTACAGTGTGTGTGACTTAAACCTACTTACAGTGTGTGTGTGTGTGTGTGTGTGTGAGACTTAAACCTACTTACAGTGTGTGTGTGTGTGACTTAAACCTACTTACAGTGTGTGTGAGAGAGACTTAAACCTACTTACAGTGTGTGTGTGACTTAAACCTACTTACAGTGTGTGTGTGGCTTAAACCTACTTACAGTGTGTGTGAGAGACTTAAACCTACTTACAGTGTGTGTGTGACTTAAACCTACTTACAGTGTGTGTGTGATAGACACCTACTTACAGTGTGTGTGTGTGTGTGTGAGACTTAAACCTACGTACAGTGTGTGTGTGTGATATACACCTACTTACAGTGTGTGTGTGTGTGAGACTTAAACCTACTTACAGTGTGTGTGTGAGAGAGAGACTTAAACCTACTTACAGTGTGTGTGACTTAAACCTACTTACAGTGTGTGTGTGCGACTTAAACCTACTTACAGTGTGTGTGTGTGACTTAAACCTACTTACATTGTGTGTGACTTACACCTACTTACAGTGTGTGTGTGAGACTTAAACCTACTTACAGTGTGTGTGTGTGTGTGTGAGAGACTTAAACCTACTTACAGTGTGTGTCTGTGTGAGACTTAAACCTACTTACAGTGTGTGTGTGTGTGAGACTTAAACCTACTTACAGTGTGTGTGTGTGTGTGTGTGAGACTTAAACCTACTTACAGTGTGTGTGTGTGACTTAAACCTACTTACAGTGTGTGTGTGTGTGTGAGACTTAAACCTACTTACAGTGTGTG
>NC_069507.1:277198239-277220739 GCF_027579735.1 Bombina bombina
GGGTCTGTTTTAGTGCACTGCATAGGATTTAGACTTCATTATGTTACCTAGTGATTTAGCACATATTCTCCAAATGTTAATAGTGGGGGTAAGTCATCCAGAAGCTACACCTCACTGCAGAAAATGTACAGTATCCCACAAAAAGTGACTACACCCCTCACATTTTTGTAAATATTTTATTATATCTTTTCATATGACAACACTGAAGAAATGATACTTTGCTACAATGTAAAGTAGTGAGTGTACAGCCTGTATAACAGTGTAAATATTTATTATATCTTTTCATGTGACAACACTGGAGAAATGACACTTTGTTACAATGTAAAGTAGTGAGTGTACAGCCTGTATAACAGTGTAAATATTTATTATATCTTTTCATGTGACAACACTGGAGAAATGATACTTTGCTACAATGTAAAGTAGTGAGTGTACAGCCTGTATAACAGTGTAAATTTGCTGTCCCCTCAAAATAACTCAACACACAGCCATTAATGTCTAAACTGTTGGCAACAAAAGTGAGTACACGCCTAAGTGGAAATGTCCAAATTGGACCCAAAATGTCAATATTTTGTGTGGCCTTCATTATTTTCCAGCACTGCCTTAACCCTCTTGGGCATAGAATTCACCAGAGCTTCACAGGTAGCCACTGGAGTCCTCTTCCACTCCTCCATGATGACATCTTGGAGCTGGTGGATGTTAGAGACCTTGCGCTCCCCCACATTAGATTTGAGGATGCCCCACAGATGCTCAATAGGGTTTAGGTCTGGAGACATGCTTGGCCAGTCCATCACCTTTAACCTCAGCTTCTTTAGCAAGGCAGTGGTCGTCTTGGAGCTGTGTTTGGGGTTGTTATCATGCTGGAATACTGCCCTGTGGCCCAGTCTCCGAAGGGAGGGGATCATGCTCTGCTTCAGTATGTCACAGTACATGTTGGCATTCATGGTTCCCTCAATGAACTGTAGCTCCCAAGTGCTGGCAGCACTCATGCAGGCCCAGACCTTGACACGCCCATCACCATGCTTGACTGTAGGCAAGACACACGTGTCTTTGTACTCCTTACCTGGTTGCCGCCACACACGCTTGACACCATCTGAACCAAATAAGTTTATCTTGGTCTCATTGAACCACAGGACATGGTTCCAGTAATCCATGTCCTTAGTTTGCTTGTCCAAGAAAGAAGAAGGGTAACTCCTCTTGATAAAAATCCCAAATTTTATTGAACAGGATCAGACAACAGAAACACAACGTTTCGGGGTCAGTACCCCTTAGTTATGTGATAACAAACACACATACCACACCTGTTTAAATAGGCTAGGCCAGGTAATTAATTCATTATGTTAACTCTTACAATGCTTTATAGTAAAATTGGCCTACAAGTACTATTGCTATATTGACCTCTATTGGTCAAGGATGGCATGACGTGCAAATTAAAAACAAAATATATGAAGGCCTCAAAGAAATGTTTACATATTCACATCATCCTCTCAAGATGGTGTTGCATACAGACATGTAGAAAAATAGATCATTTATTAGGCACATATTAGATTATGTTTCACTCTGTAACCGTTGGAAAACAATGCACAATGAACATCAACCCTGTCTTATTATGCTTATAGCTAATAATCAGATGGCTATAAAAGCCCCCTTAATAGCTCCTCTCTAAATTGGAAAGAATGTATATATGGGGGACAGAGAGTGATAACTCATTGACCCCAAACCAATTTATAGATGAAAATAATGTTAAAAAGAGCAAGCAGAGCAACAATAGAAGACAGACCAATCGATTTCTCGGTTCATCCCCTTTGGTTCCAGGGTATCCAACTTGAAAATCCAATAGGATTCACGTTGTTTCAGTAACAGGGTCCTGTTACCACCTCGTCTGGGGGTCTTATCGATCTTATCGATCATATTATCTTATCTTATCGATCATATTAAGACCCCCAGACGAGGTGGTAACAGGACCCTGTTACTGAAACAACGTGAATCCTATTGGATTTTCAAGTTGGATACCCTGGAACCAAAGGGGATGAACCGAGAAATCGATTGGTCTGTCTTCTATTGATGCTCTGCTTGCTCTTTTTATCATTATTTTCATCTATAAATTGGTTTGGGGTCAATGAGTTATCACTCTCTGTCCCCCATATATACATTCTTTCCAATTTAGAGAGGAGCTATTAAGGGGGCTTTTATAGCCATCTGATTATTATTATTAGCTATAAGCATAATAAGACAGGGTTGATGTTCATTGTGCATTGTTTTCCAGCGGTTACAGAGTGAAACATAATCTAATATGTGCCTAATAAATGATCTATTTTTCTACATGTCTGTATGCAACACCATCTTGAGAGGATGATGTGAATATGTAAACATTCCTTTGAGGCCTTCATATATTTTGTTTTTAATTTGCACGTCATGCCATCCTTGACCAATAGAGGTCAATATAGCAATAGTACTTGTAGGCCAATTTTACTATAAAGCATTGTAAGAGTTAACATAATGAGTTAATTACCTGGCCTAGCCTATTTAAACAGGTGTGGTATGTGTGTTTGTTATCACATGACTAAGGGGTACTGACCCTGAAACGTTGTGTTTCTGTTGTCTGATCCTGTTCAATAAAATTTGGGATTTTTATCAAGAGGAGTTACCCTTCTTCTTTCTTGTACATTACTGTTGGTGAGTGTGGCAGTCACTCTAAAGGAGTACCCTCTGCTCTGGGGTTAGAGCTGGTGCTGGACTATATCCATTTTACTTAGTTTGCTTGTCTTCAGCAAACTGTTTGCAGGCTTTCTTGTGTATCATCTTTAGAAGACGACAGCTGTGCAGACCAATTTGATGCAGTGTGCGGCGCATGTGTGTGTGACTTACACCTACTTACAGTGTGTATGTGTGTGACTTACACCTACTTACAGTGTGTATGTGTGTGACTTACACCTACTTACAGTGTGTATGTGTGTGACTTACACCTACTTACAGTGTGTATGTGTGTGACTTACACCTACTTACAGTGTGTATGTGTGTGACTTACACCTACTTACAGTGTGTATGTGTGTGACTTACACCTACTTACAGTGTGTATGTGTGTGACTTACACCTACTTACAGTGTGTATGTGTGTGACTTACACCTACTTACAATGTGTATGTGTGTGAATTACACCTACTTACAGTGTGTATGTGTGTGACTTACACCTACTTACAGTGTGTATGTGTGTGACTTACACCTACTTACAGTGTGTATGTGTGTGACTTACACCTACTTACAGTGTGTATGTGTGTGACTTACACCTACTTACAATGTGTATGTGTGTGAATTACACCTACTTACAGTGTGTATGTGTGTGACTTACACCTACTTACAGTGTGTATGTGTGTGACTTACACCTACTTACAGTGTGTATGTGTGTGACTTACACCTACTTACAGTGTGTGTGTGTGTGTGTGACTTACACCTACTTACAGTGTGTATGTGTGTGTGTGACTTACACCTACTTACAGTGTGTGCGTGTGACTTACACCTACTTACATTGTGTGTGTGTGTGACTTACACCTACTTACAGTGTGTGTGTGTGTGTGTGTGACTTACACCTACTTACAGTGTGTATGTGTGTGACTTACACCTACTTATAGTGTGTATGTGTGTGACTTACACCTACGTACAGTGTGTATGTGTGTGACTTACACCTACTTATAGTGTGTGTGTGAGATTTACACCTACTTACAGTGTGTGTGACTCAAACCTACTTACAGTCTGTGTGTGTGTGACTTACACCTACTTAGTGTGTATGTGACTTAAACCTAAATACAGTGTGTGTGTGACTTACACCTACGTAGTGTGTGTGACATGCACCTACTTACAGTGTGTGTGGGACTTACACCTATTTACAGTGTGTGTGTGTGACTTATACCTACTTACAGTGTGTGTGTGTGACTTACAAAAAAATAGCTTAGATGCCTTCTTTTTCAAATAAAGAAAGCAAGAGAATGGAGAAAAATTGATAATAGGAGTAAATTAGAAAGTTGTTTAAAATTTCATGCTCTATCTGAATCACGAAAGAAAAAAATTGGGTTCAGTGTCCCTTTAATAGCAATTCTCAGCGCAGTAACCAATATCACCTCTTGTGCTCACCATTTTGTTATGCGCAGTTCACTCTGTTTACATCATTACAGCGCAATCTGTGTCCCAGTGCTATAGTCTGGCAAATTGTACTACAGTAATTGTCACTATTTTACAGGTACAGTATTTATTGAATACTAATTGAATACTGTGCTGTGCTATTGTTAAACTAAATGTAGCACTATTGCACCCCTAATATATGTTAGTTCAAACATGTTTTCAAGTCTTTAAACACACTGGCAAGTGAAAAGAAAGCTAAAAGTTCCTTGTTCCAGTTTAAGGCGGTTTTCACTTTACAGCGGGGCTCCGGTCCCTAACTCGCTGTATGAGCGGGGTATACCTGTATCCATAAAAATAGGCAAAATCCACACATTCTCTAAAAAATAAAAAGATAAAAAACATTCTCTAATAAATCAACCGTCCACTACGCAAAACAAAACATTAACAGCCCTCACAAACTTTTAACAAACACAATCAACTTGAAAGTAAGCACAAACGTTTACACTCACTGAAACACAGCACTTAGAAATACCACATTGTAACAAAACACTGCAAATAATTCAAATTCTATAACAACCTTTTATGCCCTGGTTTTGTAAATTTTACCCTGCACAATACTATGAGATCAGCTAATAATGCAATCACTTCAGAAGATCAATAAACTGTAGTTGCACATTTACAAATAAAATCCCTAACCATGAATAGATAAAGAAAACGCACAAACACCTAAGTATTCTGGGTCAGAAAATAATGGCATTGCTACTGCTATATGGTTTCTGTTTGCATGCATAGTGCAAACCCACTGTTAAAGAATCATGTTTGTCACAAATAATTTGGGAAAAGCTTTAGAATTCAGTCTATTGGCGGCAGTAACCAGCCACGTAGCCGTTACTTGCTATGCTATACTTTAATATAATAAGGGTTCTAATAAATACACAATTATTTGATTATATTTTTATACATAATTTGATATTCAACATTTTTTCAGTTCTCTGACTAAATATAACAATTTTATACAACAAAATGAAATTTCTGAAAAGAATAATAATAATAATTTACATTAATAGATTAAAAGGACAGTTTACCCAAAAAAATCTCCCTTTCAAATTTTTCTTAATGACCCATCTTACCTGATAGAGAGATCGCTTCCATTGAGTCGTTAAAAATGGAGCCCTAAGCTACCGAAGCGACTGACAGCTAAAAGTAATTTACGGCTCCATTTTAGTATCAGGTATCCATTGAAATATTTTGCGCATTACGTGCAGTCGCTCTTTTCGTGTAGCTGTAAGTTAAAATTTGTGTTAACGCTTCCATCTGACGTTGGGTTTCTTGAAAATCAATTAGTTGCTAAGGTAACCCGAACTTACGCTATAGAATTTATGTTTAACGTCCGTGCTCCTTACCGGTTATCACCTCTCAAGAAAAATAAAGATAGACTTATCCATATTTTTAATAATCAAATACAATTTTTAAATATACAGTAATTATATTTACCACTTCATAAATATAAGTAATATGTATTGCTGCCCTAGGCATAGGTCTAGTTTGAATTCTGTAGATATGTTCTTGCATATTTTATTATATTTAAATATATACTGATATTTCTATTAGAATATAAGTTCAACTATTCCTATACACGAGACAACAATAAATATTACTTATAACAATTTATTTCTACATTAAAACACTTGCATTATTTGCAAGTTTTATTATTTCAATAGAAAATAGGTCTCAAAAAGCACAATTTTCCTCTTTTACACCTAGTTGAGCTAGGTGTAATATTTCTCAATGTATCGACAGCCTCCGACAGTGTATTAATGGTTTGCGCTTTCATTGGAAATCTGGTATAATTTATCGATTAACGGCTTCTATTACTTTCTATGAGACGCAAAGATTTTTTCAGCAGCCGGAGTCCGGCTGCCAATATTGAGGTATAACGCACCATTGGAAACAGTCGATAAACGAAATAGCTTCCGACAGCATATTTATCAGTTTGCCAGCACACGCAAACGGAATTATGGCTCAATGGAAGCGAGCTTAGAGTGTATTTAATTGTTTACAAATAGCTCCTTCACCCCTATTTTGGCATTTGAAATAGCTGATGCAGCCTGTGGTATACCCACTTATAGTAATATGTTGTCTCATCTATTGAATAGCCTAAGTAAACACAGTCAGAAGAAGAAATTACACTCTCCATGGGGTACTGGATAGTTAAGTAATAAAATGACAATTTTCCATTGCTCTGTCTAAGCACTGAGCTCCAGTTTTCCAGACAAATATCAGATAAGGACAATGAGATATGCTATTACCTGAAACTCAACCCATTGTAATAGGCTTTGGATTAAAAGCACAAAAGCAGATACTTCATATATAGAAATAAACCTGCAAATGCAATTTCTCCTAAATTTGATACCATACAGCTGGTGTAGCAAATCATTGAAAATACATCAACATAAAATCAATTTTACAGTGTACTGTCCCTTTAAGGACTGACCATTTATAATATGCATATTACATATATAACCTAGCCATGATTAGTAAACTTGTATTATTTACCATTAAAATTCTACTTCTTTACTGTAGCATAACCTGCATATATTTAAATGAGCTATCACAGCATAAATAATATTACACAGCAATATGTTACCAGATTATATTAAAACTCTACTAAATTACTCTACAAAAGAAACAAACCCAAATACTTTAGATACATTTAATAACATACAGCGTATAGTCTTTTCTTTTTTCACAAACTCCTTACATAATTTTTGGACATACTTAAATCAACCTATTAATCACTTGCCAGAAAAAAAACTCTCTTTTGTATTTACCAGACTTCAAATCACACCCATAATCGCACTTACAAATTCCTTAGTTCACTTGCAAAAACAATATATTTTATATGCCTCAAACAGGTTTCTTAGCTAAGGAACACTGATACACATACAGTTAAGTTAATTACCAGTCAGAAAACACAGATTAAAACAAGCACCAAGGTCAGCTTTTGCAGGATTGTAAGAAATACACACTCATCTCACCTTGCATACCGTAAATATTTCACTCACTGAATTCACTCCCCAACATTTATTCTTAAGCAATTTTAACATACATCAAACTTTTAAAGTTGCAGAAAACACATTTTATTAAATTGTCCGAACTTGCTAAGTATGGCCATTTCCCAGCAAATTGAGACGTAAACAAATTATTTTTAGACCGGATAATAAATCCTCAGATAATTAGAGGGGAGTAAACCTTTTACACGTAACATGGGACACAGTGAAATATCCGACAGACACTTCTTACAGATAAAATACACAGAATCTCCGTTTCGTTGCTGCATAGACCATCCATTAAAAAGAAATGGTTTTCACATACCAAGCTATTGATTAAATACATCCTGTCATGTCACATTACAACATTATGGACAGGGAGTCAGGAACTTTTCTCCATGAGCACGGTATGCAACAAACAGATACAGCACTTATCGCTAAACCACATTCACAACACAATAAGATTTGCAATGAAATAAGCAATTAAGCAACACGCATCAAATGACCATTCAGCTCCAGTGATATTTAAACTAAACTATACTGTATGCTTATATAAGGGAATTTTAACCCTTTAAAACCCTTAATGCAAAAAATGTAGCTTCCGTTATTGCAAGACTCTAACTTGCAAACAAATTAGGTGAGACTTAAAAACTCACGCTATAATTTTCACTATAGCTTGCACTAGGACTCAAACCTATGCAAACCCCATGCTTAACCGCAGGACTTAAACCTGCCCAGGGTAGTTTAACCCCTTATAAAGGGACTTTAACCCTTTATATATCACTAACACTGTCCAAACTTTGGGTTCAGATTCACAGAGGGAAAAGCAGAATAAAAACACTTATCTACTTACCCCTGTGTGAATCCCACGCTCTGACACCAGAATTGTTAGGCGTTATCTTATAGCCGGGGTTATCACTTGACACTTAGCAGTATTCTACACCTTCACCTGGAACTGAATGGGTTACTTGACGAGATATCTCGGTGAACAGCATTTAGACAGCCAGCCAGTAAAGTCTAATCACTGTTATGTTTATTATAAGGCATAACATACTTTTATAGAGAATGGTTACAGTATATGGGGTTAAACAATGACCTAATCATCGCCACACCATCTTACACTGTATGCTTGGAACAAAACTTCATTAAAAATAATATAAATAAGGAGTTTACTATTAAACTAACAGTTTTAGATAACCGTGTATCGGGGCGCATCACCAGGACAAAGCAAGGCCACTCTTGAGATACAATTGTTGCATATGAAACTAAAATCTAATGTCAGCATATGTTCCCACAGCAAAATAAAACACATTATGAATAAATATAATGAACTCATATTAAAATGGAGTCTAAAACAAAATGGTGTCAGTATAGTTTTATATATATATATTCTTACAGTCACTAACTACACAAGATACACAGTCACTAACTACACAATATACACAGACACTTACTACACACTATACACAGTCACTAATTACACATGCTACACAGTCACTAACTACACATGCCACACAGTCACTTACTACACACTATACACAGTCACTAACTACACACTATACACAGTCACTAACTGCACACTATACAAAGTCACTAACTACACACTATACACAGTCACTTACTACACACTACACACAGTCACTAACTACACACTATACACAGTCACTAACTACACACTATACACAGTCACTTAATACACACGCCACACAGTCACTAACTACACACTATACACAGTCACTAACTACACACTATACACAGTCACTAACTTCACACTACACACAGTCACTAACTATACACAGTCACTAGCTACACACTATACACAGTCACTTACTACACACGCCACACAGTCACTAACTACACACTATACACAGTCACTAACTACACACTATACACAGTCACTTAATACACACGCCACACAGTCACTAACTACACACTATACACAGTCACTAACTACACACTATACACAGTCACTAACTTCACACTACACACAGTCACTAACTATACACAGTCACTAGCTACACACTATACACAGTCACTAACTACACACTATACACAGTCACTAACTACACACTATACACAGTCACTAACTTCACACTACACACAGTCACTAACTATACACAGTCACTAGCTACACACTATACACAGTCACTAACTACACACTATACACAGTCACTAACTACACACTATACACAATCACTAGCTGCACA
Source organism: Bombina bombina (assembly GCF_027579735.1). NCBI lineage: Eukaryota > Metazoa > Chordata > Amphibia > Anura > Bombinatoridae > Bombina > Bombina bombina. The sequence goes on from NC_069507.1 coordinate 277,207,609, forward strand.
CTATACACAGTCACTAACTACACACAATACAAAGTCACTAACTACACACTATACAGAGTCACTAACTTCACACAGTCCCTATCTACACACTATACACAGTCACTCACTACACACAGTCACTAACTAAACACTATACACAGTCACTAACTACACACTATACACAGTCACTAGCTGCACACAAGCTGTACAGGTCCTAGAGCCATCAGATACTCAGAGCTGCAGTTGTGTAGCACTTTAGAGTCTCTAGCTGTACAGGTCCTAGAGCCACCAGATGCTCAGAGCTGCAGTTGTGTAGCACTTTAGAGTCTCTAGATGTACAGGTCCTAGAGCTACCAGATGCTCAGTTGTGTAGCGCTTTAGAGTCTCTAGATGTACAGGTCCTAGAGCTACCAGATGCTCAGAGCTGCAGTTGTGTAGCACTTTAGAGTCTCCAGCTGTACAGCTCCTAGAGCCACCAGATACTCAGAGCTGCAGTTGTGTAGCACTTTAGAGTCTCCAGCTGTACAGCTCCAAGAGCCACCAGATACTCAGAGCAGCAGTTGTGTAGCACTTTAGAGTCTCTAGCTGTACAGGTCCTAGGGCTACCAGATGCTCAGTTGTGCACACAAGCTGTACAGGTCCTAGAGCCATCAGATACTCAGAGCTGCAGTTGTGTAGCACTTTACAGTCTCTAGATGTACAGGTCCTAGAGCTACCAGATGCTCAGAGCTGCAGTTGTGTAGCACTTTAGAGTCTCTAGCTGTACAGGTTCTAGAGCTACCAGATGCTCAGAGCTGCAGTTGTGTAGCACTTTAAAGTCTCTAGATGTACAGGTCCTAGAGCTACCAGATGCTCAGAGCTGCAGTTGTGTAGCACTTTAGAGTCTCTAGCTGTACAGGTCCTAGAGCCACCTGATACTCAGAGCTGCAGTTGTGTAGCACTTTAGAGTCTCTAGCTGTACAGGTCCTAACGACACCTGATACTCAGAGCTGCAGTTGTGTAGCACTTTCGAGTCTCTAGCTGTACAGGTCCTAGAGCCACCTGATACTCAGAGCTGCAGTTGTGTAGCACTTTAGAGTCTCTAGCTGTACAGGTCCTAGAGCTACTAGGTACTCAGAGCTGCAGTTGTGTAGCACTTTAGTGTCTATAGCTGTACAGGTCCTAGAGCCACCAGACACTCAGAGCTGCAGTTGTTTAGCACTTTAGAGTCTCCAGCTGTACAGGTCCTAGAGCCACCTGATACTCAGAGCTGCAGTTGTGTAGCACTTTAGAGTCTCTAGCTGTAAAGTCCTAGAGCCACCAGATACTCACAGCTGCAGTTGTGTAGCACTTTAGAGTCTCTAGCTGTAAGGTCCTAGAGCCACCAGATGCTCAGAACTGCAGTTGTGTAGCACTTTAGAGTCTCTAGCTGTAAGGTCCTAGAGCCAACAGATACTCAGAGCTGCAATTGTGCAGCACTTTAGAGTCTCTAGCTGTATAGGTACTAGAGCCACCAGATACTCAGAGCTGCAGTTGTGTAGCACTTTAGAGTCTCTAGCTGTAAGGTCCCAGAGCCACCAGATGCTCAGAACTGCAGTTGTGTAGCACTTTAGAGTCTCTAGCTGTAAGGTCCTAGAGCCACCAGATGCCCAGAACTGCAGTTGTGTAGCACTTTAGAGTCTCTAGCTGTAAGGTCCTAGAGTCACCAGTTACTCAGAGCTGCAGTTGTGTAGCACTTTAGAGTCTCTCGCTGTAAGGTCCTAGAGCTACCAGATACTGAGAACTGCAGTTGTGTAGCACCTCCAGCCTCCAACAGTGCAGGACCTAGAGCCACCTGATGATTGGAACCTAAAGTCTTGCACTGTGCAGCACCTAGAATCCCTAGCCGTGCTGCCCTATCCCTCTATACTACTCTGCTTTATTAACCCTTTGTAATAAACATTCTCTTTCATCACTAAAAACCTCCCTCTCTATGTTTTCTCCATCCTATTCTGTGTCAGGTCTTGGCTGATCAGAGGGAGTTGGGACAATTCTGTGGTAACTTCGGCTCAAGATTCCATCCAGGTCAGCAGCGCTTGGTGTCTCAGGGTACTCAGATGAGAATTGAGTTTTCCTCAGATTTCTCCAATGAAGAGAACGGATCAACCATCCTGTATCAAGGCTTCCAGGCGTATTACCGTGCAGAGGGTGAGTCTAGTGGTGGTGAGAAGCATTCTGGGAAGACGTAGCAATGGCAATCATAAGTATGTCCTTTCTTCATGCTTTTCTGATTTTGGTTCATTCTATTTTAGCTTAAAACCTTAAAGGGACAGTCTGGTCAAAATTTCATGATTCAGATAGGGAATGCAATTTTAAACAACTTTCCAATTCACTTTTATCATCAAATTTGCTTTGTTCTCTTTGTATATTCTTTGCTAATTTCTAAAACATTGAAGGCCACCTCTTATCTCAATGCATTTGGCATTTGCCATACAGATAACATTGTGGCGACGCCCGTGGATTTACAAGTGAGAGGGCACTGATTGGCTAAATGCAAGTCTGTCAAAACAACTGAAATAAGGGGGCAGTCTGCAAAGGTTTAGATACAAGGTAATGACAGAGGTAAAAAGTATATTAATATAACTGAGATAAGGGGCAGTCTGCAGAGGCTTAGATACAAGGTAATCACAGAGGTAAAAAGTATATTAATATAACTGAGATAAGGAACAGTCTGCAGAGGGTTAGATACAAGGTAATCACAGAGGTAACAAGTATATTAATATAACTGAGACAAGGGGCAGTCTGCGGAGGGTTAGATACAAGATAATCACAGAGGTAAAAAGTGTACTGATATAACTGAGATAAGGAGCAGTCTGCAGAGGGTTAGATACAGGGTAATCACTGAGGTAAAAAGTAAATTAATATAACTGAGATAAGGAGCAGTCAGCAGAGGCTTAGATACAGGGTAATCACAGAGGTAAAAAGTATATTAATATAACTGAGATAAGGAGCAGTCTGCAGAGGCTTAGATACAAGGTAATCACAGAGGTAAAAAGTATATTAATATAACTGAGATAAGGGGGCAGTCTGCAGAGACTTAGATACAAGGTAATCACAGAGGTAAAAAGTATATTAATATAACTGAGATAAGGGGCAGTCTGCAGAGGCTTAGATACAAAGTAATCACAGAGGTAAAAAGTATATTAATATAACTGAGATATGGGGCAGTCTGCAGAGGCTTAGATACAAGGTAATCACAGAGGTAAAAAGTATATTATTATAACTGTGTTAATTATGCAAAACAGGGGAATGGGTAATAAAGAGATTAGCTATCTTTTAAAACAAAAACAATTCTGGAGTAGACTGTCCCTTTAAGATGTTTCCCCTTTCAAGCACAGACAAATATTTTACAGCCTTACAATTACACAAACTGTTTCCCAAGCTGTTCCCTAAGTGTTGCTATTGTAATTAATGTTTTCCGCATTACCAGCCGCTCATGCGTCTATGGAATGGTTGGAACCACTGCTAACACAATGCTGGAAAATATGCAGTAGGTGAAGCTCAATGAGGGCTAGATTAAAGGGACAGTCAACACCAGAATTTTCGTTGTGTAAAAAGAAAGATAATCCCTTTATTACCCATTCCCCAGTTTTGCATAACCAAAACAGTTATATTAATGCACATTTTACTTCTGTAATTACCTTGTATCTAAGCCTCAGCAGACTGCCCCCTTATTTCAGTTCTTTTGACAGACTTGCATTTTAGCCATTTAGTGCTCACTCCTAGGTCACTTCACGTGCATGAGCTCAATGTTATCTATATGAAACACATGAACTAATGCCCTCTAGTGGTCAAAATGCATTCAGATTAGAGGCAGTCTTCAAGGTCTAAGAAATTAGCATATGAACCTCCTAGTTTTAGCTTTCAACTAAGAATACCAAGAGAACAAAGCAAAATTGGTGATAAAAGTAAATTGGGAAGTTGTTTAAAATGACATTTACTATTTAAGTCAGGAAGGTTTTTTTGGGACTTGACTGTCCCTTTAAGAGCAGTGCGCTAACTGTAGCTCAGGCTTTTTCTGCGCGATGGTGCATCGGGATAGCGCAACCTCAGAGCTCTGATTAACTGTAACGCAAGACAAAAAAGTGTCACAAAACACATCAAAAATACATTGCACATTACAGTTACACCCATAAAAACACTGCCTGGTAAACATTATTTTAAAAAATTGCATAAAGAAGTTATAAGGACTCAAAGAAGTGAGGTCTCAGGTGTTAGAACAAAATGCTGCAAAGGGCTTTAACATAGATATACAGATATATACACATATAAACAAACACATAAATACATATATATACACATGTCTAAAGATGTATATATATTTATATATGTGAATATATGTGTTTATGTATTTATAAGTGTATACATTTAACAACACAGGCATATATACACATATAAACACATAAATACATATATATACACATGTCTAAAGATGTATATATGTTTATATATGTGAATATATGTGTTTATGTATTTATAAGTGTATACATTTAACAACACAGGCATATATACACATATAAACACATAAATACATATATATATACACATGTCTAAAGATGTATATATGTTTATATATGTGAATATATGTGTTTATGTATTTTTAAGTGTATACATTTAACAACACAGGCATATATACACATATAAACACATAAATACATATATATATATATACACATGTCTAAAGATGTATATATGTTTATATATGTGAATATATGTGTTTATGTATTTATAAGTGTATACATTTAACAACACAGGCATATATACACATATAAACACATAAATACATATATATATATACACATGTCTAAAGATGTATATATGTTTATATATGTGAATATATGTGTTTATGTATTTATAAGTGTATACATTTAACAACACAGGCATATATACACATATAAACACATAAATACATATATATATATACACATGTCTAAAGATGTATATATGTTTATATATGTGAATATATGTGTTTATGTATTTATAAGTGTATACATTTAACAACACAGGCATATATACACATATAAACACATAAATACATATATATATATATACACATGTCTAAAGATGTATATATGTTTATATATGTGAATATATGTGTTTATGTATTTATAAGTCTATACATTTAACAACACAGGCATATATACACATATAAACACATAAATACATATATATATATACACATGTCTAAAGATGTATATATGTTTATATATGTGAATATATGTGTTTATGTATTTATAAGTGTATACATTTAACAACACAGGCATATATACACATATAAACACATAAATACACATATATATATATACACATGTCTAAAGATGTATATATGTTTATATATGTGAATATGTGTGTTTATGTATTTATAAGTGTATACATTTAATAACACAGGCATATATACACATATAAACACATAAATACATATACATATATACACATTTCTAAAGATGTATATATGTTTATATATGTGAATATATGTGTTTATGTATTTATAAGTGTATACATTTAACAACACAGGCATATATACACATATAAACACTTAAATACATACATATATATATATATATATATATATATATATATATATATATACGTGTGTGTATTATATATATATATATATGTGTGTGTGTATATATATATATATATATGTGTGTGTATATATATATATATATATATATATATGTGTGTGTGTGTGTGTGTATTATATATATGTATATATATATATGTGTGTGTGTATATATATATATGTGTGTGTATATATATATATGTGTGTGTGTATATATATATATGTGTGTGTGTGTTTGTACGCATTGGAGCGCTTTGCAGTTAAGTAGCTGAAAACAACAAAAGTCATATTTATGCAATATTCATATGTAATTAGGTTTTTAACTGTGCATTCCAATGTTCTTCATATAGGGAAATATGTTCTAAGTATTTTTAAATAGATATTTATATATATATATATATACACTCACCGGCCACTTTATTAGGTACACCTTTCTAGTACCAGGTTGGACCCCCTATTCCCTTCAGAACTGCCTTATTTTTTCGTGGCATCGATTAAACAAGGTGTTGGAAACACTCCTCAGACATTTTGGTCCATATTGACATGATAGCCTCACGCAGTTGCTGCAGATTTGTCGGCTGCACATCCATGATGCGAATCTCCCGTTCCACCACATCCCAAGGTGCTCTATTGGATTGAGATCCGTGACTGTGGAGGCCATTGGAGTACAGTGAACTCATTGTCATGTTCAAGAAACCAGTTTGAGATGATTTGAGCTTTGTGACATGGTGCATTATCCTGCTGGAAGTATCCATTTGAAGATATAGTCATAAAGGGATGGACATGGTATCAGGTTCCTTGGTTGTTTGAATCACAACTGCAGAGTTTAATAAAATTATATATGTTTCACAATTGGAGTACAGGCTGTTATATCAGCATAGACTGTATTAACCCAGAGTGATATTTATAAGGAATTGCAGAAAGTCTTTATATGGTTATATATTGTAGTTATACCATATAAGTAATAAAACTCTGAAAAAGAAAATTAGTGTTAACAATAACTTTTGGCATTTGCATAGATTGTGCCCATATAGGAGAGATAACTTTCAGAGGATAAACCACTGCTGCGTGAGAGACATGAGATAGACAGAGCTGCAGGTGCTGACAGGGGCGTGACCTGCTGCGAGACACAACTCACTGAATTATGTTATGCAGCGTGGAAAACTGAACACAGTCCTGTGTGAGTAGTGAGAGCGGTGTGACACGCTGAGCTATGTACAGCTGTGTGACGTCAGAGAAAGTCCGTTGCGGCCCGGTATGGAAATGAATGAGAAAGTTGTTGTAACTTTAACATAAAGCATACGTTTGTAATTGTTAGAAGTTATTGCAGAGACAAAGTCAATTTTAGAATGTTCATGTGAAATATGACATTTGTATTAGCCTTTAAATTAACGCTCCAAAGGAATGAAGAGGTTTTACAAGTACTGTAGCTGGAGTGAGTAGAATCCTTTTGATGGTAACAAAATAGCAAGTCCTGTAGAGATGATATGATGAGACAGGTTGTATTAATTCTTGAACTAGACTCCTTCAGGTTGTAATGTAGCAAGTTGTTAACAATCCTTAGTGGGACCAAACTGCAGCTGGTATTTGTAATCCAGGAATTGAAGTAACAAGTGTAAATCTTATTCTAATATGAATTAGCTTATAGCAAACAGAGCACTAAGCTTAACATGCAATACTCAACAACTAAGCACTTGTTTGGGGCGTGGTGATGTCTTAAGTACAGGTGAGGGAGGTGAGTTGGAGCAAAAGGTAAAAGCAGGACTGGAATCCTTACAGATTCCCCCCTCAAGCAAGCCGACCACGGGTTGGAATTTAGGTCTACTAGGATAGCGTCTATGGAAACGAGCAATAAGCTTCGGAGCATTAATGTGTGCATGAGGTTCCCAAGTGTCATCCTCTGGGGCGAACCCCTTCCAACATACCAGATACTGTAACTCGCCATTGTAATGTCTTGAATCCAAGAGATCATAAACTTCATAGACATCAGTGCCTAATTGTACAGGAGAAGGGGGTAAAAGAGGTGCATCAGGCTTATCTCCTAAGTAGGGTTTGATCTTCTGATGATAAATCAGATTGATATTCCTTATCCTGTTGAGATAAAATCGCAAGAAAACGAGTAGGGGGAAGAATGCTAGTAGGTGAGTCTTCTTGAAGAGGTTGTGACTCTCGTCGAGAGAGTGCATCTGCCTTCCCATTTTTTGATCCCGGCCTATACATAATTTGAAAATTGAAATGACTGAAGTAAAGACTCCATCTTACTTGACGTCCAGATAAAGTTTAGTTATTTTGTAAATATTCTAAATTCCGGTGATCTGTGTAAATCACTATAGGTAGGGAAGTACCTTCGAGAAGATGTCTCCAGAATTCAAAGGCTCTTTTAATGACTAAAAGTTCCTTGTCCCCAATGGAATAGTTGATCTTTGCTGAAGTCATGATTTTTGAATAGAATCCAACCGGGTGTAGAGGTTCTTTGGGAGACTGTCTTTGGGAGAGGACAGCGCCAAGAGCATAATCTGAAGAATCTACCTCTAGGATATATTGAAGGTTTGGATCTGGATATTTCAGAATGGGAGCAGATGAAAAAGAATTCTTCAGAAAGTTGAAAGCATCATCCTGTTCTTTTGTCCACTGGAAAGTACAGTTAGCACTAGTTAATTTAGTCAGGGGTTTCGCTATTTTAGAGAAATTGCGAATGAACTTTCTGTAGTAGTTACTGAACCCAAGGAATTTTTGTAGTTCTTTCCTTGTTGAAGGTGTGGGCCAGGATTTTATTGCTTCCACTTTGTTATCTTGCATCTGAATCCCGTTTGGGCTGATAGAGTAACCCAGAAACTCTATTTTATTGGTGTGAAAAATGCATTTTTCCAATTTGGCGTAGAGCTGATGGACTTGGAGTCTTGCTAAAACCCAACTAACATGTTTGATGTGTTCTTCTAGATTTGTGGAGTAGATTAGAATGTCATCTAGGTAGACAACAACACAGGTGTCAAGGAGGTCATGGAAAATGTCATTAATAAAGAACTGGAAAGTTGCGGGTGCGTTGGTTAAGCCAAAAGGCATGACTAGATATTCGAACAACCCATACCTAGTTCTGAAAGCGGTAAGCCACTCATCCCCCTCTCGAATACGTACTAGATTGTACACCCCTCTCAAATCTAATTTAGTAAATATCTGAGCATGCCTCAGTCTCTCTATGAGTTCAGGAATGAGAGGGAGGGGGTATTGTTTTTTTATGGTGATTTTGTTCAATTGTCTGAAATCAATGATAGGACGAAGAGATTGGTCTTTGTTCCGCACAAAGAACATTCCTGCACCAGCAGGTGAAACTGAGGGGCGGATGAACCCTTTCTTTAAGTTTTCATCTAGGTAAGTTTTCAGATGATCCAGTTCTGGTTGGCAGAGAGGGTATAAATGCCCAATGGGTGGTGTGGTTCCGGGTTTCAATTCGATAGGGCAGTCGTAGATTCTGTGTGGGGGAAGGGTGTCTGCTTCCTTCTTACTGAAAACTTCAGAAAACTGCTTGTACATTTCTGGTATCTGGGTCTCAGATGTGGAAGAGATACTGTGGAAAAAGGTTCTATGACAGGTCTGTTGACAAAATTCAGAATTTAATTGAACATCTAAAGATTTCCAGTTGATAACTGGTTCATGTAGCTGTAACCAAGCTAGCCCAAGCACTATAGGAAATAATGGAGAAGTGATTACATCAAAGGTGAGATGTTCATGGTGTGTTTTTAATGTGGTGACAGAGAGCGGGATGGTGTGATGTGTTATGGGCCCTGATGATATCTCAGTCCCATCAACCACACAAAGAAAATGGGAGACAACTTTTTGATCAATGGTATTTTATTTTTTGAGACCAGAGAACTGTCAATGTAGTTTCCTTGTGCTCCTGTGTCCAAGATGGCTGGAATGGTCACTTGCTTATTTGCCCACTGTAGAGAGAGAAGTAGAGAACAATGAAGAGGGTTGTTATGCTTTAACTGGATAGAAAGATTGGTATTGTACTTACTCTTCTTGTTCTGTGGCAAAGAAGGACAGTCCTTTAGAGTATGAGATGAGGATGCACAATACATGCAGAGGCCTCTAGTCTTCCTTCTGATGCGTTCTTCAGGTGTTAGAGGACCTCTGATAAAACTTATATCCATTGCTTCAGCACCAGTTGAACCTGTATGAGAACTGCTAGGAGTGGGATGGATAGGAACCTTATCCTTCTTGTACACTGATTCAGGGTATTGACGTTCAAATCTTCTTTCACGTAATCTCCTATCAATTTGCCTGCCAGTGTTTCAGGTAACGCAGTTCAGGCTAATTCATCTTTTACTGCATCAGAGAGTCCAAGCCTGAACTGGTTTTTAAGGGCAATGGCGTTCCATTGAGAGTCAATAGAATATTGCTTGAATTCTGTTATGTAACTTTCAACAGGTTTAATACCTTGTTTTAGGTTCCTCATCTTTTTCTCAGCAGTATACTGTAGGTTAGCATCATAATATAATTCATCCATGATGTCCAGAAAAGATGAAAATGAGGAGAAAACTGGATTATTCGTCTCAAAGAGAGTGTCTGCCCAAATACGAGGTTCACCTCTTAGATAGCTTATCATTGTAAGGACTTTAACCCTATCATTTGGGTATGTTCTAGGTTTAATAGTGAAATTAAGCAGACAAGCATTTTTAAATTGACGGTACAGATTCCTATCTCCATGGAAAAAATCTGGGGGTGCAATGAATGGTTCTGACAGATTGTCAGGGAGGCTCTGTTTAGTAGAGACAGTATCTTTTATGACTTTTCTTAAAGTCTCATTTTCCAATTGTAGCTCTCTAAAGGCTTGACTGAGCTGATCAACTCTTTGTGTTAAATTATAAACAATTTGAGGAAGCTCTGCTGGATCCATAATATATGGCTTAGTTGGCAAAAAAGGGAGTGTAATTTGTAGTGCTGTTGATGGTATTATTATAGGCAAATTATATCAGGTTCCTTGGTTGTTTGAATCACAACTGCAGAGTTTAATAAAATTATATATGTTTCACAGCTGGAGTACAGGCTATTATATCAGCATAGACTGTATTAACCCAAAGTAATATTTATAAGGAATTGCAGAAAGTCTTTATATGGTTATATATTGTAGTTATACCATATAAGTAATAAAACTCTGAAAAAGAAAATTAGTGATAACAATAACTTTTGGCATTTGCATAGATTGTGCCCATATAGGAGAGATAACTTTCAGAGGATAAACCACTGCTGCGTAAGAGACATGAGATAGACAGAGCTGCAGGTGCTGACAGGGGCGTGACCTGCTGCGAGACACAACTCACTGAATTATGTTATGCAGTGTGGAAAACTGAACACAGTCCTGTGTGAGTAGTGAGAGCGGTGTGACACGCTGAGCTATGTACAGCTGTGTGACGTCAGAGAAAGTCCGTTGCGGCCCGGTATGGAAATGAATGAGAAAGTTGTTGTAACTTTAACATAAAGCATACGTTTGTAATTGTTAGAAGTTATTGCAGAGACAAAGTCAATTTTAGAATGTTCATGTGAAATATGACATTTGTATTAGCCTTTAAATTAACGCTCCAAAGGAATGAAGAAGTTTTACAAGTACCGTAGCTGGAATGAGTAGAATCCTTTTGATGGTAACAAAATAGCAAGTCCTGTAGAGATGATATGATGAGACAGGTTGTATTAATTCTTGAACTAGACTCCTTCAGGTTGGAATGTAGCAAGTTGTTAACAATCCTTAGTGGGACCAAACTGCAGCTGGTATTTGTAATCCAGGAATTGAAGTAACAAGTGTAAATCTTATTCTAATATGAATTAGCTTATAGCAAACAGAGCACTGAGCTTAACATGCAATACTCAACAACTAAGCACTTGTTTGGGGCGTGGTGATGCCTTAAGTACAGGTGAGGGAGGTGAGTTGGAGCAAAAGGTAAAAGCAGTTCTGGAATCCTTACACATGGTCAGCAACAATACTCAGATAGGCTGTGGTGTTTAAATGATGCTCAATTGGTACTAAGGGGCCCAAACTGTCCCAAAAAAATCTGGCGTATGATTTACATACCAATACTTTAGCTGAATATCACAGGGTCAAACGCACCCCAAGGGGCCTACGGATGAATGCTAGACCAATACTGATGAGAGATAACCAAGATTACTGTAACAGATTTGAACATATACTAAATAAATGCTCCATGGACATTATCGTATTGACTGTCGAATGCCTCAATAGAGAAGTGCCAAGCTGTTAGAGATGGAGAAAGAGCTGAAAAAGTCCTTACCTATGGAAGAATTTGACAAGACTATACTGGAAATAAACACCAAGATCGCTGAGTTGAAGAAATCCATTGAGGACTGTAAACGCACAAAGTTCGCAAGAGACGAACAGGATTACTCCTCTATAGCGCTATGACCCTGAAGGGTCATGGACAGACACAGAGTGGCAGCAGCATAGAGTCGCCGGACACCTCACCGGGGGAATCGGACCAAGAAAAAGGCACAGTGGGCGCAAACACATAATGTGATTAATATTTCTAAACACTGTTTATCTGAAGAAGAGTCTAGACTGTTGGATAAGGCGTTTTCATTCTGCCCCGGAAGAAACTGTAATTTTTTTCAATTGCAGAAAGGTCTCTGAGAGTTCTACATTTCATTGAAAACAGTTAAGGCTAAGAAATAAGAGTCACTTTATCCCCAGTGCCACCAATCATAGTGTAGAGACATACACATCCAGGGCCGTCTTTAATATTGACTGGACCCTGGGCAAAAATTTTCTTGGGCCCCCACCCCCACCTCACCCCATGCAATTTCGCTCTCCACCCCAACATCCCAAAAAACAACTAAATCAATTTATTTTATAATTGTTTTCAAAATTATTAGCTAATCATTTAAAAAATGAAATAAATTGCAATATGTTTAACTGTACTTAAGCAGTATTGATAAGTAAATAAATATATAAATTCCTCCACTGTGGATTTATTTAATATTCTTTGGAATGTGATTCTGGTTGAGGTTAGCCGGTTAAAGATATTTAGGGCAGCCAACAGGAGCAAATTAAGTTAAAGACTGAGGAGGAAGCATGGAGGTGCAGACAAATATAAGTTTACTGACTGGAACAGCAGAACTGCTATGGGAAACTGTAAAATTTGAGACAGAGAGAAAACAAAAACTATAAAAATAAACCTTACATTAATGTGTGAAGTATCAGCATGACACTATACATCAGCCACAGCAGCACATGTCACTTCTTTGCTAGGAACAAGTTCCCTCTCACCCTGCACTAGACAATGCTGCATGGGGAGGGGCGTGTGTGCACTCACTTATTCTTCCCACTGATACCTTTCTACAAAGCACTGTTCCCCTAACAAACTTCAGTTAGTTGATCTTAGGGCCACAGCAGAAAGAGCAGGGCTAAGGGGACCAGCAGACTGGATGCTGTCTTCCCAAGGCTGCATGGATACAGTGTGAGATGAGTCACACAGCCTCAAGACTGAAGAGAGCAGTGTATGCAGCTGCACAGATGCTCAAATCCTCATGTGCCTGCCGCTCCAGCTTTCTGCTGCATGTGC
>NC_069507.1:277225739-277387489 GCF_027579735.1 Bombina bombina
CAGTTATTATTTAAAGGGCCTCGGTTCAGTATGCTTTACCCTTGCGTTGTCTCAGACCTGTTTGTGAGAACTCCTGTGTATTACCTGGCTGTCTGACGTGTCTTCTGGTTCCTGATCACTGGCTTGTTCTTGACTTTGCTGTTCTCCTTGTTCCTGACTCGGCTCGTCTGACTAACAGCTCTGGTTTTGACTCCTGTCTTGTTATTTGACTTGTGGACTTTTTATTATTTTTGCTATAAAAAAGGTGTGATTATTGTTGCACTTCTCGTCTCAGTCTGATTCCTGGCACCCTGACACCTGGATATTCTCTCTTTTTCAGGCCATTCTCTGTAAACACTAGAGATGGTTGTGCATGAAAATCCCAGTAGATCAGTAGTTCATGAATGAAAGCCATCTTTATTTGTTTCAATGGTTAATCCAAGCATTTCACAAACGCTAGGATTGACTTTCACTTTAATGACAACCTCATGAGTTTCTATGAATCGTATAATATATTAAAAACATGCAGAAAGTAAAAAGCATCAGGTAGAGACAGATTATGTCTTTCTATTCCAATAACCCTTTGTGTTTTCTCTCTCAGACACAGACGAGTGCTCACCACCTAAGGATAATGCCCCCTGGAACCCCCCATGTGAGCATGTCTGTCACAACTATATGGGGAGCTATTACTGCTCCTGCTTCGTGGGGTACCAACTACAGGATGATCAGCGATCCTGCAAAGGTGTGACCAAGGTTCCATATCCTGCTCCTCCATCCCCAGCTCTTTATTATTATCACTCCTGGCTGAGCTCAAGCTTCATATCTATCATTTCTACCAAACTTGCACTAACTGTCACCCTCTGTCCCTCTTACCCTCTGTCACTATTCCTCTATGTCCCTGTCACCCTTTGTCACTATCCCTCTCTGCGCCTGTCACCCTCTGTCCCTGTCACTATCACTCAATGTCCCTGTCCCCATTTGTCACTTTTGACCTCTGGCACAATCCCCCATTTATTACTATTTCACTCGGACACTATCACACTCTGTCAATATTGCCCTATATCACAGTATCCCCCTCTGTTCCTGCCCCTGTCTGTTACTGTCACTCTCTGTCACTATAATCTCTGCCCCTGTCTGTTACTGTCACTCTCTGTCACTATAATCTCTGCCCCTGTCTGTTACTGTCACTCTCTGTCACTATAATCTCTGCCCCTGTCTGTTACTGTCACTCTCTGTCACTATAATCTCTGCCCCTGTCTGTTACTGTCACTCTCTGTCACTATAATCTCTGCCCCTGTCTGTTACTGTCACTCTCTGTCACTATAATCTCTGCCCCTGTCTGTTACTGTCACTCTCTGTCACTATAATATCTGCCCCTGTCTGTTACTGTCACTCTCTGTCACTATCCCATTCTGTCCCTCTGTTACTATAACCTCTATCCCTGTCTGTTATTGTCACCCTCTGTCACTATCCCATTCTGTCCCTCTGTTACTATAACCTCTGTCCTTGTCTGTAACGGTCACCCTCTGTCAATATCTCCTTCTGTCCCTCTGTTACTATAACCTCTTTCACTGTCACCTGTTGTCACTCTATATCACCCTTTTGTCATTAATAACACTTGTGACACTCTCATATTATCCATTAATATCATCTATGTGATACCATTGCCTCTGGGTCACTCTCTCACCTCTGTCACATTACATCCACTCTGCTATTTTCTATCATTTTATGTCACATTCATAGCTGACCAGAGTTTCTCTTTTAGTTGAGTGCAGCAGTCAGCAGTTCACAGAGGAATATGGCTTCATCTCCAGCCCAGGGTACCCCAAGCCGTACCCCCCAAACCTAAATTGCAACTACAGCATTCGCCTGGAGAAAGGGTTAATCATCTCCCTCAGCTTCCATGGGCTTTTTGAGATCGATAGCCACCCACGTGCATGGTGCCCATATGATACTCTAAAGGTGATGCCCTCTATATGCCCCATGTCTTACAGCTCCCTTGTTACCAATCAGGTGATACTCTACTGAATTCACAAAAGGAATGGTGAGGTGAGTGAGCTTTAGTGACTCTGGAGAGAGCAGTTAGTTATGTTTTACCACTGTCAAAAGGGTGGGGGGGTAGTGCTCAGGGATAGGCAAGGTGTCCGTGACTAGCCCTTGCAGTGTCCACCACAACCTTAGTATATCTTTTCTTTCTGATTAAATAATAGGAATAAAAAAAATATGTAGTGAGAATAAAATTAGTGGCTTGTCAAGAGACTGCTAGCGATATTGGGTGATAAGTTATGGAATAAATAAAGCCTGAGTGAAATACTGGATGTGTATCTGCATCTGTATAATAACACCCAGCTATATACAAAGACACAGTAGTGACACTGGCTCATGGATATAGCCAGAGGAGGGCTGGTTATAGGATCAGTGGTATCTGCATCAGTATAATAACACCCAGCACTATATAATGACACAGTAGTGACACTGGCACATGGGTATAGCCAGAGGAGGGCTGGTTATAGGATCAGTGGTATCTGCATCATTATAATAACACCCAGCTCTATACAAAGACACAGTAGTGACACTGGTAGATGGGTATAGCCAGAGGAGGGCTGGTTATAGGATCAGTGGTATCTGCATCAGTATAATAACACCCAGCTCTATACAAAGACACAGTAGTGACACTGGCTCATGGATATAGCCAGAGGAGGGCTGGTTATAGGATCAGTGGTATCTGCATCAGTATAATAACACCCAGCGCTGTATAATGACACAGTAGTGACACTGGCACATGGGTATAGCCAGACAAAGGCTGGTTATAGGGTCAGTGGTATCTGCATCAGTATAGTAACACCCAGCACTATATAATAACACAGTAGTGACACTGGCACATGGGTATAGCCAGAGGAGGGCTGGTTATAGGGTCAGTGGTATCTGCATCAGTATAATAACACCAAGCACTATATAATGACACAGTAGTGACACTGGCACATGGGTATAGCCAGAAGAGGGCTGGTTATAGGATCAGTGGTATCTGCATCAGTATAATAACACCCAGCGCTATATAATGACACAGTAGTGACAGTAGCACATGGGTATAGCCAGAGGAGGGCTGGTTATAGGATCAGTAGGATCTGCATCTGTATAATTACACCCAGCTGTATACAAAGACACAGTAGTGACACTGGCACATGCATATAGCCAGACAAGGGCTGGTTATAGGGTCAGTGGTATCTGCATCAGTATAGTAACACCCAGCACTATATAATAACACAGTAGTGACACTGGCACATGAGTATAGCCAGACAAGGGCTGGTTATAGGGTCAGTGGTATCTGCATCAGTATAATAACACCCAGCTCTATACAAAAACACAGCAGTGACACTGGCACATGGGTATAGCCAGAGGAGGGCTGGTTATAGGATCAGTGGTATCTGCATCAGTATAATAACACCCAGCTCTATACAAAGACACAGTAGTGACACTGGCACATGGGTATAGCCAGAGGAGGGCTGGTTATAGGATCAGTGGTATCTGCATCAGTATAATAACACCCAGCTCTATATAATGACACAGTAGTGACACTGGCACATGGGTATAGCCAGAGGAGGGCTGGTTATAGGATCAGTGGTATCTGCATCTGTATAATAACACCCAGCTCTATACAAAGACACAGTAGTGACACTGGCACATGGGTATAGCCAGAGGAGGGCTGGTTATAGGATCAGTGGTATCTGCATCAGTATAATAACACCCAGCGCTATATAATGACACTGGCACATGGGTATAGCCAGAGGAGGGCTGGTTATAGGATCAGTGGTATCTGCATCAGTATAATAACACCCAGCTCTATATAATGACACAGTAGTGACACTGGCACATGGGTATAGCCAGAGGAGGGCTGGTTATAGGATCGGTGGTATCTGCATCTGTATAATAACACCCAGCACTATATAATGACACAGTAGTGACACTGGCACATGGGTATAGCCAGAGGAGGGCTGGTTATAGGATCGGTGGTATCTGCATCTGTATAATAACACCCAGCTCTATACAAAGACACAGTAGTGACACTGGCACATGGGTATAGCCAGAGGAGGGCTGGTTATAGGGTCAGCGGTATCTGCATCAGTATAATAACACCCAGCACTATATAATGACACAGTAGTGACACTGGCACATGGGTATAGCCAGAGGAGGGCTGGTTATAGGATCAGTGGTATCTGCATTTGTATAATAACACCCAGCTCTATACAAAGACACAGTAGTGACACTGGCACATGGGTATAGCCAGAGGAGGGCTGGTTATAGGATCAGTGGTATCTGCATCTGTATAATAACACCCAGCTCTATACAAAGACACAGTAGTGACACTGGCACATGGGCATAGCCAGAGGAGGGCTGGTTATAGGATCAGTGGTATCTGCATCTGTATAATAACACCCAGCACTATATAATCACACAGTAGTTACACTGGCACATGGGTATAGCTAGACAAGGGCTGGTTATAGGATCAGTGGTATCTGCATCTGTATAATAACACCCAGCTCTATACAAAGACACAGTAGTGACACTGGCACATGCGTTTAGCTAGACAAGGGCTGGTTATAGGATCAGTGGTATCTGCATCAGTATAATAACACCCAGCACTATATAATGACACAGTAGTGACACTGGCACATGGGTATAGCCAGAGGAGGGCTGGTTATAGGATCAGTAGGATCTGCATCAGTATAATAACACCCAGCTCTATACAAAGACACAGTAGTGACACTGGCACATGGGTATAGCCAGAGGAGGGCTGGTTATAGGATCAGTGGTATCTGCATCTGTATAATAACACCCAGCTCTATACAAAGACACAGTAGTGACACTGGCACATGGGTATAGCCAGAGGAGGGCTGGTTATAGGGTCAGTGGTAGCTGCATCAGTATAATAACACCCAGCACTATATAATGACACAGAAGTGACACTGGCACATGGGTATAGCCAGAGGAGGGCTGGTTATAGGATCAGTGGTATCTGCATCTGTATAATAACACCCAGCTCTATACAAAGACACAGTAGTGACACTGGCTCATGGATATAGCCAGAGGAGGGCTGGTTATAGGATCAGTGGTATCTGCATCAGTATAATAACACCCAGCACTATATAATGACACAGTAGTGACACTGGCACATGGGTATAGCTAGACAAGGGCTGGTTATAGGATCAGTGGTATCTGCATCTGTATAATAACACCCAGCTCTATACAAAGACACAGTAGTGACACTGGCACATGCGTATAGCTAGACAAGGGCTGGTTATAGGATCAGTGGTATCTGCATCAGTATAATAACACCCAGCACTATATAATGACACAGTAGTGACACTGGCACATGGGTATAGCCAGAGGAGGGCTGGTTATAGGATCAGTAGGATCTGCATCAGTATAATAACACCCAGCTCTATACAAAGACACAGTAGTGACACTGGCACATGGGTATAGCCAGAGGAGGGCTGGTTATAGGATCAGTGGTATCTGCATCTGTATAATAACACCCAGCTCTATACAAAGACACAGTAGTGACACTGGCACATGCATATAGCCAGAGGAGGGCTGGTTATAGGATCAGTGGTATCTGCATCTGTATAATAACACCCAGCACTATATAATCACACAGTAGTGACACTGGCACATGGGTATAGCTAGACAAGGGCTGGTTATAGGATCAGTGGTATCTGCATCTGTATAATAACACCCAGCTCTATACAAAGACACAGTAGTGACACTGGCACATGCGTTTAGCTAGACAAGGGCTGGTTATAGGATCAGTGGTATCTGCATCAGTATAATAACACCCAGCACTATATAATGACACAGTAGTGACACTGGCACATGGGTATAGCCAGAGGAGGGCTGGTTATAGGATCAGTAGGATCTGCATCAGTATAATAACACCCAGCTCTATACAAAGACACAGTAGTGACACTGGCACATGGGTATAGCCAGAGGAGGGCTGGTTATAGGATCAGTGGTATCTGCATCTGTATAATAACACCCAGCTCTATACAAAGACACAGTAGTGACACTGGCACATGGGTATAGCCAGAGGAGGGCTGGTTATAGGGTCAGTGGTATCTGCATCAGTATAATAACACCCAGCACTATATAATGACACAGAAGTGACACTGGCACATGGGTATAGCCAGAGGAGGGCTGGTTATAGGATCAGTGGTATCTGCATCTGTATAATAACACCCAGCTCTATACAAAGACACAGTAGTGACACTGGCTCATGGATATAGCCAGAGGAGGGCTGGTTATAGGATCAGTAGGATCTGCATCAGTATAATAACACCCAGCACTATATAATGACACAGTAGTGACACTGGCACATGGGTATAGCTAGACAAGGGCTGGTTATAGGATCAGTGGTATCTGCATCTGTATAATAACACCCAGCACTATATAATCACACAGTAGTGACACTGGCACATGGGTATAGCTAGACAAGGGCTGGTTATAGGATCAGTGGTATCTGCATCTGTATAATAACACCCAGCTCTATACAAAGACACAGTAGTGACACTGGCACATGCGTATAGCTAGACAAGGGCTGGTTATAGGATCAGTGGTATCTGCATCAGTATAATAACACCCAGCACTATATAATGACACAGTAGTGACACTGGCACATGGGTATAGCCAGAGGAGGGCTGGTTATAGGATCAGTAGGATCTGCATCAGTATAATAACACCCAGCTCTATACAAAGACACAGTAGTGACACTGGCACATGGGTATAGCCAGAGGAGGGCTGGTTATAGGATCAGTGGTATCTGCATCAGTATAATAACACCCAGCACTATATAATGACACAGTAGTTACACTGGCACATGGATATAGCCAGAGGAGGGCTGGTTATAGGATCAGTGGTATCTGCATCAGTATAATAACACCCAGCACTATACAAAGACACAGTAGTGACACTGGCTCATGGGTATAGCCAGAGGAAGGCTGGTTATAGGATCAGTGGTATCTGCATCTGTATAATAATACCCAGCACTATATAATGACACAGTAGTGACACTGGCACATGGGTATAGCCAGAGGAGGGCTGGTTATAGGATCAGTGGTATCTGCATCTGTATAATAACACCCAGCTCTATATAATGACACAGTAGTGACACTGGCACATGGATATAGCCAGAGGAGGGCTGGTTATAGGATCAGTGGTATCTGCATCAGTATAATAACACCCAGCAGTATATAATGACACAGTAGTGACACTGGCACATGGGTATAGCCAGAGGAGGGCTGGTTATAGGATCAGTGGTATCTGCATCAGTATAATAACACCCAGCTCTATACAAAGACACAGTAGTGACACTGGCACATGGGTATAGCCAGAGGTGGGCTGGTTATAGGATCAGTGGTATCTGCATCAGTATAATAACACCCAGCTCTATATAATGACACAGTAGTGACACTGGCACTTGGGTATAGCCAGAGGAGGGCTGGTTATAGGATCAGTGGCATCTGCATCAGTATAATAACACCCAGCTCTATATAATGACACAGTATTGATACTGGTACATGCGTATAGCCAGAGGAGGGCTGGTTATAGGATCAGTGGTATCTGCATCAGTATAATAACACCCAGCTCTATATAATGACACAGTATTGACACTGGTACATGCGTATAGCCAGAGGAGGGCTGGTTATAGGATCAGTATAATAACAACCAGCACTATATAATGACACAGTAGTGACACTGGCACATGGGTATAGACAGAGGAGGGCTGGTTATAGGATCAGTAGTATCTGCATCAGTATAATAACACCCAGCACTATATAATGACACAGTAGTGACACTGGCACATGGGTATAGACAGAGGAGGACTGGTTATAGGATCAGTGGTATCTGCATCAGTATAATAACACCCAGCACTATATAATGACACAGTAGTGACACTGGCACATGGGTATAGACAGAGGAGGGCTGGTTATGGGATCAGTGATATCTGCATCAGTATAATAACACCCAGCGCTATATAATGACACAGTAGTGACACTGGCACATGGGTATAGACAGAGGAGGGCTGGTTATAGGATCAGTGGTATCTGCATCAGTATAATAACACCCAGCACTATATAATAACACAGTAGTGGCACTGGCACATGAGTATAGCCAGAGGAGGGCTGGTTATAGGGTCAGTGGTATCTGCATCAGTATAATAACACCCAGCACTATATAATGACACAGTAGTGACACTGGCACATGGATATAGCTAGAGGAGGGCTGGTTATAGGATCAGTGGTATCTGCATCAGTATAATAACACCCAGCACTATATAATGACACAGTAGTGATACTGGCACATGGGTATAGCCAGAGGAGGGCTGGTTATAGGATCAGTGGTATCTGTATCAGTATAATAACACCCAGCACTATATAATGACATAGTAGTGATACTGGCACATGGGTATAGCCAGAGGAGGGCTGGTTATAGGATCAGTGGTATCTGCATCAGTATAATAACACCAAGCGCTATATAATGACACAGTAGTGACACTGGCACATGGGTATAGCCAGAGGAGGGCTGGTTATAGGATCAGTGGTATCTGCATCAGTATAATAACACCCAGCATTATATAATGACACAGTAGAGACACTGGCACATGGGTATAGCCAGAGGAGGGCTGGTTATAGGATCAGTGGTATCTGCATCAGTATAATAACACCCAGCACTATATAATGACACAGTAGTGACACTAGCACATGGGTATAGCCAGAGGAGGGCTGGTTATAGGATCAGTGGTATCTGCATCAGTATAATAACACCCAGCACTATATAATGACACAGTAGTGACACTGGCACATGGGTATAGCTAGACAAGGGCTGGTTATAGGATCAGTGGTATCTGCATCAGTATAATAACACCCAGCACTATATAATGACACAGTAGTGACACTGGCACATAGGTATAGCTAGACAAGGGCTGGTTATAGGATCAGTGGTATCTGCATCAGTATAATAACACCCAGCACTATACAAAGACACAGTAGTGACACTGGCTCATGCGTATAGCCAGAGGAGGGCTGGTTATAGGATCAGTGGTATCTGCATCAGTATAATAACACCCAGCACTATATAATGACACAGTAGTGACACTGGCACATGGGTATAGCCAGAGGAGGGCTGGTTATAGGATCAGTAGGATCTGCATCAGTATAATAACACCCAGCACTATATAATGACACAGTAGTGACACTGGCACATGGATATAGCTAGACAAGGGCTGGTTATAGGATCAGTGGTATCTGCATCAGTATAACAACACCCAGCACTATATAATGACACAGTAGTGACACTGGCACATGGATATAGCTAGAGGAGGGCTGGTTATAGGATCAGTGGTATCTGCATCAGTATAATAACACCCAGCACTATATAATGACACAGTAGTGACACTGGCACATGGGTATAGCCAGAGGAGGGCTGGTTATAGGATCAGTGGTATCTGCATCAGTATAATAACACCCAGCACTATATAATGACTCAGTAGTCACACTAACACATGGGTATAGCCAGAGGAGGGCTGGTTATAGGGTCAGTGGTATCTGCATCAGTATAATAACACGCAGCACTATATAATGACACAGTAGTGACACTGGCACATGCGTATAGCCAGAGGAGGGCTGGTTATAGAATCAGTGGTATCTGCATCAGTATAATAACACCCAGCACTATATAATGACACAGTAGTGACACTGGCACATGCGTATAGCCAGAGGAGGGCTGGTTATAGGATCAGTGGTATCTGCATCAGTATAATAACACCCAGCACTATATAATGACACAGTAGTGATACTGGCACATGGGTATAGCCAGAGGAGGGCTGGTTATAGGGTCAGTGGTATCTGCATCAGTATAATAACACCCAGCACTATATAATGACACAGTAGTGACACTGGCACATGGATATAGCTAGAGGAGGGCTGGTTATAGGATCAGTGGTATCTGCATCAGTATAATAACACCCAGCACTATATAATGACACAGTAGTGACACTGGCACATGGGTATAGCCAGAGGAGGGCTGGTTATAGGATCAGTGGTATCTGCATCAGTATAATAACACCCAGCACTATATAATGACTCAGTAGTCACACTAGCTCATGGGTATAGTCAGAGGAGGGCTGGTTATAGGGTCAGTGGTATCTGCATCAGTATAATAACACGCAGCACTATATAATGACACAGTAGTGACACTGGCACATGCGTATAGCCAGAGGAGGGCTGGTTATAGGGTCAGTGGTATCTGCATCAGTATAATATAATAACACCCAGCACTATATAATGACACAGTAGTGACACTGGCACATGGGTATAGCTAGAGGAGGGCTGGTTATAGGATCAGTGGTATTTGCATCTGTATAATAACACCCAGCACTATATAATGACACAGTAGTGACACTGGCACATGGGTATAGCCAGAGGAGGGCTGGTTATAGGGTCAGTAGTATCTGCATCAGTATAATAACACCCAGCACTATATAATGACACAATAGTGACACTGGCACATGGGTATAGCCAGAGGAGGGCTGGTTATAGGGTCAGTGGTATCTGCATCAGTATAATAACACGCAGCACTATATAATGACACAGTAGTGACACTGGCACATGCGTATAGCCAGAGGAGGGCTGGTTATAGAATCAGTGGTATCTGCATCAGTATAATAACACCCAGCGCTATATAATGACTCAGTAGTCACACTAGCACATGGGTATAGCTAGAGGAGGGCTGGTTATAGGATCAGTGGTAGCTGCATCAGTATAATAAGACCCAGCACTATATAATGACACAGTAGTGACACTTGCTCATGGGTATAGCCTGAGGAGGGCTGGTTATAGGATCAGTGGTATCTGCATCAGTATAATAACACCCAGCACTATATAATGACACAGTAGTGACACTGGCACATGGGTATAGCCAGAGGAGGGCTGGTTATAGGGTCAGTGGTATCTGCATCAGTATAATAACACCCAGCACTATATAATGACACAGTGGTGACACTGGCACATGGGTATAGCCAGAGGAGGGCTGGTTATAGGATCAGTGGTATCTGCATCAGTATAATAACACCCAGCACTATATAATGACACAGTGGTGACACTGGCACATGGGTATAGCCAGAGGAGGGCTGGTTACAGAATCAGTGGTATCTGCATCAGTATAATAACACCCAGCGCTATATAATGACACAGTAGTGACACTGGCACATGAGTATAGTCAGAGGAAGGCTGGTTATAGGATCAGTGGTATCTGCATCAGTATAATAAGACCCAGCACTATATAATGACTCAGTAGTGACACTAGCACATGAGTATAGCCAGAGGAGGGCTGGTTATAGGATCAGTGGTATCTGCATCAGTATAATAACACCCAGCACTATATAATGACACAGTAGTCACACTGGCACATGGGTATAGCCAGAGGAGGGCTGGTTATAGGATCAGTGGTATCTGCATCAGTATAATAACACCCAGCACTATATAATGACACAGTAGTGACACTGGCACATGGGTATAACCAGAGGAGGGCTGGTTATAGGATCAGTGGTATCTGCATCAGTATAATATAATAACACCCAGCACTATATAATGACACAGTAGTGACACTGGCACATGGGTATAGCTAGAGGAGGGCTGGTTATAGGATCAGTGGTATTTGCATCTGTATAATAACACCCAGCACTATATAATGACACAGTAGTGACACTGGCACATGGGTATAGCCAGAGGAGGGCTGGTTATAGGGTCAGTAGTATCTGCATCAGTATAATAACACCCAGCACTATATAATGACACAATAGTGACACTGGCACATGGGTATAGCCAGAGGAGGGCTGGTTATAGGGTCAGTGGTATCTGCATCAGTATAATAACACGCAGCACTATATAATGACACAGTAGTGACACTGGCACATGCGTATAGCCAGAGGAGGGCTGGTTATAGAATCAGTGGTATCTGCATCAGTATAATAACACCCAGCGCTATATAATGACTCAGTAGTCACACTAGCACATGGGTATAGCTAGAGGAGGGCTGGTTATAGGATCAGTGGTAGCTGCATCAGTATAATAAGACCCAGCACTATATAATGACACAGTAGTGACACTTGCTCATGGGTATAGCCTGAGGAGGGCTGGTTATAGGATCAGTGGTATCTGCATCAGTATAATAACACCCAGCACTATATAATGACACAGTAGTGACACTGGCACATGGGTATAGCCAGAGGAGGGCTGGTTATAGGGTCAGTGGTATCTGCATCAGTATAATAACACCCAGCACTATATAATGACACAGTGGTGACACTGGCACATGGGTATAGCCAGAGGAGGGCTGGTTATAGGATCAGTGGTATCTGCATCAGTATAATAACACCCAGCACTATATAATGACACAGTGGTGACACTGGCACATGGGTATAGCCAGAGGAGGGCTGGTTACAGAATCAGTGGTATCTGCATCAGTATAATAACACCCAGCGCTATATAATGACACAGTAGTGACACTGGCACATGAGTATAGTCAGAGGAAGGCTGGTTATAGGATCAGTGGTATCTGCATCAGTATAATAAGACCCAGCACTATATAATGACTCAGTAGTGACACTAGCACATGAGTATAGCCAGAGGAGGGCTGGTTATAGGATCAGTGGTATCTGCATCAGTATAATAACACCCAGCACTATATAATGACACAGTAGTCACACTGGCACATGGGTATAGCCAGAGGAGGGCTGGTTATAGGATCAGTGGTATCTGCATCAGTATAATAACACCCAGCACTATATAATGACACAGTAGTGACACTGGCACATGGATATAGCTAGAGGAGGGCTGGTTATAGGATCAGTGGTATCTGCATCAGTATAATAACACCCAGCCCTATATAATGACACAGTGGTGACACTGGCACATGGGTATAGCCAGAGTAGTGCTGGTTATAGGATCAGTGGTATCTGCATCTGTATAATAACACCCAGCACTATATAATGACACAGTAGTGACACTGGCACATGTGTATAGCCAGAGGAGGACTGTTTATAGAATCAGTGGTATCTGCATCAGTATAATAACACCCAGCACTATATAATGACACAGTGGTGACACTGGCACATGGGTATAGCCAGAGGAGGGCTGGTTATAGGATCAGTGGTATCTGCATCAGTATAATAACACCAAGCACTATATAATGACACAGTAGTGGCACTGGTACATGGGTATAGCCAGAGGAGGGCTGGTTATAGGGTCAGTGGTATCTGCATCAGTATAATAACACCCAGCGCTATATAATGACACAGTGGTGACACTGGCACATGGGTATAGCCAGAGGAGGGCTGGTTATAGGGTCAGTGGTATCTGCATCAGTATAATATAATAACACCCAGCACTATATACTGACACAGTAGTGACACTGGCACATGGGTATAGCCAGAGGAGGGCTGGTTATAGGATCAGTGGTATCTGCATCAGTATAATAACACCAAGCACTATATAATGACACAGTAGTGGCACTGGTACATGGGTATAGCCAGAGGAGGGCTGGTTATAGGGTCAGTGGTATCTGCATCAGTATAATAACACCCAGCACTATATAATGACACAGTAGTGACACTGGCACATGGGTATAGCTAGACAAGGGCTGGTTATAGGATCAGTGGTATCTGCATCAGTATAATAACACCCAGCGCTATATAATGACACAGTAGTGACACTGGCACATGGGTATAGCCAGAGGAGGGCTGGTTATAGGGTCAGTGGTATCTGCATCAATATAATAACACCCAGCGCTATATAATGACACAGTAGTGACACTGGCACATGGGTATAGCCAGAGGAGGGCTGGTTATAGGGTCAGTGGTATCTGCATCAGTATAATAACACCAAGCACTATATAATGACACAGTAGTGACACTGGCACATGGGTATAGCCAGAGGAGGGCTGGTTATAGGGTCAGTGGTATCTGCATCAGTATAATAACACCCAGCACTATATAATGACACAGTGGTGACACTGGCACATGGGTATAGCTAGAGGAGGGCTGGTTATAGGATCAGTGGTATCTGCATCAGTATAATAACACCAAGCACTATATAATGACACAGTAGTGACACTGGTACATGGGTATAGCCAGAGGAGGGCTGGTTATAGGGTCAGTGGTATCTGCATCAGTATAATAACACCCAGCACTATATAATGACACAGTAGTGACACTGGCACATGGGTATAGCCAGAGGAGGGCTGGTTATAGGATCAGTATAATAACACCCAGCACTATATAATGACACAGTAGTGACACTGGCACATGGGTATAGCCAGAGGAGGTCTGGTTATAGGATCAGTGGTATCTGCATCAGGATAATAACACCCAGCATTATATAATGGCACAGTAGTGACACTGGCACATGGGTATAGCCAGACAAGGGCTGGTTATAGGATCAGTGGTATCTGCATCAGTATAATAACACCCAGCACTATATAATGACACAGTAGTGACACTGGCACATGGGTATAGCCAGAGGAGGGCTGGTTATAGGATCAGTATAATAACACCCAGCACTATATAATGACACAGTAGTGACACTGGCACATGGGTATAGCCAGAGGAGGTCTGGTTATAGGATCAGTGGTATCTGCATCAGTATAATAACACCCAGCATTATATAATGGCACAGTAGTGACACTGGCACATGGGTATAGCCAGACAAGGGCTGGTTATAGGATCAGTGGTATCTGCATCAGTATAATAACACCCAGCGCTATATAATGACACAGTAGTGACACTGGCACATGGGTATAGCCAGACAAGGGCTGGTTATAGGGTCAGTGGTATCTGCATCAGTATAATAACACCCAGCTCTATATAATGACACAGTAGTGACACTGGCACATGGGTATAGCCAGAGGAGGGCAGGTTATAGGATCAGTGGTATCTGCATCAGTATAATAACACCCAGCGCTGTATAATGACACAGTAGTGACACTGGCACATGGGTATAGCCAGACAAAGGCTGGTTATAGGGTCAGCGGTATCTGCATCAGTATAATAACACCCAGCGCTATATAATGACACAGTAGTGACACTGGCACATGGGTATAGCCAGAGGAGGGCTGGTTATAGGATCAGTGGTATCTGCATCAGTATAATAACACCCAGCACTATATAATGACACAGTAGTGACACTGGCACATGGGTATAGCCAGAGGAGGGCTGGTTATAGGATCAGTGATATCTGCATCAGTATAATAACACCCAGCACTATATAATGACACAGTAGTGACACTGGCACATGCGTATAGCCAGAGGAGGGCTGGTTATAGGATCAGTGGTATCAGCATCTGTATAATAACACCCAGCACTATATAATGACACAGTAGTGACACTGGCACATGGGTATAGCCAGAGGAGGGCTGGTTATAGGATCAGTGGTATCTGCATCAGTATAATAACACCCAGCTCTATATAATGACACAGTAGTGACACTGGCACATGGGTATAGCCAGAGGAGGGCTGGTTACAGAATCAGTGGTATCAGCATCTGTATAATAACACCCAGCACTATATAATGACACAGTAGTGACACTGGCACATGGGTATAGCCAGAGGAGGGCTGGTTATAGGATCAGTATAATAACACCCAGCACTATAAAATGTTTTTCATTTTAAATGTACCTTGGTGTCCTTCACTAAGGTCTGTACTTTACAGCCTTTGTCTTTGTTTATCCCTGATAGTGCTCCCAAGAAAAATCATTTTGTTCTGCTTTATGAACAAATAATTTCATTTTGTGTAATTGTATCATTTGTATTTTTGTTTCAACATTTAAAGACTTCTTTGCATAATTTATATTTTGGTTACTGCAATTAAGTTTTAGAGTTTAAAATGGGATTTAACCAATATAAGTAACTATTACAATTATATGGCATGAACAAACAGTGGCAATATAGCTCAAGTCTTCTTTAGATAGAACACTCCAAAAATGCTATAAAACTGGAATAAAAAAAATGTAATATTAATGTTGAATTCTGTCAGTGAAGTTAAGACACAAGGATAATTGTGTTATCTAATGCATTGGAGCAGCCTCAAAAATTCAACCAGAATCCATGCAAGATGCTTCACATGACTTTTCTAACGTACGGGATCAGAACCCATGTCACTAGGTCAGAGCACTAAATTAGAGGACCTTGGTTGGCACGTGACTCTCAGAGATTCCTGTGGGTTACTGCTATAGCCATACTGCTCACCCCTATCCTGCCTGTGAGAGACTATTTTCAATTTGTGCAAACGTGGGCCACACTGGCACAGATCATGGCCCCAGCACTTGGCAATATTTACCAATAGACGTCTAAATCTTCACCAGCTTTACCAGCTCTTGTGTTATTCTATGCAGATGGCTGATGAGACATTAGTTGGTTTTAGTGAATGGATTCCATAGCATAACAAACAAACTGGAGAGCTTCAAGATGCTGGAGAGAGCGTTAAGGGAATCTGCTCTGTGGGGAGACAGACAGCCTCCAGTTTCCACAGCTCCTCCTGTTTGTTGCTTATTACATTGCCGAATTATAGGCCTTTGTGTGACTATCTTCCCTCTCTCCAATGTCAGATCTACTCAGGTGGTCGGCTACAGGACACTTTCTGTGGTAATCGTTCCCCTAAGACCCTGAGAACTCAAAGCAACTCCGTGGACATTGTGTTCCAAACCGATGAGTCAGGAGACAGCCGGGGCTGGCGGCTGAAATACAGATCAGAGGGTGAGCTTACTTTTCTCTGCGTCTATTGCTGGGCAGGCAGGTCAGGTACAGAGTAAGAAAACATGGCAGATGTCAGGGCAGACAGTAAAGATACAGTGTCAGAAAAGCCAGGAGTCAGAGCAGACGGTAAAGGTACATACTCAGAAGACAAGCCAAGAGTCAGAAAACATACCAGGAGTAAGATCGGGTAGCACAGTTACAGAGCCAGAAGACAAGTCAAGAGTCAGGGCAAGTAGCATAGGTTAAAAGACAGAAGGCAAGCTAGGAGTCAGAGCAGACAACTGCAACACAGGTACCGACTCAGAAGACAAGCCAAGAGTCAGGTGAAAATTCAGAGGTAAGGAAAGGCAGCACAAAGGCAGAGTCAGAAGACAACCCAGTAGTTAGGACAAAGTCAAAAGACTTCCAAGAAATCAGGGTAGGCAACCCACGTACGGAGTCAGAAGACAAACCAGAAGTTAAGGTGAACAGCACATGAACAGAGTCAGAAGACAAGCCAGCAGTCAGGGTGAACAGCACAGGTACAGAGTCAGAAGAGAAGCCAGGAGTCAGGGCAGGCAGCACAGGTTCAGAGTCAGAAGTCAAGCAAGGAGTCAGGAAAGGCAACACAGGTATAGAGTCAGAAGACATACCAGGAGTCAGGGTAGGTAGCACAGGTACAGAGTCAGAAGGCAAACCAGGAGTCAGGTTAGGTAACACATGTGCAGTCAGAAGACAAGCCAAAAGTCAGGGTAGGCAGAACTGATACACTGATGAGTTAGAAGGAAATTCAGAGATAAGGACAAGGAGCACAAAGAATGAGTCAGAAGACCAGCCAGAAGTCAGAGCAGGTGGGACAAGCACAAAGTCAGAAGATAACCCAGAGGTCAGGGAAGGCAGCACAAGTAAAAAATCAAACAAGAAGTCAGGGCAGGCAACGCAAGTACAAATTCAGAAGACAAACCAGAAGTTAAGGTGAACAGCACATGAACAGAGTCAGAAGACAAGCCAGCATTTAGGGTGAATAGCACAGATACAGAGTGAGAAGACAAGCCAGCAATCAGGGTGAATAGCACAGAAACAGAGTGAGAAGACAAGCCAGCAGTCAGGGTGAATAGCACAGGTACAGAGTCAGAAGACAAGCCAGCAGTCAGGGTGAATAGCACAGGTACAGAGTGAGAAGACAGGCCAGCAGTCAGGGTGAACAGCAAAGGTACAGAGTGAGAAGACAAGCCAGCAGTCAGGGTGAATAGCACAGATACAGAGTGAGAAGACAAGCCAGCAGTCAGGGTGAACAGAATAGATACAGAGTGAGAAGACAAGCCAGCAGTCAGTGTGAACAGAACAGGTACAGAGTGAGAAGACAAGCCAGCAGTCAGTGTGAACAGAACAGGTACAGAGTGAGAAGACAAGCCAGCAGTCAGTGTGAACAGAACAGGTACAGAGTGAGAAGACAAGCCAGCAGTCAGTGTGAATAGCACAGGTACAGAGTGAGAAGACAAACCAGCAGTCAGGGTGAATAGCACAGGTACAGAGTGAGAAGACAAGCCAGCAGTCAGGGTGAATAGCACAGGTACAGAGTGAGAAGACAAGCCAGCAGTCAGGGTGAATGGCACAGGTACAGAGTGAAAAGACAGGCCAGCAGTCAGGGTGAATAGCACAGGCACAGAGTGAGAAGACAAGCCAGCAGTCAGGGTGAACATCACAGGTACAGAGTGAGAAGACAAGGCAGCAGTCAGGGCGAATAGCACAGGTACAGAGTGAGAAGACAAGCCAGCAGTCAGAGTGAATAGCACAGGTACAGAGTGAGAAGACAAGCCAGCAGTCAGGGTGAATAGCACAGGTACAGAGTGAGAAGACAAGCCAGCAGTCAGGGTGAATAGCACAGGTACAGAGTGAGAAGACAAGCCAGCAGTCAGGGTGAATAGCACAGGTACAGAGTGAGAAGACAAGCCAGCAGTCACGGTGAACAGCACAGGTACAGAGTGAGATGACAAGCCAGCAGTCAGGGTGAATAGCACAGATACAGAGTGAGAAGACAAGCCAGCAGTCAGTGTGAATAGCACAGGTACAGAGTGAGATGACAAGCCAGCAGTCAGGGTGAATAGCACAGGTACAGAGTGAGAAGACAAGCCAGCAGTCAGGGTGAATAGCACAGATAAAGAGTGAGAAGACAAGCCAGCAGTCAGGGTGAATAGCACAGGTACGGAGTGAGAAGACAAGCCAGCAGTCAGGGTGAATAGCACAGGTACAGAGTGAGAAGACAAGCCAGCAGTTAGGGTGAATAGCACAGGTACAGAGTGAGAAGACAAGCCAGCAGTCAGGGTGAATAGCACAGATACAGAGTGAGAAGACAAGCCAGCAGTCAGGGTGAATAGCACAGGTACAGAGTGAGAAGACAAGCCAGCAGTCAGGGTGAATAGCACAGGTACAGAGTGAGAAGACAAGCCAGCAGTCAGTGTGAATACCACAGGTACAGAGTGAGATGACAAGCCAGCAGTCAGGGTGAATAGCACAGGTACAGAGTGAGAAGACAAGCCAGCAGTCAGGGTGAATAGCACAGGTACAGAGTGAGAAGACAAGCCAGCAGTCAGTGTGAATAGCACAGGTACAGAGTGAGAAGACAAGCCAGCAGTCAGGGTGAACAGAATAGATACAGAGTGAGAAGACAAGTCAGCAGTCAGGGTGAACAGCACAGGTACAGAGTGAGAAGACAAGCCAGCAGTCAGGGTGAATAGCACAGGTACAGAGTGAGAAGACAAGCCAGCAGTCAGGGTGAATAGCACAGGTACAGAGTGAGAAGACAAGTCAGCAGTCAGGGTGAACAGCACAGGTACAGAGTGAGAAGACAAGCCAGCAGTCAGGGTGAATAGCACAGGTACAGAGTGAGAAGACAAGCCAGCAGTCAGGGTGAATAGCACAGGTACAGAGTGAGAAGACAAGCCAGCAGTCAGGGTGAATAGCATAGGTACAGAGTGAGAAGACAAGCCAGCAGTCAGGGTGAGCAGCATAGGTACAGAGTGAGAAGACAAGGCAGCAGTCAGGGTGAATAGCACAGGTACAGAGTGAGAAGACAAGCCAGCAGTCACGGTGAATAGCACAGGTACAGAGTGAGAAGACAAGCCAGCAGTCAGTGTGAATAGCACAGGTACAGAGTGAGATGACAAGCCAGCAGTCAGGGTAAAAAGCACAGGTACAGAATGAGAAGACAAGCCAGCAGTCAGGGTGAATAGCACAGGTACAGAGTGAGAAGACAAGCCAGCAGTCAAGGTGAACAGCACAGATACAGAATGAGAAGACAAGCCAGCAGTCAAGGTGAACAGCACAGATACAGAGTGAGAAGACAAGCCAGCAGTCAGGGTGAATAGCACAGGTACAGAGTGAGAAGACAAGCCAGAAGTCAGGGTGAATAGCACAGGTACAGAGTGAGAAGACAAGCCAGCAGTCAGGGTGAACAGAATAGATACAGAGTGAGAAGACAAGCCAGCAGTCAGTGTGAACAGAACAGGTACAGAGTGAGAAGACAAGCCAGCAGTCAGGGTGAATAGCACAGGTACAGAGTGAGAAGACAAGCCAGCAGTCAGGGTGAATGGCACAGGTACAGAGTGAAAAGACAGGCCAGCAGTCAGGGTGAATAGCACAGGCACAGAGTGAGAAGACAAGCCAGCAGTCAGTGTGAATAGCACAGGTACAGAGTGAGAAGACAAGCCAGCAGTCAGGGTGAATAGCACAGGTACAGAGTGAGAAGACAAGCCAGCAGTCAGTGTGAATAGCACAGGTACAAAGTGAGAAGACAAGCCAGCAGTCAGTGTGAATAGCACAGGTACAAAGTGAGAAGACAAGCCAGCAGTCAGGGTGAATAGCACAGGTACAAAGTGAGAAGACAAGCCAGCAGTCAGGGTGAATAGCACAGGTACAGAGTGAGAAGACAAGCCAGCAGTCAGTGTGAATAGCACAGGTACAGAGTGAGAAGACAAGCCAGCAGTCAGGGTGAATAGCACAGATACAGAGTGAGATGACAAGCCAGCAGTCAGGGTGAATAGCACAGGTACAGAGTGAGAAGACAAGCCAGCAGTCAGAGTGAATAGCACAGGTACAGAGTGAGAAGACAAGCCAGCAGTCAGGGTGAATAGCACAGGTACAGAGTGAGATGACAAGCCAGCAGTCAGGGTGAATAGCACAGATACAGAGTGAGAAGACAAGCCAGCAGTCAGGGTGAATAGCACAGGTACAGAGTGAGAAGACAAACCAGCAGTCAGGGTGAATAGCACAGGTACAGAGTGAGAAGACAAGCCAGCAGTCAGGGTGAATAGCACAGGTACAGAGTGAGAAGACAGGCCAGCAGTCAGGGTGAATAGCACAGGTACAGAGTGAGAAGACAAGCCAGCAGTCAGGGTGAATAGCACAGGTACAGAGTGAGAAGACAAGCCAGCAGTCAGGGTGAACAGAATAGATACAGAGTGAGAAGACAAGTCAGCAGGCAGGGTGAACAGCACAGGTACAGAGTGAGAAGACAAGCCAGCAGTCAGGGTGAATAGCACAGGTACAGAGTGAGAAGACAAGCCAGCAGTCACGGTGAATAGCACAGGTACAGAGTGAGAAGACAAGCCAGCAGTCAGTGTGAATAGCACAGGTACAGAGTGAGATGACAAGCCAGCAGTCAGGGTAAAAAGCACAGGTACAGAATGAGAAGACAGGCCAGCAGTCAGGGTGAATAGCACAGGTACAGAGTGAGAAGACAAGCCAGCAGTCAAGGTGAACAGCACAGATACAGAGTGAGAAGACAAGCCAGCAGTCAGGGTGAATAGCACAGGTACAGAGTGAGAAGACAAGCCAGAAGTCAGGGTGAATAGCACAGGTACAGAGTGAGAAGACAAGCCAGCAGTCAGGGTGAACAGAATAGATACAGAGTGAGAAGACAAGCCAGCAGTCAGGGTGAATAGCACAGGTACAGAGTGAGAAGACAAGCCAGCAGTCAGGGTGAATAGCACAGGTACAGAGTGAGAAGACAAGTCAGCAGTCAGGGTGAATAGCACAGGTACAGAGTGAGAAGACAAGCCAGCAGTCAGGGTGAATAGCACAGATACAGAGTGAGAAGACAAGTCAGCAGTCAGGGTGAATAGCACAGGTACAGAGTGAGAAGACAAGCCAGCAGTCAGTGTGAACAGAACAGGTACAGAGTGAGAAGACAAGCCAGCAGTCAGGGTGAATAGCACAGGTACAGAGTGAGAAGACAAGCCAGCAGTCAGGGTGAATGGCACAGGTACAGAGTGAAAAGACAGGCCAGCAGTCAGGGTGAATAGCACAGGCACAGAGTGAGAAGACAAGCCAGCAGTCAGAGTGAATAGCACAGGTACAGAGTGAGAAGACAAGCCAGCAGTCAGGGTGAATAGCACAGGTACAAAGTGAGAAGACAAGCCAGCAGTCACGGTGAACAGCACAGGTACAGAGTGAGATGACAAGCCAGCAGTCAGGGTGAATAGCACAGATACAGAGTGAGAAGACAAGCCAGCAGTCAGGGTGAATAGCACAGGTACAGAGTGAGAAGACAAACCAGAAGTCAGGGTGAATAGCACAGGTACAGAGTGAGAAGACAAGCCAGCAGTCAGGGTGAATAGCACAGGTACAGAGTGAGAAGACAAGCCAGCAGTCAGGGTGAATAGCACAGGTACAGAGTGAGAAGACAAGCCAGCAGTCAGTGTGAATACCACAGGTACAGAGTGAGATGACAAGCCAGCAGTCAGGGTGAATAGCACAGATACAGAGTGAGATGACAAGCCAGCAGTCAGTGTGAATAGCACAGGTACAGAGTGAGAAGACAAGTCAGCAGTCAGGGTGAACAGCACAGGTACAGAGTGAGAAGACAAGCCAGCAGTCAGGGTGAATAGCACAGGTACAGAGTGAGAAGACAAGCCAGCAGTCAGGGTGAATAGCACAGGTACAGAGTGAGAAGACAAGCCAGCAGTCAGGGTGAACAGAATAGATACAGAGTGAGAAGACAAGTCAGCAGTCAGGGTGAACAGCACAGGTACAGAGTGAGAAGACAAGCCAGCAGTCAGGGTGAATAGCACAGGTACAGAGTGAGAAGACAAGCCAGCAGTCAGGGTGAATAGCACAGGTACAGAGTGAGAAGACAAGTCAGCAGTCAGGGTGAACAGCACAGGTACAGAGTGAGAAGACAAGCCAGCAGTCAGGGTGAACAGCACAGGTACAGAGTGAGAAGACAAGCCAGCAGTCAGGGTGAATAGCACAGGTACAGAGTGAGAAGACAAGCCAGCAGTCAGGGTGAATAGCATAGGTACAGAGTGAGAAGACAAGCCAGCAGTCAGGGTGAGCAGCATAGGTACAGAGTGAGAAGACAAGGCAGCAGTCAGGGTGAATAGCACAGGTACAGAGTGAGAAGACAAGCCAGCAGTCACGGTGAATAGCACAGGTACAGAGTGAGAAGACAAGCCAGCAGTCAGTGTAAATAGCACAGGTACAGAGTGAGATGACAAGCCAGCAGTCAGGGTAAAAAGCACAGGTACAGAATGAGAAGACAAGCCAGCAGTCAGGGTGAATAGCACAGGTACAGAGTGAGAAGACAAGCCAGCAGTCAAGGTGAACAGCACAGATACAGAGTGAGAAGACAAGCCAGCAGTCAAGGTGAACAGCACAGATACAGAGTGAGAAGACAAGCCAGCAGTCAGGGTGAATAGCACAGGTACAGAGTGAGAAGACAAGCCAGAAGTCAGGGTGAATAGCACAGGTACAGAGTGAGAAGACAAGCCAGCAGTCAGGGTGAACAGAATAGATACAGAGTGAGAAGACAAGCCAGCAGTCAGTGTGAACAGAATAGGTACAGAGTGAGAAGACAAGCCAGCAGTCAGGGTGAATAGCACAGGTACAGAGTGAGAAGACAAGCCAGCAGTCAGGGTGAATGGCACAGGTACAGAGTGAAAAGACAGGCCAGCAGTCAGGGTGAATAGCACAGGCACAGAGTGAGAAGACAAGCCAGCAGTCAGGGTGAATAGCACAGGTACAGAGTGAGAAGACAAGCCAGCAGTCAGAGTGAATAGCACAGGTACAGAGTGAGAAGACAAGCCAGCAGTCAGGGTGAATAGCACAGGTACAAAGTGAGAAGACAAGCCAGCAGTCACGGTGAACAGCACAGGTACAGAGTGAGATGACAAGCCAGCAGTCAGGGTGAATAGCACAGATACAGAGTGAGAAGACAAGCCAGCAGTCAGGGTGAATAGCACAGGTACAGAGTGAGAAGACAAGCCAGCAGTCAGGGTGAATAGCACAGGTACAGAGTGAGAAGACAAGCCAGCAGTCAGGGTGAATAGCACAGGTACAGAGTGAGAAGACAGGCCAGCAGTCAGGGTGAATAGCACAGGTACAGAGTGAGAAGACAAGCCAGCAGTCAGGGTGAATAGCACAGGTACAGAGTGAGAAGACAAGCCAGCAGTCAGGGTGAACAGAATAGATACAGAGTGAGAAGACAAGTCAGCAGTCAGGGTGAACAGCACAGGTACAGAGTGAGAAGACAAGCCAGCAGTCAGGGTGAATAGCACAGGTACAGAGTGAGAAGACAAGCCAGCAGTCACGGTGAATAGCACAGGTACAGAGTGAGAAGACAAGCCAGCAGTCAGTGTGAATAGCACAGGTACAGAGTGAGATGACAAGCCAGCAGTCAGGGTAAAAAGCACAGGTACAGAATGAGAAGACAGGCCAGCAGTCAGGGTGAATAGCACAGGTACAGAGTGAGAAGACAAGCCAGCAGTCAAGGTGAACAGCACAGATACAGAGTGAGAAGACAAGCCAGCAGTCAGGGTGAATAGCACAGGTACAGAGTGAGAAGACAAGCCAGAAGTCAGGGTGAATAGCACAGGTACAGAGTGAGAAGACAAGCCAGCAGTCAGGGTGAACAGAATAGATACAGAGTGAGAAGACAAGCCAGCAGTCAGGGTGAATAGCACAGGTACAGAGTGAGAAGACAAGCCAGCAGTCAGGGTGAATAGCACAGGTACAGAGTGAGAAGACAAGTCAGCAGTCAGCGTGAATAGCACAGGTACAGAGTGAGAAGTCAAGCCAGCAGTCAGGGTGAATAGCACAGATACAGAGTGAGAAGACAAGTCAGCAGTCAGGGTGAATAGCACAGGTACAGAGTGAGAAGACAAGCCAGCAGTCAGTGTGAACAGAACAGGTACAGAGTGAGAAGACAAGCCAGCAGTCAGGGTGAATAGCACAGGTACAGAGTGAGAAGACAAGCCAGCAGTCAGGGTGAATGGCACAGGTACAGAGTGAAAAGACAGGCCAGCAGTCAGGGTGAATAGCACAGGCACAGAGTGAGAAGACAATCCAGCAGTCAGGGTGAATAGCACAGGTACAGAGTGAGAAGACAAGCCAGCAGTCAGGGTGAATAGCACAGGTACAGAGTGAGAAGACAAGCCAGCAGTCAGGGTGAATAGCACAGGTACAAAGTGAGAAGACAAGCCACCAGTCACGGTGAACAGCACAGGTACAGAGTGAGATGACAAGCCAGCAGTCAGTGTGAATAGCACAGATACAGAGTGAGATGACAAGCCAGCAGTCAGGGTGAATAGCACAGGTACAGAGTGAGAAGACAAGCCAGCAGTCAGGGTGAATAGCACAGGTACAGAGTGAGAAGACAAGCCAGCAGTCAGGGTGAATAGCACAGGTACAGAGTGAGAAGACAAGCCAGCAGTCAGTGTGAATACCACAGGTACAGAGTGAGATGACAAGCCAGCAGTCAGGGTGAATAGCACAGATACAGAGTGAGATGACAAGCCAGCAGTCAGTGTGAATAGCACAGGTACAGAGTGAGAAGACAAGCCAGCAGTCAGGGTGAATAGCACAGGTACAGAGTGAGAAGACAAGCCAGCAGTCAGTGTGAATAGCACAGGTACAGAGTGAGATGACAAGCCAGCAGTCAGGGTGAATAGCACAGATACAGAGTGAGATGACAAGCCAGCAGTCAGGGTGAATAGCACAGATACAGAGTGAGATGACAAGCCAGCAGTCAGTGTGAATAGCACAGGTACAGAGTGAGAAGACAAGTCAGCAGTCAGGGTGAACAGCACAGGTACAGAGTGAGAAGACAAGCCAGCAGTCAGGGTGAATAGCACAGGTACAGAGTGAGAAGACAAGCCAGCAGACAGGGTGAATAGCACAGGTACAGAGTGAGAAGACAAGCCAGCAGTCAGGGTGAATAGCACAGGTACAGAGTGAGAAGACAAGCCAGCAGTCAGTGTGAATAGCACAGGTACAGAGTGAGAAGACAAGCCAGCAGTCAGGGTGAATAGCACAGGTACAGAGTGAGAAGACAAGCCAGCAGTCAGTGTGAATAGCACAGGTACAGAGTGAGATGACAAGCCAGCAGTCAGGGTGAACAGCACAGGTACAGAGTGAGAAGACAAGCCAGCAGTCAGGGTGAATAGCACAGGTACAGAGTGAGAAGACAAACCAGAAGTCAGGGTGAATAGCACAGGTACAGAGTGAGAAGACAAGCCAGCAGTCAGGGTGAATAGCACAGGTACAGAGTGAGAAGACAAGCCAGCAGTCAGGGTGAATAGCACAGGTACAGAGTGAGAAGACAAGCCAGCAGTCAGTGTGAATACCACAGGTACAGAGTGAGATGACAAGCCAGCAGTCAGGGTGAATAGCACAGATACAGAGTGAGATGACAAGCCAGCAGTCAGTGTGAATAGCACAGGTACAGAGTGAGAAGACAAGTCAGCAGTCAGGGTGAACAGCACAGGTACAGAGTGAGAAGACAAGCCAGCAGTCAGGGTGAATAGCACAGGTACAGAGTGAGAAGACAAGCCAGCAGACAGGGTGAATAGCACAGGTACAGAGTGAGAAGACAAGCCAGCAGTCAGGGTGAATAGCACAGGTACAGAGTGAGAAGACAAGCCAGCAGTCAGTGTGAATAGCACAGGTACAGAGTGAGAAGACAAGCCAGCAGTCAGGGTGAATAGCACAGGTACAGAGTGAGAAGACAAGCCAGCAGTCAGTGTGAATAGCACAGGTACAGAGTGAGAAGACAAGCCAGCAGTCAGTGTGAATAGCACAGGTACAGAGTGAGAAGACAAGCCAGCAGTCAGAGTGAATAGCACAGGTACAGAGTGAGAAGACAAGCCAGCAGTCAGGGT
The DNA here is from genome assembly GCF_027579735.1 of Bombina bombina. NCBI lineage: Eukaryota > Metazoa > Chordata > Amphibia > Anura > Bombinatoridae > Bombina > Bombina bombina. The sequence continues at coordinate 277,252,656 of NC_069507.1, forward strand.
GAATAGCACAGGTACAGAGTGAGAAGACAAGCCAGCAGTCAGGGTGAATAGCACAGGTACAGAGTGAGAAGACAAGCCAGCAGTCAGGGTGAATAGCACAGATACAGAGTGAGAAGACAAGCCAGCAGTCAGGGTGAATAGCACAGGTACAGAGTGAGATGACAAGCCAGCAGTCAGGGTGAATAGCACAGGTACAGAGTGAGAAGACAAGCCAGCAGTCAGGGTGAATAGCACAGATACAGAGTGAGAAGACAAGCCAGCAGTCAGGGTGAACAGCACAGGTACAGAGTGAGAAGACAAGCCAGCAGTTAGGGTGAACAGCACAGGTACAGAGTGAGATAACAAGCCAGCAGTCAGGGTATTGAATAGCACAGGTACAGAGTGAGATGACAAGCCAGCAGTCAGGGTGAACAGCACAGGTACAGAGTGAGAAGACAAGCCAGCATTCAGGGTGAATAGCACAGGTACAGAGTGAGAAGACAAGCCAGCAGTCAAGGTGAACAGCACAGATACAGAGTGAGAAGACAAGCCAGCAGTCAGGGTGAATAGCACAGGTACAGAGTGAGAAGACAAGCCAGCAGTCAGGGTGAATAGCACAGGTACAGAGTGAGAAGACAAGCCAGCAGTCAGGGTGAATAGCACAGGTACAGAGTGAGATGACAAGCCAGCAGTCAGGGTGAACAGCACAGATACAGAGTGAGAAGACAAGCCAGCAGTCAGGGTGAATAGCACAGGTACAGAGTGAGAAGACAAGCCAGCAGTCAGGGTGAACAGCACAGGTACAGAGTGAGAAGACAAGTCAGCAGTCAGGGTGAATAGCACAGGTACAAAGTGAGAAGACAAGCCAGCAGTCAGGGTGAATAGCACAGATACAGAGTGAGAAGACAAGCCAGCAGTCAGGGTGAATAGCACAGGTACAGAGTGAGAAGACAAGCCCGCAGTCAGGGTGAATAGCACAGGTACAGAGTGAGAAGACAAGCCAGCAGTCAGGGTGAACAGCACAGGTACAGAGTGAGATGACAAGCCAGCAGTCAGGGTGAATAGCACAGATACAGAGTGAGAAGACAAGCCAGCAGTCAGGGTGAATAGCACAGATACAGAGTGAGAAGACAAGCAAGCAGTCAGGGTGAATAGCACAGGTACAGAGTGAGAAGACAAGCCAGCAGTCAGGGTAAAAAGCACAGGTACAGAATGAGAAGACAAGCCAGCAGTCAGGGTAAAAAGCACAGGTACAGAATGAGAAGACAAGCCAGCAGTCAGGGTGAATAGCACAGGTACAGAGTGAGAAGACAAGCCAGCAGTCAGGGTGAATAGCACAGGCACAGAGTGAGAAGACAAGCCAGCAGTCAGGGTGAACATCACAGGTACAGAGTGAGAAGACAAGCCAGCAGTCAGTGTGAATAGCACAGGTACAGAGTGAGAAGACAAGCCAGCAGTCAGGGTGAATAGCACAGATACAGAGTGAGAAGACAAACCAGCAGTCAGGGTGAATAGCACAGGTACAGAGTGAGATGACAAGCCAGCAGTCAGTTTGAATAGCACAGGTACAGAGTGAGAAGACAAGCCAGCAGTCAGGGTGAATAGCACAGGTACAGAGTGAGAAGACAAGCCAGCAGTCAGGGTGAATAGCACAGGTACAGAGTGAGATGACAAGCCAGCAGTCAGAGTGAATAGCACAGGTACAGAGTGAGAAGACAAGCCAGCAGTAAGGGTGAATAGCACAGGTACAGAGTGAGAAGACAAGCCAGCAGTCAGTGTGAATAGCACAGGTACAGAGTGAGAAGACAAGCCAGCAGTCAGTGTGAATAGCACAGGTACAGAGTGAGAAGACAAGCCAGCAGTCAGGGTGAATAGCACAGGTACAGAGTGAGAAGACAAGCCAGCAGTCAGTGTGAATAGCACAGGTACAGAATGAGAAGACAAGCCAGCAGTCAGTGTGAATAGCACAGGTACAGAGTGAGAAGACAAGCCAGCAGTCAGGGTGAATAGCACAGGTACAGAGTGAGATGACAAGCCAGCAGTCAGGGTGAATAGCACAGGTACAGAGTGAGAAGACAAGCCAGCAGTCAGGGTGAATAGCACAGGTACAGAGTGAGAAGACAAGCCAGCTGTCAGTGTGAATACCACAGGTACAGAGTGAGATGACAAGCCAGCAGTCAGGGTGAATAGCACAGATACAGAGTGAGATGACAAGCCAGCAGTCAGGGTGAACAGCAAAGGTACAGAGTGAGAAGACAAGGCAGCAGTCAGGGAGAACATCACAGGTACAGAGTGAGAAGACAAGCCAGCAGTCAGGGTGAATAGCACAGGTACAGAGTGAGAAGACAAGTCAGCAGTCAGGGTGAATAGCACAAGTACAGAGTGAGAAGACAAGTCAGCAGTCAGGGTGAACAGCACAGGTACAGAGTGAGAAGACAAGCCAGCAGTCAGTGTGAATAGCACAGGTACAGAGTGAGAAGACAAGCCAGCAGACAGGGTGAATAGCACAGGTACAGAGTGAGAAGACAAGCCAGCAGTCAGGGTGAATAGCACAGGTACAGAGTGAGAAGACAAGCCAGCAGTCAGGGTGTATAGCACAGGTACAGAGTGAGAAGACAAGCCAGCAGTCAGGCTGAACAGCACAGGTACAGAGTGAGAAGACAAGCCAGCAGTCAGTGTGAATAGCACAGGTACAGAGTGAGAAGACAAGCCAGCAGTCAGTGTGAATAGCACAGGTACAGAGTGAGAAGACAAGCCAGCAGTCAGTGTGAATAGCACAGATACAGAGTGAGAAGACAAGCCAGCAGTCAGTGTGAATAGCACAGGTACAGAGTCAGATGACAAGCCAGCAGTCAGGGTAAAAAGCACAGGTACAGAATGAGAAGACAAGCCAGCAGTCAGGGTGAATAGCACAGGTACAGAGTGAGATGACAAGCCAGCAGTCAGGGTGAATAGCACAGGTACAGAGTGAGAAGACAAGCCAGCAGTCAGTGTGAATAGCACAGGTACAGAGTGAGAAGACAAGCCAGCAGTCAAGGTGAACAGCACATATACAGAGTGAGAAGACAAGCCAGCAGTCAGGGTGAATAGCACAGGTACAGAGTGAGAAGACAAGCCAGCAGTCAGGGTGAATAGCACAGGTACAGAGTGAGAAGACAAGCCAGCAGTCAGGGTGAACAGAATAGATACAGAGTGAGAAGACAAGCCAGCAGTCAGGGTGAATAGCACAGGTACAGAGTGAGAAGACAAGCCAGCAGTCAGTGTGAATAGCACAGGTACAGAGTGAGAAGACAAGCCAGCAGTCAGGGTGAATAGCACAGGTACAGAGTGAGAAGACAAGCCAGCAGTCAGGGTGAATAGCACAGGTACAGAGTGAGAAGACAAGCCAGCAGTCAGTGTGAACAGAACAGGTACAGAGTGAGAAGACAAGCCAGCAGTCAGGGTGAATAGCACAGGTACAGAGTGAGAAGACAAGCCAGCAGACAGGGTGAATAGCACAGGTACAGAGTGAGAAGACAAGCCAGCAGTCAGGGTGAATAGCACAGGTACAGAGTGAGAAGACAAGCCAGCAGTCAGGGTGAATGGCACAGGTACAGAGTGAAAAGACAGGCCAGCAGTCAGGGTGAATAGCACAGGCACAGAGTGAGAAGACAAGCCAGCAGTCAGGGTGAATAGCACAGGTACAGAGTGAGAAGACAAGCCAGCAGTCAGGGTGAATAGCACAGGTACAGAGTGAGAAGACAAGCCAGCAGTCAGTGTGAATAGCACAGGTACAGAGTGAGAAGACAAGCCAGCAGTCAGGGTAAATAGCACAGGTACAGAGTGAGAAGACAAGCCAGCAGTCAGGGTGAATAGCACAGGTACAGAGTGAGATGACAAGCCAGCAGTCAGTGTGAATAGCACAGGCACAGAGTGAGATGACAAGCCAGCAGTCAGGGTGAACAGCACAGGTACAGAGTGAGAAGACAAGCCAGCAGTCAGGGTGAATAGCACAGGTACAGAGTGAGAAGACAAGCCAGCAGTCAGGGTGAATAGCACAGGTACAGAGTGAGAAGACAAGTCAGCAGTCAGGGTGAATAGCACAGGTACAGAGTGAGATGACAAGCCAGCAGTCAGTGTGAATAGCACAGGCACAGAGTGAGAAGACAAGCCAGCAGTCAGGGTGAATAGCACAGGTACAGAGTGAGAAGACAAGCCAGCAGTCAGGGTGAACAGCACAGGTACAGAGTGAGAAGACAAGCCAGCAGTCAGGGTGAATAGCACAGGTACAGAGTGAGAAGACAAGCCAGCAGTCAGGGTGAATAGCACAGGTACAGAGTGAGAAGACAAGCAGCAGTCAGGGTGAATAGCACAGGTACAGAGTGAGAAGACAAGCCAGCAGTCAGGGTGAATAGCACAGATACAGAGTGAGAAGACAAGCCAGCAGTCAGGGTGAATAGCACAGGTACAGAGTGAGAAGACAAGCCAGCAGTCAGGGTGAATAGCACAGATACAGAGTGAGAAGACAAGCAAGCAGTCAGGGTGAATAGCACAGGTACAGAGTGAGAAGACAAGCCAGCAGTCAGGGTGAATAGCACAGATACAGAGTGAGATGACAAGCCAGCAGTCAGTGTGAACAGCAAAGGTACAGAGTGAGAAGACAAGGCAGCAGTCAGGGTGAACATCACAGGTACAGAGTGAGAAGACAAGCCAGCAGTCAGGGTGAATAGCACAGGTACAGAGTGAGAAGACAAGTCAGCAGTCAGGGTGAATAGCACAAGTACAGAGTGAGAAGACAAGTCAGCAGTCAGGGTGAACAGCACAGGTACAGAGTGAGAAGACAAGCCAGCAGTCAGTGTGAATAGCACAGGTACAGAGTGAGAAGACAAGCCAGCAGTCAGGGTGAATAGCACAGGTACAGAGTGAGAAGACAAGCCAGCAGTCAGGGTGAATAGCACAGGTACAGAGTGAGAAGACAAGCCAGCAGTCAGGGTGAATAGCACAGGTACAGAGTGAGAAGACAAGCCAGCAGTCAGGGTGAACAGCACAGGTACAGAGTGAGAAGACAAGCCAGCAGTCAGTGTGAATAGCACAGGTACAGAGTGAGAAGACAAGCCAGCAGTCAGTGTGAATAGCACAGGTACAGAGTGAGAAGACAAGCCAGCAGTCAGTGTGAATAGCACAGGTACAGAGTGAGAAGACAAGCCAGCAGTCAGTGTGAATAGCACAGGTACAGAGTCAGATGACAAGCCAGCAGTCAGGGTAAAAAGCACAGGTACAGAATGAGAAGACAAGCCAGCAGTCAGGGTGAATAGCACAGGTACAGAGTGAGATGACAAGCCAGCAGTCAGGGTGAATAGCACAGGTACAGAGTGAGAAGACAAGCCAGCAGTCAGTGTGAATAGCACAGGTACAGAGTGAGAAGACAAGCCAGCAGTCAGGGTGAACAGCACAGATACAGAGTGAGAAGACAAGCCAGCAGTCAGGGTGAATAGCACAGGTACAGAGTGAGAAGACAAGCCAGCAGTCAGGGTGAATAGCACAGGTACAGAGTGAGAAGACAAGCCAGCAGTCAGGGTGAACAGCACAGGTACAGAGTGAGAAGACAAGCCAGCAGTCAGGGTGAATAGCACAGGTACAGAGTGAGAAGACAAGCCAGCAGTCAGGGTGAATAGCACAGGTACAGAGTGAGAAGACAAGCCAGCAGTCAGGGTGAATAGCACAGGTACAGAGTGAGAAGACAAGCCAGCAGTCAGGGTGAATAGCACAGGTACAGAGTGAGAAGACAAGCCAGCAGTCAGTGTGAACAGCACAGGTACAGAGTGAGAAGACAAGCCAGCAGTCAGGGTGAATAGCACAGGTACAGAGTGAGAAGACAAGCCAGCAGTCAGGGTGAATAGCACAGGTACAGAGTGAGAAGACAAGCCAGCAGTCAGGGTGAATAGCACAGGTAGAGTGAGAAGACAAGCCAGCAGTCAGTGTGAATAGCACAGGTACAGAGTGAGAAGACAAGCCAGCAGTCAGGGTAAATAGCACAGGTACAGAGTGAGAAGACAAGCCAGCAGTCAGGGTGAATAGCACAGGTACAGAGTGAGATGACAAGCCAGCAGTCAGTGTGAATAGCACAGGCACAGAGTGAGATGACAAGCCAGCAGTCAGGGTGAATAGCACAGGTACAGAGTGAGAAGACAAGCCAGCAGTCAGGGTGAACAGCACAGGTACAGAGTGAGAAGACAAGCCAGCAGTCAGGGTGAATAGCACAGGTATAGAGTGAGAAGACAAGCCAGCAGTCAGTGTGAATAGCACAGGTACAGAGTGAGAAGACAAGCCAGCAGTCAGGGTGAACATCACAGGTACAGAGTGAGAAGACCAGCCAGCAGTCAGGGTGAATAGCACAGGTACAGAGTGAGAAGACAAGTCAGCAGTCAGGGTGAATAGCACAGGTACAGAGTGAGAAGACAAGTCAGCAGTCAGGGTGAACAGCACAGGTACAGAGTGAGAAGACAAGCCAGCAGTCAGGGTGAATAGCACAGATACAGAGTGAGAAGACAAGCCAGCAGTCAGGGTGAATAGCACAGGTACAGAGTGAGAAGACAAGCCAGCAGTCAGGGCGAATAGAACAGGTACAGAGTGAGAAGACAAGCCAGCAGTCAGGGTGAACAGAACAGGTACAGAGTGAGATAACAAGCCAGCAGTCAGGGTGAATAGCACAGATACAGAGTGAGAAGACAATCCAGCAGTCAGGGTGAACAGAACAGGTACAGAGTGAGAAGACAAGCCAGCAGTCAGTGTGAATAGCACAGATACAGAGTGAGATGACAAACCAGCAGTCAGTGTGAATAGCACAGGTACAGAGTGAGAAGACAAGCCAGCAGTCAGTGTGAACAGCACAGGTACAGAGTGAGAAGACAAGCCAGCAGTCAGGGTGAATAGCACAGGTACAGAGTGAGAAGACAAGCCAGCAGTCAGGGTGAATAGCACAGGTACAGAGTGAGAAGACAAGCCAGCAGTCAGGGTGAATAGCACAGGTACAGAGTGAGAAGACAAGCCAGCAGTCAGGGTGAATAGCACAGGTACAGAGTGAGAAGACAAGCCAGCAGTCAGGGTGAATAGCACAGGTACAGAGTGAGAAGACAAGCCAGCAGTCAGGGTGAACAGCACAGGTACAGAGTGAGAAGACAAGCCAGCAGTCAGGGTGAATAGCACAGGTACAGAGTGAGAAGACAAGCCAGCAGTCAGGGTGAACAGCACAGGTACAGAGTGAGAAGACAAGCCAGCAGTCAGGGTGAATAGCACAGGTACAGAGTGAGAAGACAAGCCAGCAGTCAGGGTGAACAGCACAGGTACAGAGTGAGAAGACAAGCCAGCAGTCAGGGTGAATAGCACAGGTACAGAGTGAGAAGACAAGCCAGCAGTCAGGGTGAATAGCACAGATACAGAGTGAGAAGACAATCCAGCAGTCAGGGTGAATAGCACAGATACAGAGTGAGAAGACAATCCAGCAGTCAGGGTGAACAGAACAGGTACAGAGTGAGAAGACAAGCCAGCAGTCAGTGTGAATAGCACAGATACAGAGTGAGATGACAAACCAGCAGTCAGTGTGAATAGCACAGGTACAGAGTGAGAAGACAAGCCAGCAGTCAGTGTGAACAGCACAGGTACAGAGTGAGAAGACAAGCCAGCAGTCAGGGTGAACAGCACAGGTACAGAGTGAGAAGACAAGCCAGCAGTCAGGGTGAATAGCACAGGTACAGAGTGAGAAGACAAGCCAGCAGTCAGGGTGAATAGCACAGATACAGAGTGAGAAGACAAGCCAGCAGTCAGGGTGAACAGCACAGGTACAGAGTGAGAAGACAAGCCAGCAGTCAGGGTGAATAGCACAGGTACAGAGTGAGAAGACAAGCCAGCAGTCAGGGTGAATACCACAGGTACAGAGTGAGAAGACAAGCCAGCAGTCAGGGTGAATAGCACAGGTACAGAGTGAGAAGACAAGCCAGCAGTCAGGGTGAATAGCACAGATACAGAGTGAGAAGACAAGCCAGCAGTCAGGGTGAACAGCACAGGTACAGAGTGAGAAGACAAGCCAGCAGTCAGGGTGAATAGCACAGGTACAGAGTGAGAAGACAAGCCAGCAGTCAGGGTGAACAGCACAGGTACAGAGTGAGAAGACAAGCCAGCAGTCAGGGTGAATAGCACAGGTACAGAGTGAGAAGACAAGCCAGCAGTCAGGGTGAACAGCACAGGTACAGAGTGAGAAGACAAGCCAGCAGTCAGGGTGAATAGCACAGGTACAGAGTGAGAAGACAAGCCAGCAGTCAGGGTGAATAGCACAGATACAGAGTGAGAAGACAAGCCAGCAGTCAGGGTAAAAAGCACAGGTACAGAGTGAGAAGACAAGCCAGCAGTCAGGGTGAATAGCACAGGTACAGAGTGAGAAGACAAGCCAGCAGTCAGGGTGAACAGCACAGGTACAGAGGGAGAAGACAAGCCAGCAGTCAGGGTGAATAGCACAGGTACAAAGTGAGAAGACAAGCCAGCAGTCAGTGTGAATAGCACAGGTACAGAGTGAGAAGACAAGCCAGCAGTCAGGGTGAATAGCACAGGTACAGAGTGAGAAGACAAGCCAGCAGTCAGTGTGAATAGCACAGGTACAGAGTGAGAAGACAAGCCAGCAGTCAGTGTGAATAGCACAGGTACAGAGTGAGAAGACAAGCCAGCAGTCAGGGTGAATAGCACAGGTACAAAGTGAGAAGACAAGCCAGCAGTCAGGGTGAATAGCACAGGTACAAAGTGAGATGACAAGCCAGCAGTCAGGGTGAATAGCACAGGTACAGAGTGAGAAGACAAGCCAGCAGTCAGGGTGAATAGCACAGGTACAAAGTGAGAAGACAAGCCAGCAGTCAGGGTAAAAAGCACAGGTACAGAATGAGAAGACAAGCCAGCAGTCAGGGTGAATAGCACAGGTACAGAGTGAGAAGACAAGCGAGCAGTCAGGGTGAATAGCACAGGTACAGAGTGAGATGACAAGCCAGCAGTCAGGGTGAATAGCACAGGTACAGAGTGAAAAGACAAGCCAGCAGTCAGTGTGAATAGCACAGATACAGAGTGAGATGACAAGCCAGCAGTCAGGGTGAATAGCACAGGTACAGAGTGAGAAGACAAGACAGCAGTCAGGGTGAATAGCACAGGTACAGAGTGAGAAGACAAGCCAGCAGTCAGTGTGAACAGAACAGGTACAGAGTGAGAAGACAAGCCAGCAGTCAGGGTGAATAGCACAGGTACAGAGTGAGAAGACAAGCCAGCAGTCAGGGTGAATAGCACAGGTACAGAGTGAGAAGACAAGCCAGCAGTCAGGGTGAATAGCACAGGTACAGAGTGAGAAGACAAGCCAGCAGTCAGTGTGAATAGCACAGGTACAGAGTGAGATGACAAGCCAGCAGTCAGGGTGAATAGCACAGGTACAGAGTGAGAAGACAAGCCAGCAGTCAGGGTGAATAGCACAGGTACAGAGTGAGAAGACAAGCCAGCAGTCAGGGTGAATAGCACAGGTACAGAGTGAGAAGACAAGCCAGCAGTCAGTGTGAATACCACAGGTACAGAGTGAGATGACAAGCCAGCAGTCAGGGTGAACAGAACAGGTACAGAGTGAGAAGACAAGCCAGCAGTCAGTGTGAATACCACAGGTACAGAGTGAGAAGACAAGCCAGCAGTCAGGGTGAATAGCACAGATACAGAGTGAGAAGACAAGCAAGCAGTCAGGGTGAACAGCACAGGTACAGAGTGAGATGACAAGCCAGCAGTCAGTGTGAATAGCACAGGTACAGAGTGAGAAGACAAGCCAGCAGTCAGGGTGAATAACACAGATACAGAGTGAGAAGACAAGCCAGCAGTCAGGGTGAATAACACAGATACAGAGTGAGATGACAAGGCAGCAGTCAGGGTGAATAGCACAGGTACAGAGTGAGATGACAAGCCAGCAGTCAGGGTGAATAACACAGATACAGAGTGGACAGAAGGTCTGGTTACCCCAATCCACAAACATGGGGATCTAACTGACCCAAATAACTACAGGGGAGTCTGTGTAAACAGCAATGTGAGCAAACTCTTCTGCACAATCCTGAACCAGAGAATATTAAAATTTCTAATAGACAGCAGAACCCTGCACATGAGTCAGATAGGTTTCCTCCCTAAACATAGAACCACAGACCACATCTTCACATTACAAGCTATCACTAACAAGTATGTGAAAAGCTCACCATCAGGGAAGGTGTTTGCATGTTTTGTGGACTTCAAAAAAGCATTTGACTCAATCTGGCACCCAGGCGTATACATGAAACTGCTGCAAAGTGGAATTGGTGGGAAGACATATGACATAATAAAGACCATGTATTCATCCCTCAAATGTAAAGTAAAGATAAACAAACTACAAACAAAGAGCTTTGAACAAAAGAGAGGTGTCAGACAAGGATGCAGCCTCAGCCCCACATTATTCAACCTGTACATTAATGATCTGCCCACAGAACTGGAGAAATGCACAGCACCAGGTATATCCCTGAATGGGAAGGAAATCCATTGTCTCTTATATGCAGATGACCTGCTCATCCTGTCCCCCACAGCAGTGGGTTTGCAAGAAAAACTAGACATACTGCAGACATACTGTAAGTCATGGGCAATGGAAGTGAATATGGAAAAAACGAAAATCATGATTTTCCAGAAAAAGCCCAAAAATCTCCAGCAAAAACTCAAATTCCTATTGTTCTCTAAAGAGGTAGAGCACACATTACATTATACCTATCTTGGGCTTACACTGAGTGCATCAGGAAGCTTTAAACTGGGCATCAAAACACTGCAAGAAAAAGCCCTTAGAGCCTTCCATGCAATAAAGAAGCTGCTAGCCAGTCTAAACCCTCCTACAGAACTGTTAATTAAGGTATTTGAAAGCACCATTGTACCAATCCTGCTGTATGGCTGTGAGGTCTGGGGCCCAACACTGACCCAGAACTACCGAGAATGGGACAAAACTCTCACAGAAATTGCACATCTCCAATTCTGTAAATATGCACTGCGGGTACACAGAAGCGCCCCTAACAATGGGTGCAGAGCAGAGCTGGGAAGATTCCCATTGTTGTTACCTATGCAAAAACGGGTGTACAAATTCTGGTGTCACCTCACAAATAGTGACACAAGCACACTTTACCACCAAGCACTCTGTGATCCAGCATCAAAAGCATTTAGAGAATATACATCAGACCTGCAAAACCACATCAGCAAAAGAACAGCCCATGAGAGAGTGTCACCAAACACCTTACAAACAGCTCTGAAGGAGAGGTACACTGGGCACTGGAAGGAACAGATAGGGCAACAGAACAAGATGGAGTGTTACAGGTCTCTACAGAGAGAGTACAGACTAGCTGAGTATCTCACAAGTGTCACCAACCCAAAGCACAGACAGATACTCACTAAATACAGAATCTCTGACCACCAGCTGGAAATAGAGACTGGCAGATATCAGACAAAATGGAGACCCAGGGCAGCCAGACAATGTGCACAGTGTGACAGTGGGGACATAGAGACTGAAGCGCACTTTCTCTTGTACTGTACAAGATACAAACCCTTAAGGGATAAATACTTCCCAAAAATAATGAAAGAAATAACAGACTTTCCACAGATGTCGGAACAAGAAAGACTATGTGTACTCTTAGGAGAAAACAACAAAGCTACAAGGATAGTAGCAAGATATGTAGCAGACTGTCACATGACCAGAACCCCCAATCAGATTAAATGAACTATCATATTTACCCACTATACTCCTACTTTATAAATTGTTATTGATTTGTTTTATTGTAACATATTACTTTGGCAACACATGTAATAATGTCATGCTAATAAAGTATTCTTGACTTGACTTGACTTGAGAAGACAAGCCAGCAGTCAGGGTGAATAGCACAGATACAGAGTGAGAAGACACGCCAGCAGTCAGGGTGAATAGCACAGGTACAGAGTGAGAAGACAAGCCAGCAGTCAGGGTGAATAGCACAGGTACAGAGTGAGAAGACAAGCCAGCAGTCAGGGTGAATAACACAGATACAGAGTGAGATGACAAGGCAGCAGTTAGTGTGAATAGCACAGGTACAGAGTGAGAAGACAAGCCAGCAGTCAGTGTGAATAGCACAGGTACAGAGTGAGAAGACATGCCAGCAGTCAGGGTGAATAGCACAGGTACAGAGTGAGATGACAAGCCAGCAGTCAGGGTGAATAGCACAGGTACAGAGTGAGAAGACAAGCCAGCAGTCAGGGTGAATAGCACAGGTACAGAGTGAGAAGACAAGCCAGCAGTCAGGGTGAATAGCACAGGTACAGAGTGAGATGACAAGCCAGCAGTCAGGGTGAATAGCACAGATACAGAGTGAGAAGACAAGCCAGCAGTCAGGGTGAACAGAACAGGTACAGAGTGAGAAGACAAGCCAGCAGTCAGGGTGAATAGCACAGGTACAGAGTGAGAAGACAAGCCAGCAGTCAGGGTGAATAGCACAGGTACAGAGTGAGAAGACAAGCCAGCAGTCAGGGTGAATAGCACAGGTACAAAGTGAGATGACAAGCCAGCAGTCAGTGTGAATAGCACAGGTACAGAGTGAGATGACAAGCCAGCAGTCAGGGTGAATAGCACAGGTACAGAGTGAGAAGACAAGCCAGCAGTCAGGGTGAACAGAACAGGTACAGAGTGAGAAGACAAGCAAGCAGTCAGGGTGAATAGCACAGGTACAGAGTGAGAAGACAAGCCAGCAGTCAGGGTGAATAGCACAGGTACAGAGTGAGAAGACAAGCCAGCAGTCAGAGTGAATAGCACAGGTACAGAGTGAGAAGACAAGCCAGCAGTCAGGGTGAACAGAATAGATACAGAGTGAGAAGACAAGCCAGCAGTCAGTGTGAACAGAACAGGTACAGAGTGAGAAGACAAGCCAGCAGTCAGGGTGAATAGCACAGGTACAGAGTGAGAAGACAAGCCAGCAGTCAGGGTGAATGGCACAGGTACAGAGTGAAAAGACAGGCCAGCAGTCAGGGTGAATAGCACAGGTACAAAGTGAGAAGACAAGCCAGCAGTCAGGGTGAATAGCACAGGTACAGAGTGAGAAGACAAGCCAGCAGTCAGGGTGAATAGCACAGGCACAGAGTGAGAAGACAAGCCAGCAGTCAGGGTGAATAGCACAGGTACAGAGTGAGAAGACAAGCCAGCAGTCAGAGTGAATAGCACAGGTACAGAGTGAGAAGACAAGCCAGCAGTCAGGGTGAATAGCACAGGTACAAAGTGAGAAGACAAGCCAGCAGTCACGGTGAACAGCACAGGTACAGAGTGAGATGACAAGCCAGCAGTCAGGGTGAATAGCACAGATACAGAGTGAGAAGACAAGCCAGCAGTCAGGGTGAATAGCACAGGTACAGAGTGAGAAGACAAACCAGCAGTCAGGGTGAATAGCACAGGTACAGAGTGAGAAGACAAGCCAGCAGTCAGGGTGAATAGCACAGGTACAGAGTGAGAAGACAAGCCAGCAGTCAGAGTGAATAGCACAGGTACAGAGTGAGAAGACAAGCCAGCAGTCAGGGTGAATAGCACAGGTACAGAGTGAGAAGACAAGCCAGCAGTCAGGGTGAATAGCACAGGTACAGAGTGAGAAGACAAGCCAGCAGTCAGTGTGAATACCACAGGTACAGAGTGAGATGACAAGCCAGCAGTCAGGGTGAACAGAACAGGTACAGAGTGAGAAGACAAGCCAGCAGTCAGTGTGAATAGCACAGGTACAGAGTGAGAAGACAAGCCAGCAGTCAGGGTGAATAGCACAGGTACAGAGTGAGAAGACAAGCCAGCAGTCAGGGTGAATAGCACAGGTACAGAGTGAGAAGACAAGCCAGCAGTCAGGGTGAATAGCACAGGTACAGAGTGAGAAGACAAGCCAGCAGTCAGGGTGAATAGCACAGGTACAGAGTGAGATGACAAGCCAGCAGTCAGTGTGAATAGCACAGGTACAGAGTGAGAAGACAAGTCAGCAGTCAGGGTGAACAGCACAGGTACAGAGTGAGAAGACAAGCCAGCAGTCAGGGTGAATAGCACAGGTACAGAGTGAGAAGACAAGCCAGCAGTCAGTGTGAATAGCACAGGTACAGAGTGAGAAGACAAGCCAGCAGTCAGGGTGAATAGCACAGGTACGGAGTGAGAAGACAAGCCAGCAGTCAGGGTGAATAGCACAGGTACAGAGTGAGAAGACAAGCCAGCAGTCAGTGTGAATAGCACAGGTACAGAGTGAGATGACAAGCCAGCAGTCAGGGTGAACAGCACAGGTACAGAGTGAGAAGACAAGCCAGCAGTCAGGGTGAATAGCACAGGTACAGAGTGAGATGACAAGCCAGCATTCAGGGTGAATAGCACAGGTACAGAGTGAGATGACAAGCCAGCAGTCAGAGTGAATAGCACAGATACAGAGTGAGAAGACAAGCCAGCAGTCAGTGTGAATAGCACAGGTACAGAGTGAGAAGACAAGCCAGCAGTCAGGGTGAACAGCACAGGTACAGAGTGAGAAGACAAGCCAGCAGTCAGGGTGAACAGCACAGGTACAGAGTGAGAAGACAAGCCAGCAGTTAGGGTGAACAGCACAGGTACAGAGTGAGATAACAAGCCAGCAGTCAGGGTGAATAGCACAGGTACAGAGTGAGATGACAAGCCAGCAGTCAGGGTGAACAGCACAGGTACAGAGTGAGAAGACAAGCCAGCATTCAGGGTGAATAGCACAGGTACAGAGTGAGAAGACAAGCCAGCAGTCAAGGTGAACAGCACAGATACAGAGTGAGAAGACAAGCCAGCAGTCAGGGTGAATAGCACAGGTACAGAGTGAGAAGACAAGCCAGCAGTCAGGGTGAATAGCACAGGTACAGAGTGAGAAGACAAGCCAGCAGTCAGGGTGAATAGCACAGGTACAGAGTGAGATGACAAGCCAGCAGTCAGGGTGAACAGCACAGATACAGAGTGAGAAGACAAGCCAGCAGTCAGGGTGAATAGCACAGGTACAGAGTGAGAAGACAAGCCAGCAGTCAGGGTGAATAGCACAGATACAGAGTGAGAAGACAAGCCAGCAGTCAGGGTGAACAGCACAGATACAGAGTGAGAAGACAAGCAAGCAGTCAGGGTGAATAGCACAGGTACAGAGTGAGAAGACAAGCCAGCAGTCAGGGTAAAAAGCACAGGTACAGAATGAGAAGACAAGCCAGCAGTCAGGGTAAAAAGCACAGGTACAGAATGAGAAGACAAGCCAGCAGTCAGGGTGAATAGCACAGGTACAGAGTGAGAAGACAAGCCAGCAGTCAGAGTGAACAGAACAGGTACAGAGTGAGAAGACAAGCCAGCAGTCAGAGTGAATAGCACAGGTACAGAGTGAGAAGACAAGCCAGCAGTCAGGGTGAATAGCACAGGTACAGAGTGAGAAGACAAGCCAGCAGTCAGGGTGAATAGCACAGGCACAGAGTGAGAAGACAAGCCAGCAGTCAGTGTGAATAGCACAGGTACAGAGTGAGAAGACAAGCCAGCAGTCAGGGTGAACATCACAGGTACAGAGTGAGAAGACAAGCCAGCAGTCAGTGTGAATAGCACAGGTACAGAGTGAGAAGACAAGCCAGCAGTCAGGGTGAACATCACAGGTACAGAGTGAGAAGACAAGCCAGCAGTCAGTGTGAATAGCACAGGTACAGAGTGAGAAGACAAGCCAGCAGTCAGGGTGAATAGCACAGGTACAGAGTGAGAAGACAAGCCAGCAGTCAGGGTGAATAGCACAGGTACAGAGTGAGAAGACAAGCCAGCAGTCAGGGTGAATAGCACAGGTACAGAGTGAGAAGACAAGGCAGCAGTCAGTGTGAATAGCACAGGTACAGAGTGAGAAGACAAGCCAGCAGTCAGGGTCAATAGCACAGGTACAGAGTGAGAAGACAAGCAAGCAGTCAGTGTGAATTGCACAGATACAGAGTGAGAAGACAAGCCAGCAGTCAGGGTGAATAGCACAGATACAGAGTGAGAAGACAAGCAAGCAGTCAGTGTGAATTGCACAGATACAGAGTGAGAAGACAAGCCAGCAGTCAGGGTGAACAGCACAGGTACAGAGTGAGAAGACAAGCAAGCAGTCAGTGTGAATTGCACAGATACAGAGTGAGAAGACAAGCCAGCAGTCAGGGTGAACAGCACAGGTACAGAGTGAGAAGACAAGCAAGCAGTCAGTGTGAATTGCACAGGTACAGAGTGAGAAGACAAGCCAGCAGTCAGGGTGAACAGCACAGGTACAGAGTGAGAAGACAAGCAAGCAGTCAGTGTGAATTGCACAGATACAGAGTGAGAAGACAAGCCAGCAGTCAGGGTGAACAGCACAGGTACAGAGTGAGAAGACAAGCCAGCAGTCAGGGTGAATAGCACAGGTACAGAGTGAGAAGACAAGCCAGAAGTCAGGGTGAATAGCACAGGCACAGAGTGAGAAGACAAGCCAGCAGTCAGGGTGAACATCACAGGTACAGAGTGAGAAGACAAGCCAGTAAGCGACCTACTGTTTAATATCATCTTACAATCAGGGCACTTCCCAGAAACATGGACAGAAGGTCTGGTTACCCCAATCCACAAACATGGGGATCTAACTGACCCAAATAACTACAGGGGAGTCTGTGTAAACAGCAATGTGAGCAAACTCTTCTGCACAATCCTGAACCAGAGAATATTACAATTTCTAATAGACAGCAGAACCCTGCACATGAGTCAGATAGGTTTCCTCCCTAAACAAAGAACCACAGACCACATCTTCACATTACAAGCTATCACTAACAAGTATGTGAAAAGCTCACCATCAGGGAAGGTGTTTGCATGTTTTGTGGACTTCAAAAAAGCATTTGACTCAATCTGGCACCCAGGCCTATGCATGAAACTGCTGCAAAGTGGAATTGGTGGGAAGACATATGACATAATAAAGACCATGTATTCATCCCTCAAATGTAAAGTAAAAATAAACAAACTACAAACAAAGAGCTTTGAACAAAAGAGAGGTGTCAGACAAGGATGCAGCCTCAGCCCCACATTATTCAACCTGTACATTAATGATCTGCCCACAGAACTGGAGAAATGCACAGCACCAGGTATATCCCTGAATGGGAAGGAAATCCATTGTCTCTTATATGCAGATGACCTGCTCATCCTGTCCCCCACAGCAGTGGGTTTGCAAGAAAAACTAGACATACTGCAGACATACTGTAAGTCATGGGCAATGGAAGTGAATATGGAAAAAACGAAAATCATGATTTTCCAGAAAAAGCCCAAAAATCTCCAGCAAAAACTCAAATTCCTATTGTTCTCTAAAGAGGTAGAGCACACATTACATTATACCTATCTTGGGCTTACACTGAGTGCATCAGGAAGCTTTAAACTGGGCATCAAAACACTGCAAGAAAAAGCCCTTAGAGCCTTCCATGCAATAAAGAAGCTGCTAGCCAGTCTAAACCCTCCTACAGAACTGTTACTTAAGGTATTTGAAAGCACCATTGTACCAATCCTGCTGTATGGCTGTGAGGTCTGGGGCCCAACACTGACCCAGAACTACCGAGAATGGGACAAAACTCTCACAGAAATTGCACATCTCCAATTCTGTAAATATGCACTGCGGGTACACAGAAGCGCCCCTAACAATGGGTGCAGAGCAGAGCTGGGAAGATTCCCATTGTTGTTACCTATGCAAAAACGGGTGTACAAATTCTGGTGTCACCTCACAAATAGTGACACAAGTACACTTTACCACCAAGCACTCTGTGACCCAGCATCAAAAGCATTTAGAGAATATACATCAGACCTGCAAAACCACATCAGCAAAAGAACAGCCCATGAGAGAGTGTCACCAAACACCTTACAAACAGCTCTGAAGGAGAGGTACACTGGGCACTGGGAGGAACAGATAGGGCAACAGAACAAGATGGAGTGTTACAGGTCTCTACAGAGAGAGTACAGACTAGCTGAGTATCTCACAAGTGTCACCAACCCAAAGCACAGACAGATACTCACTAAATACAGAATCTCTGACCACCAGCTGGAAATAGAGACTGGCAGATATCAGGCACAATGGAGACCCAGGGCAGCCAGACAATGTGCACAGTGTGACAGTGGGGACATAGAGACTGAAGCGCACTTTCTCTTGTACTGTACAAGATACAAACCCTTAAGGGATAAATACTTCCCAAAAATAATGAAAGAAATAACAGACTTTCCACAGATGTCAGAACAAGAAAGACTATGCGTACTCTTAGGAGAAAACAACAAAGCTACAAGGATAGTAGCAAGATATGTAGCAGACTGTCACATGACCAGAACCCCCAATCAGATTAAATGAACTATCATATTTACCCACTATACTCCTACTTTATAAATTGTTATTGATTTGTTTTATTGTAACATATTACTTTGGCAACACATGTAATAATGTCATGCTAATAAAGTATTCTTGACTTGACTTGAATAGCACAGGTACAGAGTGAGAAGACAAGCCAGCAGTCAGGGTGAATAGCACAGGTACAGAGTGAGAAGACAAGCCAGCAGTCAGGGTGAATAGCACAGGTACAGAGTGAGAAGACAAGCCAGCAGTCAGGGTGAATAGCACAGGTACAGAGTGAGAAGACAAGGCAGCAGTCAGTGTGAATAGCACAGGTACAGAGTGAGAAGACAAGCCAGCAGTCAGGGTGAATAGCACAGGTACAGAGTGAGAAGACAAGCAAGCAGTCAGTGTGAATTGCACAGATACAGAGTGAGAAGACAAGCCAGCAGTCAGGGTGAATAGCACAGATACAGAGTGAGAAGACAAGCAAGCAGTCAGTGTGAATTGCACAGATACAGAGTGAGAAGACAAGCCAGCAGTCAGGGTGAACAGCACAGGTACAGAGTGAGAAGACAAGCAAGCAGTCAGTGTGAATTGCACAGATACAGAGTGAGAAGACAAGCCAGCAGTCAGGGTGAACAGCACAGGTACAGAGTGAGAAGACAAGCAAGCAGTCAGTGTGAATTGCACAGATACAGAGTGAGAAGACAAGCCAGCAGTCAGGGTGAACAGCACAGGTACAGAGTGAGAAGACAAGCAAGCAGTCAGTGTGAATTGCACAGATACAGAGTGAGAAGACAAGCCAGCAGTCAGGGTGAACAGCACAGGTACAGAGTGAGAAGACAAGCAAGCAGTCAGTGTGAATTGCACAGATACAGAGTGAGAAGACAAGCCAGCAGTCAGGGTGAATAGCACAGATACAGAGTGAGAAGACAAGCCAGCAGTCAGTGTGAATAGCACAGGTACAGAGTGAGAAGACAAGCCAGCAGTCAGGGTGAATAGCACAGGTACAGAGTGAGAAGACAAGCCAGCAGTCAGTGTGAATACCACAGGTACAGAGTGAGATGACAAGCCAGCAATCAGTGTGAATAGCACAAGTACAGAGTGAGAAGACAAGTCAGCAGTCAGGGTGAACAGCACAGGTACAGAGTGAGAAGACAAGCCAGCAGTCAGTGTGAATAGCACAGGTACAGAGTGAGAACACAAGCCAGCAGTCAGGGTGAATAGCACAGGTACAGAGTGAGAAGACAAGGCAGCAGTCAGTGTGAATAGCACAGGTACAGAGTGAGAAGACAAGCCAGCAGTCAGGGTGAATAGCACAGATACAGAGTGAGAAGACAAGCCAGCAGTCAGTGTGAATAGCACAGGTACAAAGTGAGAAGACAAGCCAGCAGTCAGTGTGAATAGCACAGGTACAGAGTGAGAAGACAAGCCAGCAGTCAGTGTGAATAGCACAGGTACAAAGTGAGAAGACAAGCCAGCAGTCAGGGTGAATAGCACAGGTACAGAGTGAGAAGACAAGCCAGCAGTCAGTGTGAATAGCACAGGTACAGAGTGAGAAGACAAGCCAGCAGTCAGTGTGAATAGCACAGGTACAGAGTGAGAAGACAAGCCAGCAGTCAGTGTGAATAGCACAGGTACAGAGTCAGATGACAAGCCAGCAGTCAGGGTAAAAAGCACAGGTACAGAATGAGAAGACAAGCCAGCAGTCAGGGTGAATAGCACAGGTACAGAGTGAGATGACAAGCCAGCAGTCAAGGTGAACAGCACAGATACAGAGTGAGAAGACAAGCCAGCAGTCAGGATGAATAGCACAGGTACAGAGTGAGAAGACAAGCCAGCAGTCAGGGTGAATAGCACAGGTACAGAGTGAGAAGACAAGCCAGCAGTCAGTGTGAATACCACAGGTACAGAGTGAGATGACAAGCCAGCAGTCAGGGTGAATAGCACAGGTACAGAGTGAGAAGACAAGCCAGCAGTCAGGGTGAATAGCACAGGTACAGAGTGAGAAGACAAGCCAGCAGTCAGTGTGAACAGCACAGGTACAGAGTGAGAAGACAAGCCAGCAGTCAGGGTGAATAGCACAGATACAGAGTGAGAAGACAAGCCAGCAGTCAGGGTGAACAGCACAGGTACAGAGTGAGATGACAAGCCAGCAGTCAGGGTGAATGGCACAGGTACGGAGTGAGAAGACAAGCCAGCAGTCAGGGTGAATAGCACAGGTACAGAGTGAGAAGACAAGCCAGCAGTCAGGGTGAATAGCACAGGTACAGAGTGAGAAGACAAGCCAGCAGTCAGGGTGAACAGCACAGGTACAGAGTGAGAAGACAGGCCAGCAGTCAGTGTGAATAGCACAGATACAGAGTGAGAAGACAAGCCAGCAGTCAGGGTGAATAGCACAGGTACAGAGTGAGAAGACAAGCCAGCAGTCAGGGTGAATAGCACAGGTACAGAGTGAGAAGACAAGCCAGCAGTCAGGGTGAATAGCACAGGTACAGAGTGAGAAGACAAGGCAGCAGTCAGGGTGAATAGCACAGGTACAGAGTGAGAAGACAAGCCAGCAGTCAGGGTGAATAGCACAGGTACGGAGTGAGAAGACAAGCCAGCAGTCAGTGTGAATAGCACAGGTACAGAGTGAGAAGACAGGCCAGCAGTCAGTGTGAATAGCACAGGTACAGAGTGAGAAGACAGGCCAGCAGTCAGTGTGAATAGCACAGGTACAGAGTGAGAAGACAAGCCAGCAGTCAGGGTGAATAGCACAGGTACAGAGTGAGAAGACAAGCCAGCAGTCAGGGTGAATGGTATAGGTACAGAGTGAGAAGACAAGCCAGCAGTCAGGGTGAACAGCACAGGTACAGAGTGAGAAGACAAGCCAGCAGTCAGGGTGAATAGCACAGGTACAGAGTGAGAAGACAAGCCAGCAGTCAGGGTGAATAGCACAGGTACAGAGTGAGAAGACAAGCCAGCAGTCAGGGTGAATAGCACAGGTACAGAGTGAGAAGACAAGCCAGCAGTCAGGGTGAATAGCACAGGTACAGAGTGAGAAGACAAGCCAGCAGTCAGTGTGAATAGCACAGGTACAGAGTGAGAAGACAAGCCAGCAGTCAGGGTGAATAGCACAGGTACAGAGTGAGAAGACAAGCCAGCAGTCAGGGTGAATAGCACAGATACAGAGTGAGAAGACAAGCCAGCAGTCAGGGTGAACAGCACAGGTACAGAGTGAGATGACAAGCCAGCAGTCAGGGTGAATGGCACAGGTACGGAGTGAGAAGACAAGCCAGCAGTCAGGGTGAATAGCACAGGTACAGAGTGAGAAGACAAGCCAGCAGTCAGGGTGAATAGCACAGGTACAGAGTGAGAAGACAAGCCAGCAGTCAGGGTGAATGGTACAGGTACAGAGTGAGAAGACAAGCCAGCAGTCAGGGTGAATATCATGATTTTCCAGAAAAAGCCCAAAAATCTCCAGCAAAAACTCAAATTCCTATGGTTCTCTAAAGAGGTAGAGCACTCATTACATTATACCTATCTTGGGCTTACACTGAGTGCATCAGGAAGCTTTAAACTGGGCATCAAAACACTGCAAGAAAAAGCCCTTAGAGCCTTCCATGCAATAAAGAAGCTGCTAGCCAGTCTAAACCCTCCTACAGAACTGTTACTTACGGCATTTGTACCAATCCTGCTGTATGGCTGTGAGGTCTGGGGCCCAACACTGACCCAGAACTACCGAGAATGGGACAAAACTCTCACAGAAATTGCACATCTCCAATTCTGTAAATATGCACTGCGGGTACACAGAAGCCCCCTAACAATGGGTGCAGAGCAGAGCTGGGAAGATTCCCATTGTTGCTACCAATGCAAAAACGGGTGTACAAATTCTGGTGTCACCTCACAAATTGTGACACAAGCACACTTTACCACCAAGCACTCTGTGACCCAGCATCAAAAGCATTTAGAGAATATACATCAGACCTGCAAAAGCACAGCCCATGAGAGAGTGTCACCAAACACCTTACAAACAGCTCTGAAGGAGAGGTACACTGGGCACTGGGAGGTACAGACTGGGTAACAGAACAAGAGGGAGTGTTACAGGTCTCTACAGAGAGAGTACAGACTGAGTATCTCACATGTGTCACTAAACACCTTACACAGCTCTGAAGGAGAGGTACACTGGGCACTGGGAGGTACAGACCGGGTAACAGAACAAGAGGGAGTGTTACAGGTCACTACAGAGAGAGTACAGACTAGCTGAGTATCTCACATGTGTCACTAAACACCTTACAAACAGCTCTGAAGGAGAGGTACACTGAGCACTGGGAGGTACAGACCGGGTAACAGAACAAGAGGGAGTGTTACAGGTCTCTACAGAGAGAGTACAGACTAACTGAGTATCTCACATGTGTCACTAAACACCTTACACACAGCTCTGAAGGAGAGGTACACTGGGCACTGGGAGGTACAGACTGGGAAACAGAACAAGAGGGAGTGTTACAGGTCTCTACAGAGAGAGTACAGACTAGCTGAGTATCTCACATGTGTCACCAAACACCTTACAAACAGCTCTGAAGGAGAGATACACTGGGTACTGGGAGATACAGACTGGGTAACAGAACAAGATGGAGTGTTACAGGTCACTACAGAGAGAGTACAGACTGAGTATCTCACATGTGTCACTAAACACCTTACACAGCTCTGAAGGAGAGGTACACTGGGCACTGGGAGGAACAGATAGGGCAACAGAACAAGAGGGAGTGTTACAGGTCACTACAGAGAGAGTACTGGCTAGCTGAGTATCTCACAAGTGTCACTAAACACCTTACACACAGCTCTGAAGGAGAGGTACACTGAGCACTGGGACTTACAGACTGGGTAACAGAACAAGAGGGAGTGTTACAGGTCACTACAGAGAGAGTACAGACTAGCTGAGTATCTCACATGTGTCACTAAACACCTTACACACAGCTCTGAAGGAGAGGTACACTGGGCACTGGGAGGTACAGACTGGGTAACAGAACAAGAGGGACTGTTACAGGTCACTACAGAGAGAGTACAGACTAGCTGAGTATCTCACATGTGTCACTAAACACCTTACACACAGCTCTGAAGGAGAGGTACACTGAGCACTGGGACTTACAGACTGGGTAACAGAACAAGAGGGAGTGTTACAGGTCACTACAGAGAGAGTACAGACTAGCTGAGTATCTCACATGTGTCACTAAACACCTTACACACAGCTCTGAAGGAGAGGTACACTGGGCACTGGGAGGTACAGACTGGGTAACAGAACAAGAGGGAGTGTTACAGGTCACTACAGAGAGAGTACAGACTAGCTGAGTATCTCACATGTGTCACTAAACACCTTACACACAGCTCTGAAGGAGAGCTACACTGGGCACTGGGAGGAACAGACTGGGTAACAGAACAAGAGGGAGTGTTACAGGTCACTACAGAGAGAGTACAGACTAGCTGAGGATCTCACATGTGTCACTAAACACCTTACATACAGCTCTGAAGGAGAGGTACACTGGGCACTGGGAGGTACAGATAGGGCAACAGAACAAGAGGGAGTGTTACAGGTCACTACAGAGAGAGTACAGACTAGCTGAGTATCTCACATGTGTCACTAAACACCTTACACACAGCTCTGAAGGAGAGGTACACTGGGCACTGGGTGGTACAGATAGGGCAACAGAACAAGATGGAGTGTTACAGGTCACTACAGAGAGAGTACAGACTAGCTGAGTATCTCACATGTGTCACTAAACACCTTACACACAGCTCTGAAGGAGAGGTACACTGGGCACTGGGAGGTACAGACTGGGCAACAGAACAAGCGGGAGTGTTACAGGTCACTACAGAGAGAGTACAGACTAGCTGAGTATCTCATGTGTCACTAAACAGCTCTGAAGGAGAGGTACACTGGGCACTGGGCGGTACAGACTGGGTAACAGAACAAGAGGGAGTGTTACAGGTCACTACAGAGAGTACAGACTAGCTGAGTATCTCACATGTGTCACTAAACACCTTACACACAGCTCTGAAGGAGAGGTACACTGAGCACTGGGAGGAACAGACTGGGTAACAGAACAAGAGGGAGTGTTACAGGTCACTACAGAGAGAGTACAGACTAGCTGAGTATCTCACATGTGTCACTAAACACCTTACACACAGCTCTGAAGGAGAGGTACACTGGGCACTGGGAGGAACAGATAGGACAACAGAACAAGCTGGAGTGTTACAGGTCACTACAGAGAGAGTACTGGCTAGCTGAGTATCTCACATGTGTCACCAACCCAAAGCACAGACAGATACTCACTAAATACAGAATCTCTGACCACCAGCTGGAAATAGAGACTGGCAGATATCAGGCACAATGGAGACCCAGGGCAGCCAGACAATGTGCACAGTGTGACAGTGGGGACATAGAGACTGAAGCGCACTTCCTCTTGTACTGTACAAGATACAAACCCTTAAGGGATAAATACTTCCCAAAAATAATGACAGAAATAACAGACTTCCCACAGATGTCGGAACAAGAAAGACTATGCGTACTCTTAGGGGGAAACAACAAAGCTACAAGGATAGTAGCAAGATATGTAGCAGACTGTCACATGACCAGAACCCCCAATCAGATTAAATGAACTATCATATTTACCCACTATACTCCTACTTTATAAATTGTTATTGATTTGTTTTATTGTAACATATTACTTTGGCAACACATGTAATAATGTCATGCTAATAAAGTATTCTTGACTTGACTTGACTTGAATAGCACAGGTACAGAGTGAGAAGACAAGCCAGAATTCAGAGTAGGTAGCACAGGACTACATGTATACCTAATAATTCATTTTTAATCCTGCAGCTATTCAGTGAACTCAGATAGCACAGGACTACACATATACCCAATAATGCGTCTGTACTTCTCCTACAGTTATTCAGTGACCTCAGGTAGCACATAACTACACATATACCCAATAATGCGTCTGTACTTCTCCTACAGCTATTCAGTGACCTCAGCAAGCACAGGACTACACGTATACCCAATAATGAGTCTCTACTTCTACAGCTATTCAGTGACCTCAGCAAGCACATGACTACACGTATACACAATAATGAGTCTGTACTCCTACAGTTATTCAGTGACCTCAGCAAGCACATGGCTACAAGTATACCCAATAATGAGTCTGTACTCCTACAGTTATTCAGTGACCTCAGCAAGCACATGGCTACAAGTATACCCAATAATGCGTTTGTACTTCTCCTACAGCTATTCAGTGACCTCAGCTAGCACATAACTACACGTATACCCAATAAGGAGTCTGTACTTCTCCTACAGCTATTCAGTGACCTCAGCTAGCACATGACTACATGTATACCCAATAATGAGACTGTACTCCTACAGCTATTCAGTGACCTCAGGTAGCACATAACTACACGTATACACAATAATGAGTCTGTACTCCTACAGTTATTCAGTGACCTCAGCTAGCACAGGACTACATGTATACCCAATAATGAGTCTGTACTTCTCCTACAGCTATTCAGTGACCTCAGGTAGCACATAACTACACGTATACCCAATAAGGAGTCTGTACTTCTCCTACAGCTATTCAGTGACCTCAGCTAGCACATGACTACATGTATACCCAATAAGGAGTCTGTACTTCTCCTACAGTTATTCAGTGACCTCAGCTAGCACATGACTACATGTATACCCAATAATGAGTCTGTACTCCTACATTTATTCAGTGACCTCAGGTAGCATATAACTACATGTATACACAATAATGAGTCTATACTCCTACAGCTATTCAGTGACCTCAGCTAGCACATAACTACATGTATACCCAATAATGAGTCTGTACTCCTACATTTATTCAGTGACCTCAGCTAGCACATGACTACATGTATACCCAATAATGAGTCTGTACTCCTACATTTATTCAGTGACCTCAGGTAGCACATAACTACATGTATACCAAATAATGAGTCTCTACTTCTACAGCTATTCAGTGCCCTCCGCTACCACCTGACTACGTGTAAACACAGTAATGAGTCTGTACTTCTCCTACAGCTATTCAGTGACCTCAGCTAGCACATGACTACACGTATACCCAATAATGAGTCTGTACTTCTACAGCTATTCAGTGACCTCAGCTAGCACAGGACTACACGTATACACAATAATGAGTCTGTACTTCTCCTACAGCTATTCAGTGACCTCAGCTAGCACATAACTACACGTATACACAATAATGCGTCTGTACTCCTACAGCTATTCAGTGACCTCAGGTAGCACATAACTACATGTATACACAATAATGAGTCTGTACTTCTCCTACAGCTATTCAGTGACCTCAGCTAGCACAGGACTACACGTATACCCAATAATGAGTCTGTACTCCTACAGCTATTCAGTGACCTCAGCTAGCACATGACTACACGTATACCCAATAATGAGTCTGTACTCCTACAGTTATTCAGTGACCTCAGCTAGCACAGGACTACACGTATACCCAATAAGGAGTCTGTACTCCTACAGCTATTCAGTGACCTCAGGTAGCACATAACTACATGTATACCCAATAATGAGTCTGTACTCCTACAGCTATTCAGTGACCTCAGCTAGCACATGACTACACGTATACCCAATAATGAGTCTGTACTCCTACAGCTATTCAGTGACCTCAGGTAGCACATAACTACATGTATACCCAATAATGAGTCTGTACTCCTACAGCTATTCAGTGACCTCAGCTAGCACATGACTACAAGTATACCCAATAATGAGTCAGTACTTCTCCTACAGCTATTCAGTGACCTCAGCAAGCACATAACTACACGTATACCCAATAATGAGACTGTACTTCTCCTACAGCTATTCAGTGACCTCAGCTAGCACATGACTACACGTATACTCAATAATGAGACTGTACTCCTACAGCTATTCAGCGACCTCAGCTAGCACAGGACTACATGTATACCCAATAATGAGACTGTACTCCTACAGCTATTCAGTGACCTCAGCTAGCACATAACTACACGTATACACAATAATGAGTCTGTACTCCTACAGCTATTCAGTGACCTCAGGTAGCACAGGACTACATGTATACCCAATAATGAGTCTATACTCCTACAGCTATTCAGTGACCTCAGGTAGCACATAACTACACGTATACACAATAATGAGTCTGTACTCCTACAGCTATTCAGTGACCTCAGGTAGCACAGGACTACATGTATACCCAATAATGAGTCTATACTCCTACAGCTATTCAGTGACCTCAGGTAGCACATAACTACATGTATACCCAATAATGAGACTGTACTCCTACAGTTATTCAGTGACCTCAGCTAGCACATGACTACATGTATACCCAATAATGAGTCTCTACTTCTACAGCTATTCAGTGACCTCAGCTAGCACATGACTACACGTATACCCAATAATGATTCTGTACTTCTCCTACAGCTATTCAGTGACCTCAGGTAGCACAGGACTACATGTATACACAATAATGAGTCTGTACTTCTCCTACAGCTATTCAGTGACCTCAGCTAGCACAGGACTACACGTATACACAATAATGAGTCTGTACTTCTCCTACAGCTATTCAGTGACCTCAGCTAGCACATGACTACATGTATACACAATAATGAGTCTGTACTTCTCCTACAGCTATTCAGTGACCTCAGCTAGCACAGGACTACATGTATACACAATAATGATTCTGTACTTCTCCTACAGCTATTCAGTGACCTCAGCTAGCACATGACTACACGTATACCCAATAATGATTCTGTACTTCTCCTACAGCTATTCAGTGACCTCAGGTAGCACAGGACTACATGTATACCCAATAATGAGTCTATACTCCTACAGCTATTCAGTGACCTCAGGTAGCACATAACTACATGTATACCCAATAATGAGACTGTACTCCTACAGCTATTCAGTGACCTCAGGTAGCACATAACTACATGTATACACAATAATGAGTCTATACTTCTCCTACAGCTATTCAGTGACCTCAGCTAGCACATGACTACACGTATACCCAATAATGATTCTGTACTTCTACAGCTATTCAGTGACCTCAGCTAGCACATAACTACATGTATACCCAATAATGATTCTGTACTCCTACAGTTATTCAGTGACCTCAGCTAGCACAGGACTACACGTATACCCAATAATGATTCTGTACTTCTCCTACAGCTACAAAACTCTCACAGAAATTGCACATCTCCAATTCTGTAAATATGCACTGCGGGTACACAGAAGCGCCCCTAACAATGGATGCAGAGCAGAGCTGGGAAGATTCCCATTGTTGCTACCAATGCAAAAACGGGTGTACAAATTCTGGTGTCACCTCACAAATAGTGACACAAGCACACTTTACCACCAAACACTCTGTGACCCAGCATCAAAAGCATTTAGAGAATATACATCAGACCTGCAAAAGCACAGCCCATGAGAGAGTGTCACCAAACACCTTACAAACAGCTCTGAAGGAGAGGTACACTGGGCACTGGGAGGTACAGACTGGGTAACAGAACAAGAGGGAGTGTTACAGGTCTCTACAGAGAGAGTACAGACTGAGTATCTCACATGTGTCACTAAACACCTTACACAGCTCTGAAGGAGAGGTACACTGGGCACTGGGAGGAACAGATAGGGCAACAGAACAAGAGGGAGTGTTACAGGTCACTACACAGAGAGTACAGACTAGCTGAGTATCTCACATGTGTCACTAAACACCTTACACACAGCTCTGAAGGAGAGGTACACTGGGCACTGGGAGGAACAGATAGGGCAACAGAACAAGATGGAGTGTTACAGGTCACTACAGAGAGAGTACAGACTAGCTGAGTATCTCACATGTGTCACTAAACACCTTACACACAGCTCTGAAGGAGAGGTACACTGGGCACTGGGTGGTACAGATCGGGCAACAGAACAAGATGGAGTGTTACAGGTCACTACACAGAGAGTACAGACTAGCTGAGTATCTCACATGTGTCACTAAACACCTTACACACAGCTCTGAAGGAGAGGTACACTGGGCACTGGGAGGTACAGACTGGGCAACAGAACAAGCGGGAGTGTTACAGGTCACTACAGAGAGAGTACAGACTAGCTGAGTATCTCATGTGTCACTAAACAGCTCTGAAGGAGAGGTACACTGGGCACTGGGCGGTACAGACTGGGTAACAGAACAAGAGGGAGTGTTACAGGTCACTACAGAGAGTACAGACTAGCTGAGTATCTCACATGTGTCACTAAACACCTTACACACAGCTCTGAAGGAGAGGTACACTGAGCACTGGGAGGAACAGACTGGGTAACAGAACAAGAGGGAGTGTTACAGGTCACTACAGAGAGAGTACAGACTGAGTATCTCACATGTGTCACTAAACACCTTACACACAGCTCTGAAGGAGAGGTACACTGGGCACTGGGAGGTACAGACTGGGTAACAGAACAAGAGGGAGTGTTACAGGTCACTACAGAGAGAGTACTGGCTAGCTGAGTATCTCACAAGTGTCACTAAACACCTTACACACAGCTCTGAAGGAGAGGTACACTGGGCACTGGGAGGAACAGATAGGGCAACAGAACAAGAGGGAGTGTTACAGGTCACTACAGAGAGAGTACAGACTAGCTGAGTATCTCACATGTGTCACTAAACACCTTACACACAGCTCTGAAGGAGAGGTACACTGAGCACTGGGAGGTACAGACTGGGTAACAGAATAAGAGGGAGTGTTACAGGTCACTACAGAGAGAGTACTGGCTAGCTGAGTATCTCACAAGTGTCACTAAACACCTTACACACAGCTCTGAAGGAGAGGTACACTGGGCACTGGGAGGAACAGATAGGGCAACAGAACAAGATGGAGTGTTACAGGTCACTACAGAGAGAGTACAGACTAGCTGAGTATCTCACATGTGTCACTAAACACCTTACACACAGCTCTGAAGGAGAGGTACACTGGGCACTGGGGGGTACAGACTGGGTAACAGAACAAGAGGGAGTGTTACAGGTCACTACAGAGAGAGTACAGACTAGCTGAGTATCTCACATGTGTCACTAAACACCTTACAAACAGCTCTGAAGGAGAGGTACACCAGGTACTGGTAGGTACAGACTGGGTAACAGAACAAGAGGGAGTGTTACAGGTCACTACAGAGAGAGTACAGACTAGCTGAGTATCTCACATGTGTCACTAAACACCTTACACACAGCTCTGAAGGAGAGGTACACTGGGCACTGGGAGGTACAGACTGGGCAACAGAACAAGCGGGAGTGTTACAGGTCACTACAGAGAGAGTACAGACTAGCTGAGTATCTCATGTGTCACTAAACAGCTCTGAAGGAGAGGTACACTGGGCACTGGGCGGTACAGACTGGGTAACAGAACAAGAGGGAGTGTTACAGGTCACTACAGAGAGAGTACAGACTAGCTGAGTATCTCACATGTGTCACTAAACACCTTACACACAGCTCTGAAGGAGAGGTACACTGAGCACTGGGAGGAACAGACTGGGTAACAGAACAAGAGGGATTGTTACAGGTCACTACAGAGAGAGTACAGACTAGCTGAGTATCTCACGTGTCACTAAACACCTTACACACAGCTCTGAAGGAGAGGTACACTGGGAGGTACAGACTGGGTAACAGAACAAGAGGGAGTGTTACAGGTCACTACAGAGACAGTACAGACTAGCTGAGTATCTCACATGTGTCACTAAACACCTTACATACAGCTCTGAAGGAGAGGTACACTGAGCACTGGGGGGTACAGACTGGGTAACAGAACAAGAGGGAGTGTTACAGGTCACTACAGAGAGAGTACAGACTAGCTGAGTATCTCACATGTGTCACTAAACACCTTACACACAGCTCTGAAGGAGAGGTACACTGGGCACTGGGACGTACAGACTGGGCAACAGAACAAGAGGGAGTGTTACAGGTCACTACAGAGAGTACAGACTAGCTGAGTATCTCACATGTGTCACTAAACACCTTACACACAGCTCTGAAGGAGAGGTACACTGGGCACTGGGGGGTACAGACTGGGTAATAGAACAAGAGGGAGTGTTACAGGTCACTACAGAGAGAGTACAGACTAGCTGAGTATCTCACATGTGTCACTAAACACCTTACACACAGCTCTGAAGGAGAGGTACACTGGGCACTGGGAGGAACAGATAGGGCAACAGAACAAGCTGGAGTGTTACAGGTCACTACAGAGAGAGTACAGACTAGCTGAGTATCTCACATGTGTCACTAAACACCTTACACACAGCTCTGAAGGAGAGGTACACTGGGCACTGGGAGGTACAGACTGGGTAACAGAACAAGAGGGAGTGTTACAGGTCACTACAGAGAGAGTACAGACTAGCTGAGTATCTCACATGTGTCACTAAACACCTTACACACAGCTCTGAAGGAGAGGTACACTGGGCACTGGGAGGTACAGACTGGGTAACAGAACAAGAGGGAGTGTTACAGGTCACTACAGAGAGAGTACTGGCTAGCTGAGTATCTCACAAGTGTCACCAACCCAAAGCACAGACAGATACTCACTAAATACAGAATCTCTGACCACCAGCTGGAAATAGAGACTGGCAGATATCAGGCACAATGGAGACCCAGGGCAGCCAGACAATGTGCACAGTGTGACAGTGGGGACATAGACACTGAAGCGAACTTCCTCTTGTACTGTACAAGATACAAACCCTTAAGGGATAAATACTTCCCAAAAATAATGACAGAAATAACAGACTTCCCACAGATGTCGGAACAAGAAAGACTATGCGTACTCTTAGGGGGAAACAACAAAGCTACAAGGATAGTAGCAAGATATGTAGCAGACTGTCACATGACCAGAACCCCCAATCAGATTAAATGAACTATCATATTTACCCACTATACTCGTACTTTATAAATTGATATTGATCTGTTTTATTGTAACATATTACTTTGGCAACACATGTAATAATGTCATGCTAAAAAAGTATTCTTGACTTGACTTGACTTGAATAGCACAGGTACAGAGTGAGAAGACAAGCCAGAATTCAGAGTAGGTAGCACAGGACTACATGTATACCCAATAATGAGTCTGTACTTCTCCTACAGCTATTCAGTGACCTCAGCAAGCACATGACTACACGTATAGCCAATGATGAGACTGTACTTCTCCTACAGCTATTCAGTGACCTCAGCTAGCACATGACTACACGTATACCCAATAATGAGTCTGTACTTCTCCTACAGCTATTCAGTGACCTCAGCTAGCACATAACTACACGTATACCCAATAATGAGACTGTACTCCTATAGCTATTCACTGCCCTCAGCTAGCACATGACTACACGTATACACAATAATGAGTCTATACTCCTACAGCTATTCAGTGACCTCAGCTAGCACATGACTACATGTATACCCAATAATGAGTCAGTACTTCTCCTACAGCTATTCAGTGACCTCAGCTAGCACATGACTACACGTATACACAATAATGAGTCTATACTCCTACAGCTATTCAGTGACCTCAGCTAGCACATGACTACACGTAAACACAATAATGAGTCTATACTCCTACAGCTATTCAGTGACCTCAGCTAGCACATGACTACACGTATACACAATAATGAGTCTGTACTCCTACAGCTATTCAGTGACCTCAGGTAGCACATAACTACACGTATACCCAATAATGAGTCTGTACTTCTCCTACAGCTATTCAGTGACCTCAGCTAGCACATGACTACATGTATACACAATAATGAGTCTGTACTTCTACAGCAATTCAGTGACCTCAGGTAGCACATAACTACATGTATACCCAATAATGAGTCTGTACTTCTCCTACAGTTATTCAGTGACCTCAGCTAGCACAGGACTACATGTATACCCAATAATGAGTCTGTACTTCTCCTACAGCTATTCAGTGACCTCAGGTAGCACATAACTACATGTATACCCAATAATGAGTCTGTACTTCTCCTACAGCTATTCAGTGACCTCAGCTAGCACAGGACTACATGTATACCCAATAATGAGTCTGTACTTCTCCTACAGTTATTCAGTGACCTCAGCTAGCACATAACTACATGTATACACAATAATGAGTCTGTACTTCTCCTACAGCTATTCAGTGACCTCAGCTAGCACATAACTACATGTATACCCAATAATGCGTCTGTACTTCTCCTACAGTTATTCAGTGACCTCAGCTAGCACAGGACTACACGTATACCCAATAATGAGTCTGTACTCCTACAGTTATTCAGTGACCTCAGCTAGCACATAACTACATGTATACACAATAATGCGTCTGTACTTCTCCTACAGTTATTCAGTGACCTCAGCTAGCACAGGACTACACGTATACCCAATAATGAGTCTGTACTTCTACAGCAATTCAGTGACCTCAGGTAGCACATAACTACATGTATACCCAATAATGAGTCTGTACTTCTCCTACAGTTATTCAGTGACCTCAGCTAGCACAGGACTACATGTATACCCAATAATGAGTCTGTACTTCTCCTACAGCTATTCAGTGACCTAAGGTAGCACATAACTACATGTATACCCAATAATGAGTCTGTACTTCTCCTACAGCTATTCAGTGACCTCAGCTAGCACAGGACTACATGTATACCCAATAATGAGTCTGTACTTCTCCTACAGTTATTCAGTGACCTCAGCTAGCACAGGACTACACGTATACCCAATAATGAGTCTGTACTTCTCCTACAGCTATTCAGTGACCTCAGCTAGCACATAACTACATGTATACCCAATAATGCGTCTGTACTTCTCCTACAGTTATTCAGTGACCTCAGCTAGCACATAACTACATGTATACACAATAATGAGTCTGTACTTCTCCTACAGCTATTCAGTGACCTCAGCTAGCACATAACTACATGTATACCCAATAATGCGTCTGTACTTCTCCTACAGTTATTCAGTGACCTCAGCTAGCACAGGACTACACGTATACCCAATAATGAGTCTGTACTCCTACAGTTATTCAGTGACCTCAGCTAGCACATAACTACATGTATACACAATAATGAGTCTGTACTTCTCCTACAGCTATTCAGTGACCTCAGCTAGCACAGGACTACACGTATACCCAATAATGAGTCTGTACTCCTACAGTTATTCAGTGACCTCAGCTAGCACAGGACTACATGTATACCCAATAATGAGTCTATACTCCTACAGCTATTCAGTGACCTCAGCTAGCACATGACTACACGTATACCCAATAATGCGTCTGTACTTCTCCTACAGCTATTCAGTGACCTCAGCAAGCACATGGCTACACGTATACCCAATAATGCGTCTGTACTTCTCCTACAGCTATTCAGTGACCTCAGCTAGCACATAACTACATGTATACCCAATAATGCGTCTGTACTTCTCCTACAGTTATTCAGTGACCTCAGCTAGCACAGGACTACACGTATACCCAATAATGAGTCTGTACTCCTACAGTTATTCAGTGACCTCAGCTAGCACATAACTACATGTATACACAATAATGAGTCTGTACTTCTCCTACAGCTATTCAGTGACCTCAGCTAGCACAGGACTACACGTATACCCAATAATGAGTCTGTACTCCTACAGTTATTCAGTGACCTCAGCTAGCACAGGACTACATGTATACCCAATAATGAGTCTATACTCCTACAGTTATTCAGTGACCTCAGCTAGCACATGACTACACGTATACCCAATAATGCGTCTGTACTTCTCCTACAGCTATTCAGTGACCTCAGCAAGCACATGGCTACACGTATACCCAATAATGCGTCTGTACTTCTCCTACAGCTATTCAGTGACCTCAGCTAGCACAGGACTACACGTATACCCAATAATGCGTCTGTACTTCTCCTACAGCTATTCAGTGACCTCAGCTAGCACAGGACTACATGTATACCCAATAATGAGTCTATACTCCTACAGCTATTCAGTGACCTCAGGTAGCACATAACTACACGTATACCCAATAATGCGTCTGTACTTCTCCTACAGCTATTCAGTGACCTCAGCTAGCACATGACTACACGTATACCCAATAATGAGTCTGTACTCCTACAGCTATTCAGTGACCTCAGCTAGCACATAACTACACGTATACCCAATAATGCGTCTGTACTTCTCCTACAGCTATTCAGTGACCTCAGGTAGCACATAACTACACATATACACAATAATGAGTCAGTACTTCTCCTACAGCTATTCAGTGACCTCAGCAAGCACATGACTACACGTATACCCAATAATGAGTCTATACTCCTACAGCTATTCAGTGACCTCAGCTGGCACATGACAACACGTATACCCAATAATGAGTCTATACTCCTACAGCTATTCAGTGACCTCAGCTAGCACAGGACTACACGTATACACAATAATGAGTCTATACTCCTACAGCTATTCAGTGACCTCAGGTAGCACAGGACTACACGTATACCCAATAATGCGTCTGTACTCCTACAGCTATTCAGTGACCTCAGGTAGCACATAACTACACGTATACCCAATAATGCGTCTGTACTCCTACAGCTATTCAGTGACCTCAGGTAGCACATAACTACATGTATACCCAATAATGCGTCTGTACTTCTCCTACAGCTATTCAGTGACCTCAGGTAGCACATAACTACACATATACCCAATAATGAGTCTGTACTTCTCCTACAGCTATTCAGTGACCTCAGGTAGCACATAACTACATGTATACCCAATAATGCGTCTGTACTTCTCCTACAGCTATTCAGTGACCTCAGCTAGCACATGGCTACATGTATACCCAATAATGAGTCTGTACTTCTACTACAGTTATTCAGTGACCTCAGGTAGCACATGACTACACGTATACCCAATAATGAGTCTGTACTCCTACAGTTATTCAGTGACCTCAGCTAGCACATGGCTACAAGTATACCCAATAATGAGTCTGTACTTCTCCTACAGTTATTCAGTGACCTCAGCTAGCACATGGCTACAAGTATACCCAATAATGAGTCTGTACTTCTCCTACAGCTATTCAGTGACCTCAGCTAGCACATGGCTACAAGTATACCCAATAATGAGTCTGTACTTCTCCTACAGTTATTCAGTGACCTCAGGTAGCACATAACTACATGTATACCCAATAATGATTCTGTACTTCTCCTACAGCTATTCAGTGACCTCAGCTAGCACATGGCTACAAGTATACCCAATAATGAGTCTGTACTCCTACAGTTATTCAGTGACCTCAGCAAGCACATGGCTACAAGTATACCCAATAATGAGTCTGTACTCCTACAGTTATTCAGTGACCTCAGCAAGCACATGGCTACAAGTATACCCAATAATGAGTCTGTACTCCTACAGTTATTCAGTGACCTCAGCTAGCACAGGACTACATGTATACCCAATAATGAGTCTGTACTTCTCCTACAGCTATTCAGTGACCTCAGGTAGCACATAACTACATGTATACCCAATAAGGAGTCTGTACTTCTCCTACAGCTATTCAGTGACCTCAGCTAGCACATGATTACATGTATACCCAATAAGGAGTCTGTACTTCTCCTACAGTTATTCAGTGACCTCAGCTAGCACATGACTACATGTATACCCAATAATGAGTCTGTACTCCTACATTTATTCAGTGACCTCAGGTAGCATATAACTACATGGATACCCAATAATGAGTCTGTACTCCTACATTTATTCAGTGACCTCAGCTAGCACATGACTACATGTATACCCAATAATGAGTCTGTACTCCTACATTTATTCAGTGACCTCAGGTAGCACATAACTACATGTATACCAAATAATGAGTCTCTACTTCTACAGCTATTCAGTGCCCTCCGCTACCACCTGACTACGTGTAAACACAGTAATGAGTCTGTACTTCTCCTACAGCTATTCAGTGACCTCAGCTAGCACATGACTACACGTATACCCAATAATGAGTCTGTACTTCTACAGCTATTCAGTGACCTCAGCTAGCACATAACTACATGTATACACAATAATGAGTCTGTACTCCTACAGCTATTCAGTGACCTCAGGTAGCACATAACTACATGTATACACAATAATGAGTCTGTACTTCTCCTACAGCTATTCAGTGACCTCAGCTAGCACAGGACTACACGTATACCCAATAATGAGTCTGTACTCCTACAGCTATTCAGTGACCTCAGGTAGCACATAACTACATGTATACACAATAATGAGTCTGTACTTCTCCTACAGCTATTCAGTGACCTCAGCTAGCACAGGACTACACGTATACCCAATAATGAGTCTGTACTCCTACAGCTATTCAGTGACCTCAGCTAGCACATGACTACACGTATACCCAATAATGAGTCTGTACTCCTACAGTTATTCAGTGACCTCAGCTAGCACAGGACTACACGTATACCCAATAAGGAGTCTGTACTTCTCCTACAGCTATTCAGTGACCTCAGGTAGCACATAACTACATGTATACCCAATAATGAGTCTGTACTCCTACAGCTATTCAGTGACCTCAGCTAGCACATGACTACACGTATACCCAATAATGAGTCTGTACTCCTACAGCTATTCAGTGACCTCAGGTAGCACATAACTACATGTATACCCAATAATGAGTCTGTACTCCTACATTTATTCAGTGACCTCAGCTAGCACATGACTACACGTATACCCAATAATGAGTCAGTACTTCTCCTACAGCTATTCAGTGACCTCAGCAAGCACATGACTACACGTATACCCAATAATGAGACTGTACTCCTACAGCTATTCAGTGACCTCAGCTAGCACGTAACTACACGTATACACAATAATGAGTCTGTACTCCTACAGCTATTCAGTGACCTCAGGTAGCACAGGACTACATGTATACCCAATAATGAGTCTATACTCCTACAGCTATTCAGTGACCTCAGGTAGCACATAACTACATGTATATCCAATAATGAGACTGTACTCCTACAGTTATTCAGTGACCTCAGCTAGCACATGACTACATGTATACCCAATAATGAGTCTCTACTTCTACAGCTATTCAGTGACCTCAGCTAGCACATGACTACACGCATACCCAATAATGATTCTGTACTTCTCCTACAGCTATTCAGTGACCTCAGGTAGCACAGGACTACATGTATACCCAATAATGAGTCTATACTCCTACAGCTATTCAGTGACCTCAGGTAGCACATAACTACATGTATACCCAATAATGAGACTGTACTCCTACAGCTATTCAGTGACCTCAGGTAGCACATAACTACATGTATACACAATAATGAGTCTGTACTTCTACAGCTATTCAGTGACCTCAGCTAGCACATAACTACATGTATACCCAATAATGATTCTGTACTCCTACAGTTATTCAGTGACCTCAGCTAGCACATAACTACATGTATACCCAATAATGAGTCTATACTCCTACAGCTATTCAGTGACCTCAGCTAGCACATAACTACACGTATACCCAATAATGATTCTGTACTTCTACAGCTATTCAGTGACCTCAGCTAGCACATAACTACATGTATACCCAATAATGATTCTGTACTCCTACAGCTATTCAGTGACCTCAGGTAGCACATAACTACATGTATACACAATAATGAGTCTGTACTTCTCCTACAGCTATTCAGTGACCTCAGCTAGCACATGACTACACGTATACCCAATAATGAGTCTGTACTCCTACAGTTATTCAGTGACCTCAGCTAGCACAGGACTACACGTATACCCAATAAGGAGTCTGTACTT
Source organism: Bombina bombina (assembly GCF_027579735.1). Classification (NCBI taxonomy): domain Eukaryota; kingdom Metazoa; phylum Chordata; class Amphibia; order Anura; family Bombinatoridae; genus Bombina; species Bombina bombina. The sequence goes on from NC_069507.1 coordinate 277,291,813, forward strand.
CTCCTACAGCTATTCAGTGACCTCAGGTAGCACATAACTACATGTATACCCAATAATGAGTCTGTACTCCTACAGCTATTCAGTGACCTCAGCTAGCACATGACTACACGTATACCCAATAATGAGTCTGTACTCCTACAGCTATTCAGTGACCTCAGGTAGCACATAACTACATGTATACCCAATAATGAGTCTGTACTCCTACAGCTATTCAGTGACCTCAGCTAGCACATGACTACACGTATACCCAATAATGAGTCAGTACTTCTCCTACAGCTATTCAGTGACCTCAGCAAGCACATGACTACACGTATACCCAATAATGAGACTGTACTCCTACAGCTATTCAGTGACCTCAGCTAGCACATAACTACACGTATACACAATAATGAGTCTGTACTCCTACAGCTATTCAGTGACCTCAGGTAGCACAGGACTACATGTATACCCAATAATGAGTCTATACTCCTACAGCTATTCAGTGACCTCAGGTAGCACATAACTACATGTATACCCAATAATGAGACTGTACTCCTACAGTTATTCAGTGACCTCAGCTAGCACATGACTACATGTATACCCAATAATGAGTCTCTACTTCTACAGCTATTCAGTGACCTCAGCTAGCACATGACTACACGTATACCCAATAATGATTCTGTACTTCTCCTACAGCTATTCAGTGACCTCAGGTAGCACAGGACTACATGTATACCCAATAATGAGTCTATACTCCTACAGCTATTCAGTGACCTCAGGTAGCACATAACTACATGTATACCCAATAATGAGACTGTACTCCTACAGCTATTCAGTGACCTCAGGTAGCACATAACTACATGTATACACAATAATGAGTCTGTACTTCTACAGCTATTCAGTGACCTCAGCTAGCACATAACTACATGTATACCCAATAATGATTCTGTACTCCTACAGTTATTCAGTGACCTCAGCTAGCACATGACTACACGTATACCCAATAATGATTCTGTACTTCTACAGCTATTCAGTGACCTCAGCTAGCACATAACTACATGTATACCCAATAATGATTCTGTACTCCTACAGTTATTCAGTGACCTCAGCTAGCACAGGACTACACGTATACCCAATAATGATTCTGTACTTCTCCTACAGCTATTCAGTGACCTCAGCTAGCACATGGCTACAAGTATACCCAATAATGAGTCTGTACTCCTACAGTTATTCAGTGACCTCAGCAAGCACATAACTACACGTATACCCAATAATGAGTCTGTACTCCTACAGTTATTCAGTGACCTCAGCAAGCACATGGCTACAAGTATACCCAATAATGAGTCTGTACTCCTACAGTTATTCAGTGACCTCAGCTAGCACATGGCTACATGTATACCCAATAATGAGTCTGTACTCCTACAGCTATTCAGTGACGTCAGCTAGCACAGGACTACACGTATACCCAATAATGAGTCTGTACTTCTACAGCTATTCAGTGACCTCAGCTAGCACAGGACTACACGTATACCCAATAATGAGTCTGTACTTCTCCTACAGCTATTCAGTGACCTCAGCTAGCACAGGACTACACGTATACCCAATAATGAGTCTCTACTTCTACAGCTATTCAGTGACCTCAGCTAGCACAGGACTAAACGTATACCCAATAATGAGTCTGTACTCCTACAGTTATTCAGTGACCTCAGCTAGCACATGGCTACATGTATACCCAATAATGAGTCTGTACTTCTACAGCTATTCAGTGACCTCAGCTAGCACATGGCTACATGTATACCCAATAATGAGTCTGTACTTCTACAGCAATTCAGTGACCTCAGGTAGCACATAACTACACGTATACCCAATAATGAGCTCGCTTCCATTGAGTCGTTAAAAATGGAGCCGTAAGCTACCGAAGCGGATGACAGCTAAAAGTAATTTACGGCTCCATTTTAGTACCAGGTTTCCATTGAAAAGATTAGCGTGTTGCGCGCAGTCGCTCTTTTCGTGTAGCTGTAAGTTAACGTTGTGTTAGCGCTTCCATCTGACGTCGGATTTCTTGAAAATCAATTAGTTGCTAAGGTAACCCGACCTTACGCTATAGAATTTACGTTTAACGTCCGTGCTTCTTACCTGTGATCGCCTCTCAAGACAAATAAAGATACACTTATTCATATTTTTAATAATCAAATATTATTTTTTAATATAATTATATTTTCCACTTCATAAATATAAGTAATATGTATTGCTGCCCTAGGCATAGGTCTAGTTTGCATTCTGTAGATATGTTCTTGCATATATTATTATATTTAAATTTTCTATTAGAATATAAGTTTAACTATTTCTATACATGAGACAACAATAAATATTACTTATAACAATTTATTTTTACATTAAAACACTTGCATTATTTGCAAGTTTTATAATTTCAATAGAAAATAGGTCTCAAAAAGCACAATTATCCTCTTTTACACCTAGTTGAGCTGGGGGTAATATTTCTCAATGTATCGACCGCCTCCGACAGTGTATTAACGGTTAGCGCTTTCATTGGAAACCTGGTATAATTTATCGATTAACGGCTTCTATTACTTTCTATGGGACGCGAAGATCTTTTCGGCAGCCGAAGTCCGGCTGCCGATATTGAGGTATAACGTGCCATTGGAAACAGTCGTTAAACGATATTGCTTTCGACAGCATATTTAACGGTTTGCGAGTGCACGCAAACTGAATTACAACTCAATGGAAGCGAGGCCAATGAGTCTGTACTTCTACAGCTATTCAGTGACCTCAGGTAGCACATAACTACATGTATACCCAATAGTGAGTCTGTACTCCTACAGCTATTCAGTGACCTCAGCTAGCACATAACTACATGTATACCCAATAATGAGTCTGTACTCCTACAGCTATTCAGTGACCTCAGCTAGCACATAACTACACGTATACCCAATAATGAGTCTGTACTCCTACAGCTATTCAGTGACCTCAGCTAGCACATAACTACACGTATACACAATACTGAGTCTATACTCCTACAGCTATTCAGTGACCTCAGCAAGCACATGACTACACGTATACACAATAATGAGTCTGTACTTCTCCTACAGCTATTCAGTGACCTCAGGTAGCACATAACTACATGTATACCCAATAGTGAGTCTGTACTTCTCCTACAGCTATTCAGTGACCTCAGCTAGCACAGGACTACACGTATACACAATAATGAGCATGTACTTCTCCAACAGCTATTCAGTGCCCGAGGCTTGCACCCCTTGATGACTTCAGCATCATTCGTCCTTGGCAAGATGAGTACAGGATGCATGAATATGTTACAGTGACTTGCAAGACTGGGTATAAACTAATGGAGGTGAGTGCAAGAAGTGCTTGCTATACTGTGCATGACCACAGGGCCAAACCGGATTTACACAAATCACAAACTGAAGCTTACTACACATGCCAGGTTCAAGGTCTGAAATCAGAGCTTCTTATACTAGATACAATTACCTTTAATTAGTTCACACAAAGTACAAGAACCAGAAACATGTTCCAAAACCAGCCATATGTAACAGACCAAATAAATAAACATATCATTGCAAAAGGTCTGCACACACGGGCTAGATTACCAGTGGAGCGCTATTTATCCCTCCTGTTTTTGCGCTAACTCTGCTAGAAGCTTTTTGCAAGCATTAAATACCGCGCATATTACAATTTAAAAGTAAAAAATGTTCGCTCATGTGCTAACCCGACACACAAAAAGCCAAAGTTAGAATATCGCGACCACGTTAATGTATTCCCTATAGACTTCAATGAAGTGCGAAAAGTGGAAAAACATAATACATAAATACATATATACACACATATAAATACATAATGCATAAATACATATATATCCACATATAAATACATAATACATATATATCCACATATAAATACATAATACATAAATACATATATACACACATAAATACATAATACATAAATACATATATACACATGTATACACATATAAATACATAAATACATTTGTACACACATATATAAATACATAATACATAAATACATATATACACACATATATATACATAATACATAAATACATATATACACACATATATATATACATAATACATAAATACATATATACACACATATAAATACATAAATACATATGTACACACATAAACAATTTTATATATATATATATATATATATATATATATATATATATTAATATACATATACATATACATATTTAGACATGTATCCCTATGTTAAAACCCTTTGCACCCTTTTTTTCCCCTAACACCTGAGAACTCATATCTTTGAGCCCTTGTAACTTTTTTATGCAAATTTGTTTTTAATAAGTTTTATTAGACAGTGTTATTATGAGTGTAACTGTTTATTTATTTTTTATTTGTTTTGTGCAACTTTTTTGACTCACATAACAGTTAAACAGAGCTCTGAAGTCGGACTAACCCAGCAGGTGTTAAGTTAAATTGTGCTTGAACAAACTCATTTACTTTCAACTTATAATATACATGCTACTTGCAACGCTCAAAAACACCCACAATAAGCCCCTTATCGCTCACCCACAATAAGCCCCTTATCGCTCATAATCTACCCCTAAATGTTTATTTATGCACAGTATATATCAGCAATTAAGGACCGCATTACAAAAAGGTTTCAGCACACAAATGTTTATATATCTGTCCTCAATACAAATTATAAAATTTTAACTTCAATTATAGCATCTAGGCTTTCGATCTCCTTCGATAAGATAATCCACCCCGATCAAACGGGCTTTATGAGTACTAGGAATTCTTCAAAAAATATACGTAAAGTCCTAACATGCATAGATTATATATATAATACTGATCAAGCCCAACAGATCCAATCAAAGCAAGATACAGCCTTAATTAGTCTCGATGCCGAAAAAGCGTTCTACGCAATTACGTGGAATCACTTATTTAGAGCGCTTGTGCAATTTGGCTTTAGAAATCAATTTATTCGATTCATACATAATATTTACAGGAATCCAATCTCATATTTGCTAGTTAATTCTAAGGTCTCCCCATCTTTGACATTAGGTAGAGGTACTAGGCAGGGCTGCCCACTGTCGCCTTTCCTTTTTAATATTGCTTTAGAACCGCTAGCAATCTGGTTTAGGGACACAATTAATGGTATCAGATTTGGTTCGCAAATTTTAAAACTTCTAATCTATGCGGATGACTTATTGATATTCTTAGGAGATGCTGCTCAGGAAATCCCTATGGTCTTAAATAGTCTTAATACCTTTAGCTCTTTTTCTGGCTACAAAATTAATTCAAAGAAAAGTGAGTTAATGTTGATTAAAAAGGATAGCCGTTTAAAGTTTAATTTTCCTTTTAAAATATCGGAAACATTTAAATATCTAGGCATCCATATTCATGCTAATCCCAATTTTTGGTATAAGTTAAATATTCCCTCTCTTATTCAGAAAATTGAAATTGATCTAGAAAACTGGACTTCATTACCCATTTCATTGTCAGCCTGTGTCAGTGTTATCAAGACAATTATATTTCCCCGTCTATTATACCCCTTATAGAATCTACCATTATTTATTTCTATGTCGGACCAACGTAAATTATATTCTATTTTTTCCAGATTTATCTGGAAAAACAAAAAAGCACGCATTGCGCTTAGAAAATTAATGAATTCTCGTGATTCAGCTGGACTTGCGCTACCAAATACTCAACTTTATAACATTGCTTGCTTAGCCAAAATTGCCATAGATTGGTTACCTGACACAAACATTTTTTCCTGCTCGATTATGGAAAATTATATGCTATCCCCTTTTTCTATCAAAGCCAGTCTGCACTATGCACCAAGGGATTTACCTTATAATATTAAGGGACTGATAACTATAAAAAATATTATTAAAGCCTGGCAGAAATTTTGTACTCTTATAGGAGTTGATTATTCTTTCTCTGAATTTCTCCCAATAATTGGCACGATTGATTTCTCTCCAGGTTATTCTCAGGCAGTTTTTAAGAAATGGGCCGATAAAGGACTCATTAATATATATCAAATCTTCCATGATCATGGTTATATTCGCTCATTTGAGTCTCTTGTTACTCAATTTGGTCTACCTAGACAGGACATGTTTGCTTTATTTCCAGTTAAGACATTATCTCAATAGCCATACCTGGGAGCTTAATCAGTGTCTAGCATGGTCTGATATAAAAAAATGCATTTTGAAATTTAAAGCAGGGTTATCTTCAATCTCTCTTATGTATGATATTATGCTCAATAAACAGAACCTACTCAGCCTTAATAATATTTTTGCTTCATGGTCGCGGGATTGCCCAAATTTGGAAGACGGAGAAATAAAAGCCAGCTGCATTCTAGTAAATAAATGTCGAATTCCATCAAGTTGGAAAGAATCACATTTCAAAATTATAAATAGATCTTATATAACGCCTGTAAGACTGTCAAAAATGTATATCTCACAATCTTCTAAATGCCCTCGCTGCTCACATCCCAAGGCCGATATATTACATATGTTTTATTTCTGCCCTAGATTAAAACAACTATGGAACAAACTTTCCTTTTGGTTAAAAAACTTTTTCGGCAATGATATATTATTCAATCCAGAAAATATTATTTTTTTTAATATCCATATTACTGATTCCTCTCTGAGACTGAAAACCCTGGTATCTATTATTATGTCAATCAGACATCTTATAGCAAAAAATTGGAAATCGAAATCTGTTCCCTCCTTCTCTAAGGTTATTCAGGAAATACAGAATCAAATAATCTTCGAATCCTTCCATCTTAAATCTGCTAAAGAAAAAAAAAGAAAAAAAATTATTTCAGATTGGTTACCTGTAATCAAGTCTTATACGCCGCATATTCAAAAGCGTATCTTGCCTCCATTTTTAAGTTCAGATAGTTTTGCAGAATTTGTACTATATAATGAATTCCCAGCTTCTTGGGTCTCCTGCTATAGGGAATAGGAGCCCTATAAATATAGGTTAGGATTATTAGTTACAATAGGGATTAGGGAGCGGAGATAGGGGTGAGGGGGACTATTGTTTTTTTTTTGTTTGTTTGTTTGTTTTTTTTTTTTTGCTTGTTAGGGAATTAGAAGTAAGCAAAAGGAAAAAATTAAGTTAATTTTGTCTAGATATTAACCAAGTAAGGGTGATAGATTTAAGCTTGTTAAGTTAAGGTATCTATGTTTTATAAATGATCATGTCAAGTTAACCTCAAGTTTAAGATACTATCTACTTATGCATATGAGATCTAAGCTTGTCAAGTTAAGATGGTATTTCTGTGCTATAAATTATTATTTCGGTTAATCTGTCACCTTGCCCGATGTGGCATATATTATTTGAGCTGCGATTTTTATGTTCGTTGACTCATTCAAATCTTATGTTCAAGTCACCAACTAAATACGGCTGAAAAATTTAAGTCTGTTAAGTTTAGGTTGATATCTAAGTACTATAAATGTTTATTTCAAGTCAATTTCATGTTTAAGATACTAACTTTTTATGTACTTAAGATTAAGCTGGTTAATTAAGATTGTCTTTTATGTGTTATATATGTTTATTTTTATCAAATTTGTCATTTTGCCCTGCGTGGCATATATTATTTGAGCCATGATTTCTCTGTTTGTTGACCTATTTAAATAAAAAATAAAAAAGAATTAAAAAAAAAAAAGGGCTGAAATCAGAGCTTCTTATACTAGATACAATTACCTTTAATTAGTTCACACAAAGTACAAGAACCAGAAACATGTTCCAAAACCAGCCATATGTAACAGACGAAATAAATAAACATATCATTGCAAAAGGTCTGCACACACGGGCTAGATTACCAGTGGAGCGCTATTTATCCCTCCTGCTCTTGCGCTAACTCTGCTAGAAGCTTTTTGCAAGCATTAAATACCCCGCATATTACAAGTTGAAACTAAAAAAAATGTTCGCTCATGTGCTAACCCGACACACAAAAAGCCAAAGTTAGAATATCGCGACCACGTTAACGTATTCCCTATAGACTTCAATGAAGTGCGAAAAGTGGAAAAACATAATACATAAATACATATATACATATATACACACATATAAATACATAATGCATAAATACATATATATCCACATATAAATACATAATACATATATCCACGTATAAATACATAATACATAAATACATATATACACACATAAATACATAATACATAAATACACATGTACACACATATAAATACATAATACATAAATACATATATACACACATAAATACATAATACATAAATACACATGTACACACATATAAATACATAAATACATAATACATAAATATATATATACACACATATATATATATATACATAATACATAAATACATATATACACACATATATATATACATAATACATAAATACATATATATACACATATAAATACATAATACATAAATACATATATACACACATAAATACATAATACATAAATACACATGTATACACATATAAATGCATAAATACATATATACACACATAAATACATAATACATAAATACACATGTACACACATATAAATACATAAATACATTTGTACACACATATATAAATACATAATACATAAATATATATATACACACACACATATATATACATAATACATAAATACATATATACACACATATATATATATATATATATATACATAATACATAAATACATATATACACACATATATATACATAATACATAAATACATATATACACACATATAAATACATAAATACATATGTACACACATATAAACAATGTTATATATATATATATTAATATACATATACATACACACACACATATATACATATTTAGACATGTATCCCTATGTTAAAGCCCTTTGCACCCTTTTTTTCCCCTAACACCTGAGAACTCATATCTTTGAGCCCTTGTAACTTTTTTATGCAAATTTGTTTTTAATAAGTTTTATTATACAGTGTTATTATGAGTGTAACTGTTCATTTATTTTTTATTTGTTTTGTGCAACTTTTTTGACTCACATAACAGTTAAACAGAGCTCTGAAGTCGGACTAACCCAGCAGGTGTTAAGTTAAATTGTGCTTGAACAAACTCATTTACTTTCAACTTGTAATATACATGCTACTTGCAACGCTCAAAAACACCCACAATAAGCCCCTTGGCACGCCACTTGGCACGCCACTCATAATCTACCCCTAAATGTTTATTTATGCACAGTATATATCAGCAATTAAGGACCGCATTACAAAAAGGTCTCAGCACACAAATGTTTATATATCCACAGTATATATCAGTAATTAAGTGCTACATTACATAAGGTCTGCACACACAATAAATGTTTATATATGCACAGTATATATCAGTAATTAAGTGCTATATTACATAAGGTCTGCACACACAATAAATGTTTATATATCCACAGTATATATCAGTAATTAAGTGCTGCATTACATAAGGTCTGCACACACAATAAATGTTTAAATATGCACAGTATATATCAGTAATTAAGTGCAGCATTACATAAGGTCTGCACATACAATAAATGTTTATATATGCACAGTATATATCAGTAATTAATGCTACATTACATAAGGTCTGCACACACAATAAATGTTTATATATCCACAGTATATATCAGTAATTAAGTGCTGCATTACATAAGGTCTGCACACACAATAAATGTTTATATATGCACAGTATATATCAGTAATTAAGTGCTGCATTACAAAAAGGTCTCAGCACACAAATGTTTATATATCCACAGTATATATCAGTAATTAAGTGCTGCATTACATAAGGTCTGCACACACAATAAATGTTTATATATGCACAGTATATATCAGTAATTAAGTGCTGCATTACAAAAAGGTCTCAGCACACAAATGTTTATATATCCACAGTATATATCAGTAATTAAGTGCTGCATTACAAAAGGTTTACACACACAATACATTTTCCTTCCTAAGATAGGGAGAGTCCACGGCTTCATTCCGTACTATTGGGAAATACAACACCTGGCCACCAGGAGGAGGCAAATACACCACAGCCAAAGGCTTAAATATCGTTCCCACTTCCTGGAAATGCAACTATAGAAAGTTGCAAAAAAGTGTACACACATTAGCACTCATACCTTGTATAGTTAGATTATATATGTTGCTGTGGTTAGTTTGTATGCAAGAAAAAAACACATTAAAATATAAACTTTAATAAGATTATTAAAAATTGGGCTCACTTAAAAACCCTAGAAGGCTAGTACTTAGTATGAATGATTACGTCTGGAATATACCAGACACTGATGAAGTTCTATATATATTTGCAGTGTGGTTAGATGGTTGTGTTCTGATTCACTCAAGTATAATTATTTTGTGTATAATTTGACACAATATACATCTATTTCCACACGCCAGACCCGTGTTCAGTTCTTTGAGAAAGAAATTTGTTGTTCACTAATTGTGTTGCAAAACTTAGGTTTAATTCCAAAGTTGCTACTGGATTCTATATGCTCCCTGAAGTTAACTTCTTCTAGTAATGAGCTTGAGATAGGTCGGTTGTGATCAGCTTGTGCACTTTAAGATGGGATAAATCAATAATAAATTATAACTGATCTTGTAATGTATCAGTTTAAAATAGCACATCAATATAGAAGAACTTGCTAATATCTTATTCAGGTGCAATCTCATTAGCTGTTACCAACCGTGATATTACAATGTTTCTAATGCAATAAAGAAGCAACTAGGTTTAAAAGCCCTTATGTATGAGCGATATAGAAAATTAAATAGTTTGTTCTTAATTTGTGTTAGCTTGTGCTATAGAGCTCGATTATTTGTTTATCCGTAGCATCATATTAATACAATCTTGTTTAGAAGTCATACGTCGTCATCAATATCACTCTCTTGATACAGCAATAGTGTTGCCTGTTGTACCTATTTAATGGCTTCGTGTTGAAGAACCATTCAAATTAGAGTGTTATATAATGTTTTGTGTGTATTCACTCCTAGGTTGTCAGGTTGTAAACATTAGTTCATTTAGTATTATAGTAAACCATTATGTCCTGAATATGTAACCATAGGGCAGAAATATATCTGTTAATTAATATAAAGAAACAAATGGTTCTTGTGTTATAATACATGTGCTCCTAGGTTAACAGGTTGTAAACATTAGTTCATTTTACATTGTAGTAAACTATTATATCCTGAATATACAACCGTAGGGTAGAAATATGTCTGTTAATATAAAAAACCAAACAATTCTCATATGATGCATTCAAATACTAAGGCAGTGTTACAAACTTGTCACTGCAGCGTATTTTGTAAAGAGACAAAAAATTGAATACTACTCACTATATTGTTGTGATACTGGGTTAAGTTCAAACCCTATTATTCCCCTTTATAGTGTAATTTGTTGTATAACAATTATCTTTAAATATATGTAACCATCATGTTACATTTATATACCACGTGAAATAACAAAAGATGGTTTTATAAAAACTCTAATTTCTCCTATATGATATCTTAACAAGATCGTAGAAATCATTCACATTAAAGTTCTATAGTGTAGCACTTACGTAGTGCAATAGTGAGATAAATAAGTTGTAGCAAACACAATTAAATGTGGTAAATAATTGTTCAGAGAGGAACAGTTTGCTGAATCGCTATTTGCAAGAGAAATAATTCTCAAATTCAGTACTCTACAGCTGTTCCTCCGTAATAAGAACTGACTAGCTAACCTGAGTATATGTTGAACATCAGCTCAGATATCAAATTTAAATAACTTGACTAGCACTTTCTAGATTAAAACTGAGGGGTCCCAGGAGCAGGGGATATTGTTAATCAGTACACAGCACCTAAGGGCATCATTACTATTATTATTAAGGCCAACGCCGATATATTAATTAAGCCCCCCTTGCCATACCCATAGGAGTGCCATCACACCCCCCCCTCTTTTTTGATCCCAGTCATTCTTTGCCTTTTGTCACATTAGGAGGTGGCAGATTAGTGTCAGGAGATTTGAAGAGTCCTGAAAAAGGGTATTTGCCCTTCGAGATAGGACTGGAGTTTTAAGTAGTCATTTCAACCTCTCTGTGAGAGTATGAGATGAGATGAAAGTTAGAGACTTGAGATGCAGGGAAAGTTTTTCTGCGAAACCATCCAGGCTACTGCTAACAGCTCCTAAGCAATCAGTGTTGACGAGTTTCACTGCCTGCTTTTTCTCACTCAAGTCCATGTCAGAATTTTTACACATAAAACGCTCTAACAGGGTCACAGTGTGGCTCCTTTAAACCTTGATAGGATCCAGGGTTAATATCCTCTGAAGGGGGTTTATTGAACAGTTGGGGTTAATTAATCAGTGTATTAATTATTCACATGCTGCTTTGTGTGATTTTTTCCTGGGCTGATAGACTGTGTGTTTTTGGCTGGACGAAACAGGTTTCACTTTTAAGTTTCACTTTCGTTTTTGAAAGTGTTGCACAGCTCCTATTACTCGCTGTACTTGTAATAACAGGGGAAGTACTGTCTTGCACTCCATGTGACCGGGTGTGGTCTATTTTCATTTCCTCAATTCCGGCTGAGACTTGAACCTGAGGAGAGCATTTCCTCTGTTAACTGTCTAAGTCTAGGAGGTGGTGAGTGCCCCAGCCATTGGGAGTATAAAGGTGCAGTTTTCTATAATAAAAAACGTTTTTATTTGTGTCCTTCTGTGGGTATAACCTGAGCTATGGAGGACTCTGACATGTTAGAAAGTACTCCTTCTGTACTAAATCACACTTGTTTATATTGTGAGGAGGCTGTGGATTTCCCGCTGACTCAATTATGTTCCACATGCCTTAACACCGTTATAAAGTCTAAGAAGGGAGACAAGCCTGCTAAGGCTCTTAGTCCCTCTGAGTCATCTACCTCTCAGGACTCGGCATCCCGTGAGATTACTACCTTTGCTACATTATCCACTCCACATGCAGTTCCCCATAGCACATCTAATCTTCTTTCCTTCTTTCAGAGGGGGCCTTCTTCCTGCAGGCTTTGCAGCGCAGTTACAAACGGTGGTGTCTGCGGCCCTCGGTGCATTACCTTGCTCTAACAAGCTCAAAAGAAAGGTTAAACATAGCTTTCCTGACCCGGAGTCATCTAAATATCGGATTTAGCTATTATGTCCCAGTTATCCGATGATGAGTTAACCTCTGTAGCTTCAGAGGGTGAACTTTCTGGGTTGGAGTCCTTAGCGTCTAAGCCTCCTTTTGCAGAGGAACCGTCCTTTAGATTTAAAATTGAGCACTTGCATTTTTTTTATCAAAGGAGGTTCTGTCTACGTTAGAGGTTCCAGAGGCCTCGCTGCCTGAAGAATCTATGATACCTAAATTTGACAGAGTTTACAAAGACAGGAAAGTTCCTTTGACTTTTCCTGTGGTTAAGATGGTGAACATTATTAAGAAAAATCAAGAACTGGAGAAGAATAACGATGGCACTACATAGGTTGTTGCCCTTAATAATTTCTATGGAATTTGACCTTCATATAAGGCTGATTATTCAAAAATTATTGGGCGGGTGCTGTACACTACACAGAGTTACTATGCAAAAAATTTTTTCCAGTACAAGACTGAAAAAGAATGTACATATATAGCACTCAACAAGCCTGTATTCTAGGATGATAACACAAGTAGAAGCAGAAAGGAGATGTATTGGTATAAATGTCTGGTTCGAGACGTGTAAAACTTAACTTTTATTAATTTTAATCAACATAAAAAAGGGAAACAAACAGACCCTAAGTATTAAAAGCACAGTGGCGGCGAATCTGGGAATTATAGGTAATGGGGTCAATAAAAAGCTCTACCTATTTGGTCAGAATGAGTCTCAGAGTATATAAATAAATTACCTCCAGTCAAACTGTAGTGAGTTTGCTTTATTTCTCAAAATGAAGAAATATATATGAGTACTATAGTGGAAGGATTCCAACCTAAAATAATATTAAGGTAACTGATCCACATTCATAATAAGAGGGGAACCAGTATGCTATTGTCTGTTGGATTAATAAATCCCCCTGTCAATGTACAATATATCAGGACAGTAGGCTAATATATACAAACAATGTACCAATATGGTCAGTGTGCTTCACTGGTGTTATGGACAAATATCCAACTACAGAGCCCAAATACTGGGAAGAAAAAAGGATGTGTACTTTGTATAGCAGGACCACACACGCTCGAAATGATATAAATACTATCACCCTGGGGTGTAAATCTTCCATTAAATTATAATGTTGGGTAATAAATGTGCAACATCTAGTATATTATATATCAGCAAATTTCTTACTGCAATACCAGTGCGCTGTGGATAAATATCACACTGCAGCGCTGGTGTAAGAATATTGTTGGTGTTGGAATTAAATGGGTTAACTCATTTGTGATGATAGTCAGTGTGATTCACTTATGTAGTTAGTAAACATCCGATTTCAGAACTGATTAGTGACTCAAAATTAAATAACTGTATACTATTGTAAACCCCAAGGGGACTGAAGAGTCTTTGATACGTATCAGCATTACATATGATATGAATAGTCAGTTATTTAGTATCAGGTATTATTTATGGTATCAGTTATTCAGCACATAGTATATTACGAGTGTGTAAATAACCTACTAGTTGTAATAATATACAGTGAACAAATGTCACATTAACTCACTAGTAATGAGAGGTTGTTATATTAAACGAAAACCACTATGTGCTTGTAGGTCCTAAATATAAACTCCTGTTCTGACGTGATAAGTATAAAGTACAATAACACTATAGCGCAAAATGCCACTAAAAGCGCCACTCAAAGTGAGACTGGCAGAAATTAAATTTATAGGTAATAGGGTAGAGCAATCAACGACTGTATTAAAGGTCAGCCATCAACATTGTAACTAATTATAATATAGAAGTCTTTTAGGCAGCCATTACATTTAAATTAGAAACAACCAGGATGCCGTTACTGCTATTTAAAAAACGTCTCGAACCAGACATTTATACCAATACATCTCCTTTCTGCTACTACTTGTGTTATCATCCTAGAATACAGGCTTTTTGAGTGCTATATATGTACATTCTTTTTCAGTCTTGTACTGGAATTTTTTTTTTTTTGCATTATTAAGAACAAATGGGAAAGAATTGTTTTTTCCTTTTCCCCCTCGTCTACTTTTAAAAAGTTGTATTTGGATTTGTGGGGCTCCATTCCTAAGGTGGATGGTGCTATCTCTATGCTTGCTAAATATACTGCTATACCTCTTGAGGAAAGTTCTTCTTTCAGAGAGCCGATGGATAAGAAAATGTCAAACCTTTCTGAGAAAGATGTTTCAACATATGGGTTTATTGTTTCAACCGGCGGCTGCAGTTGCCGGAGTGGCTACCTACTGGTGAAACTCTTTGTCTGAACTCATTGAGGTGGAGTCTCCCCTTGAGGATATTCACGACAGAATTAAAGCTCTGAGAATTGCTAATTCTTTTATCTGTGATGCGAACATGCTAGGCCTCTGGCTTTGCGGTCCTAGCCCGTCGGGTGCTCTGGTTGAAGTCTTGGTCTGCGGATATGATTTCTAAGTCCAGACTCCTTTCTCTTCCCCTCAAGGGAAAGATTTTATTTGGTCCAGACCTGGACTCCATTATTTCTATGGTTACCAGAGGCAAAGGTGCCTTCCTACCACAAGATAAGAAGAACAAGTCTAAGGGACAACAATCTTCTAATTTTCGTTCCTTTCATTCTGACAAATCCCAACAACAACAATCCTCTTCCAAGCCCGAGCAACCCAAGAGTACTAGGAAGCTAGCTCAGTCCTGGAATAAATCCAAGCAGAATAAGAAGCCCGCCGAAAACAAATCCGGGATCGGATTATGTAGGGGCAGACTGTCTCTTTTTTCAAACGCCTGGTTCAAAGACGTACTGGTTAAGGTTTTCTTACGAATTGTCTAACACACACTTTAGGAATTATAGTAGTATCAACATATTATATGAACAAGATCAAGTTATTTTTTGGGTCCAATTGGTCTACACTGCACTGATTTTGAGTCAACTTCACAATTATATTTTTTCTGAGACCCTAAGACTTGCCCCCACAGGGCCACTGGTATGATCTATCAGACTAAATACATAGAAATAATGGCAAATTAAATAGCACACAGTAACATCTAGGCAGTTTCCTTTTGTGACGTTGCAAGTGATTCTGCTATGAATCACGCTTGGCCTGGCCCGTTTTGGTCTCCATTACACTGTGATTGGAGCACAGGTACACACCCCTATACACACGTAGGTCTCCCAGAGGTGGAGACTGAATGGCAGTGATGCCATGAATATTTGTCACGCACAAACACGGCTTGCAGCTTTCCTCAAAACAATCGTTTCCTCTGCTGAAATCGATCGGTCCACTAGCACTACAAAGGCAGGTGTAACCTTTATCTGACATGTTAATACTAACTTAAGGTTAACTGATGTTTTTATATCTCAAATTTTGATCAATAAGTCAATCTCTAACTATTTGCCCCATCATCTGAGACTTCAGTAAATATATTAAGTTGGTGTACCCTGGAGTATGAATGGGTTTATATGGCTTTATTGTGTTGAGAGCAATAAGTTCGCATTAGGAATATATATACCTGTACCAATATGTGAGGGAGGGGAGGGGGTGAGGTGATGTAGGTTGTACATATTATAATGTTTGTATTTTTAATTGCATATTTTTTACTTTGTTGGTTGCATTATTTGAGGTTATCTATATATGCTAAGCCATTGTTTATTTTGGTTGCCATGGCAAATGACTATTTTGTAAACCATATGTTTTTCTTTCTTTTGCATCTGTGAGGTCATTGTTTACCTTTGTTTCTATAACCACCAATTGTGAACACACACAGATGATATCAATTAATGACTAGACCTATCAGAGAATGTTTGCTACCCTTTATATAGCAAGTGTATTTCAATTGTTTGTATCATAGCCTGAGGAAACAGCCATTTGAATGTTGAGAAACGCGTCGCTTTTTAATAAAGAATATTTTTATTAAACACTTGCTTTTTTACTATTCACTGATCTCTGTAGTGTATTACACCAATACACCATTGTTTTTGGGCCCCTTTGGAACAAGTTTGCTGCTGCCTGCTACTTGCTGGTGTTTTCAGTCGGTTGGGTGGCTGCGAAGTCCCAGTCTGCTGTTACTGCACCTGGAGGTGCTTCCCTTCCTGTAAGTGCAATCAATCTATTTCCTTTTTGCCCTTGTTCCAATGTTACTGGGCTATGGTTGTTTGCTCTTTGTGTCTATACAGGTTATAGGAGTGCTCCCTTAAGGTATCTTTGACCGGACATTGTTGCTGGTTGCATACAGTGAGCTGGACCTCTGTGAAGTTCCAGTATGCCCCACTAGCACCGTTGGGTGCTACAACTTTGTGAGTATAATTTGATATCCTGCACCATTTTACATTTGTTTGGTGGTACTAGGCCATGGTGGTGCCTCTGTTCTTTTTCTGCAGATCACAATACATCAGGATTTGACCGTCCTTTGACCGTCCCAGAGAGCTGCCTCAATTTGGATTAATTAGACTTTTTTGTTCTGTTGTAGTATGGTTTTTTATATATATATTTTATCTATTTTAGCACTGTAGTTATTATTGTTATTTTATTTAGTGTTAGGAAACGCCTCCTTTGGGTTTGTGTGTACTTCTGTACACCCAATCTCTTTTCCATAGCAAGTGGGGGATGCTGGAGATAGATCTCATGGCGTCCCGTTTCAATACCAAGCTACCCAGGTACGGGTCGAGGGATCCTCAAGCAGATCTAATATATGCACTAGCAGTGCCCTGGAGGTTCAAACTCATATATTTTTTTCTGCTTCTTCCTCAAGTGGTGACTCACATCAAGCAGGAGCAGGTATCAGTAACCCTGATTGCTCCATTGTGGCTGTGAAGGACGTGGTTCGCAGATCTAGGGGGATGTCCTCATCTCCTCCGTGGAAGTTACCTTGTTGCAGAGACCTGCTGATACAAGGTCCATTTGTTCCTCAAAATCTAGATTCTCTGTGGCTGACTGCATGGAGATTGAACGCTTAGTCTTAGCCAAGAGAGGTCATTGATACTCTTATTCAAGCTCATAAACCAGTTACTCGGCGTATCTACCACAGGGTGTGGAGGACCTACTTATTCTGGTGTGAAGAGCGTGGTTTTTCCTGGCACAGAGTTAAGGTTGCCAGAATCGTATCTTCTCTCCTGGATGGGCTGGAGAAGGGCTTTTCTGTTAGTTCCCTGAGGGGACAAATTTCGGCCCTGACGGTTTTATTGCACAAGAGACTGGCTGAGCTTCCAGACGTGCAGTCCTTTGTTAAGGCTCTGTTTAGGATCAGACCTGTGTTTAGATCTGGGGCTTCTCCTTGGAGCTTAAATCTTGTTCTTCGGGTTTTGCAACAGGTTCCGTTTGAGCCTCTGTATTCTGTTGACATTAAATTTTGGCTATTGCCTCTGCGTGCAGAGTTTCTGAGATCTCTGCTTTGCAATGTGAGCCCCCTTATCTGATTTTTCATGCAGATAAGGCAGTTTTACGTACTAAATTAGGTTTTCTTCCTAAGGTTGTGTCAGATCGCAACATCAGTCAGGAGATTGTGGTTCCTTCCTTGTGTCCTAATCCTTCTTCATCGAAGGGACGCTTACTTCACAATTTGGATGTGGTTCGTGCCTTCAAGTTCTATCTCCAGGCTACTAAGGAGTTTAGACAATCTTCCTCTTTGTTTGTTGTCTATTCGGGGAAGCGTAAGTGGCAAAAGGATACTTCCACTTCCCTATCTTTTTGGCTAAGGAGTGTCATCCACTTAGCTTACGAGACAGCGAGACATCGTCCTCCTGAGAGGATAACAGCTCATTCCACTAGAGCAGTGGCTTCCTCTTGGGCCTTTAAGAATGAGGCCTCTATGGATCAGATTTGTAAGGCAGCTACCTTGTCCTCCTTACATACCTTTTCAAAATTTTACAAGTTTGATGTTTTTGCTTCAGCTGAAGCAGCTTTCGGGAGAAAAGTTTTGCAGGCTGTGGTGCCCTCAGAATAGGTTCCGCTTCTTTCTTTTTTGTTCCCTCCCGTTATTCATTCAGTGTCCTCTGGAGCTTGGGAATAGTTTTCCTAACAGTAAGAAATGAAGCGGTGGACTCTCCCTATCTTAGGAAGGAAAACACAATATATGTTTACCAGACAAATTCCTTTCTTTCCGGATAGAGAGAGTCCACGGCCCCTGCCCGTTTTTTCTAGTCTATTGGCGGTCCCCTATTATTTATTTTATTCTTCTGGCACCATTTATACCCTTATGTTTCTCCTACTTTTCCTTGTTCCCTCGGCAGAATGACTGGGGTACTGAGGAAGTGGGAAGGATATTTAAGCCTTTGGCTGGGGTGTCTTTGCCTCCTCCTGGTGGCCAGGTGTTGTATTTCCCAACAGTAAGGAATGAAGTCGTGGACTCTCCCTATCCGGAAGGAAAGGAATTTATCTGGTAAGCATAAATTATGTTTTTCATATTTACACAGTATATATCAGTAATTAAGCACCACATTACAATAGGTCTAAGCACGCAAATGTTTATATATGCACATTATATATCAGTAATTAAGTGCTGCATTACAAAAGATCTGCACACACAATAAGGGCTAGATTACAAGTGGAGCTCTACCTTTATTTATCGATAGCACTAGGAGCGTAAACGCGATCGCAAGGTTGCAGTGTTTTTTACGCTCAAATTTATATTACAAGTGGACCACTATCAAAATTACCACAAAATTGTTTGTGCGAACTCGCAGTAATTTACTCTCCCATAGTAAGCACTTTTATTACAAGTTGAAAGAGAACCTTCCAAGATAACAATTTAATGTCAACGGAATGCAGAGGCTCAAACAGAACCTGTTGCAAAACCCAAAGAACAAGATTTAGGCTCCAACGAGGAGCCCCAGATCTAAGTGTAAACGCATTTACCGATCAAACTTTTTACGCAATTTTAAAGTTTGCGTAAAGAGTTTGTGTAGGTGAAATAGTTACACTACACACACTATTAACCCCTAAACCGCCATCTCCCCACATTGCAGAAGTACCTAAACACACTATTAACCCCCAAAACCTCAAGCCCCCCACATCGCAAAGTAATATACTACACTATTAACCCCTAAAGCGCCGGCCCTCCACATCGCAAATTTGTAAATGAACATCTGAACCCCGTAACCTAACACTAACTTACTTAAAAAAATAAAACACTTGCCTGTAAAAAATAATAACTAAAACCTAATCTTACCTATAAAGAAAAAAACTAACATTACTTTAAAAATAAAAGAAAACATAACATTACTAAAATGAAAAAAAAAACTAACATCACAAAAACATAATTTATGTAAGAACTTACTTGATAAATTCATTTCTTTCATATTGGCAAGAGTCCATGAGCTAGTGACGTATGGAATATACAATCCTACCAGGAGGGGCAAAGTTTCCCAAACCTCAAAATGCCTAATAAATACACCCCTCACCTCACCCACAATTCAGTTTAACGAATAGCCAAGTAGTGAGGTGATAAAGAAAGGAGTAGAAAGCATCAACAAAAGAAATTTGTAAATAATTGTGCTTCAAAAAATCATAACCACCATAAAAAGGGTGGGCCTCATGGACTCTTGCCAATATGAAAGAAATGAATTTATCAGGTAAGTTCTTACATAAATTATGTTTTCTTTCATGTAATTGCCAAGAGTTCATGAGCTTGTGACGTATGGGATAGCAATACCAAGATGTGGATCTCCCCTCAAGAGTCACTATAGGGAATAAAATAAAAACAGCCATTTTTCACTGAAAAAAATAATCCACAACCCAAAAAAATAAGTTTATTTTCATAATTGAAAGAAAAAAAATTAAAACAAAAGCAGAAGAATCAAACTGAAACAGCTGCCTGAAGAACTTTTCTACCAAAAACTGCTTCCGAAGAAGCAAATACATAAAAACGGTAGAATTTAGTAAATGTATGCAAAGAAGACCAAGTTGCTGCTTTACAAATCTGATCAACTGAAGCTTCATTCTTAAAAGCCCACGAAGGGGAGACTGATCTAGTAGAATGAGCTGAAATTCTCTGAGGCGGGGCCTGACCCGACTCCAAATAAGCTTTATGAATCAAAAGTGTCAACCAAGAAGCCAAGGAACTAGCAGAAGCCTTCTGACCTTTCCTAGGACCAGAAAATATAACAAATAGACTGGAAGTCTTCTTGAAATCTTTAGCAGCTTCCACATAATATTTCAAAGCTCTTACCACATCCAAAGAATGTAAGGATCTTTCCAAAGAATTCTTAGGATTAGGACATAAGGAAGGGACAACAATTTCTCTATTAATGTTGTTAGAATTCACAACCTTAGGTAAAAATTGAAAAGAAGTCCGCAAAACTGCCTTATCCTGATGAAAAATCAGAAAAGGAGACTCACAAGAAAGAGCAGATAGCTCAGAAACTCTTCTAGCCGAGGAGATGGCCAAAAGGAACAACACTTTCCAAGAATGTAGTTTAATGTCCAAAGAATGCATAGGTTCAAATGGAGGAGCCTGTAAAGCCTTCAGAACCAAATTAAGACTCCAAGAAGGAGAAATTGATTTAATGACAGGCTTAATACGAACTAAAGCCTGTACAAAACAGTGTATATCAGGAAGTATAGCAATCTTTCTGTGAAATAAAACAGAAAGAGCAGAGATTTGTCCTCTCAAGGAACTTGCAGACAAACCCTTATCCAAACCATCCTGAAGAAACTGTAAAATTCTAGGAATTCTAAAAGAATGCCAGGAGAATTTATGAGAAGAACACCATGAAATGTAAATCTTCCAAACTCTATAATAAATCTTTCTAGAGACAGATTTACAAGCTTGTAACATAGTATTAATCACTGAGTCAGAGAAACCTCTATGACTTAGTACTAAGCGTTCAATTTCCATACCTTCAAATTTAATGATTTGAGATCCTGATGGAAAAACGAACCTTTAGATAGTAGGTCTGGCCGTAACGGAAGTGGCCAAGGCGGGCAACTGGACTTCCGAACCAGATCCGCATACCAAAACCTGTGTGGCCATGCTGGAGCCACCAGCAACACAAATGATTGTTCCATGATGATTTTGGAGATCACTCTTGGAAGGAGAACTAGAGGCGGAAAAATGTAAGCAGGATGATAACACCAAGGAAGTGTCAGCGCATCCACTGCTTCCGCCTGAACATCCCTGGACCTGGACAGGTATCTGGGAAGTTTCTTGTTTAGATGAGAGGCCATGAGATCTATCTCTGGAAGACCCCACATCTGAACAATCTGAGAAAATACATCTGGATGGAGAGACCACTCCCCTGGATGTAAAGTCTGGCGGCTGAGATAATCCGCCTCCTAATTGTCTACACCTGGGATATGTACCGCAGAGATTAGACAGGAGCTGGATTCCGCCCAAGCAAGTATCCAAGATACTTCTTTCATAGCTTAGGGACTGTGAGTCCCACCATGATGATTGACATATGCCACTGTTGTGATATTGTCTGTCTGAAAACAAATGAACAGTTCTCTCTTTAACAGAGGCCAAAACTGAAGAGCTCTGAGAATTGCACAGAGTTCTAAAATATTTATTGGCAATCTTGCCTCTTGAGATTTCCAAACCCCTTGTGCTGTCAGAAATCCCCAAACAGCTCCCCAACCTGAAAGACTCGCATCTGTTGTGATCACAGACCAGGTTGGCTGAACAAAAGAAGCCCCTTGAACTAAACAATGGTGATCTATCCACCATGTCAGAGAGTGTCGTACATTGGGATTTAAGGATATTAATTGTGATATCTTTGTATAATCCCTGCACCATTGGTTCAGCATACAAAGCTGTAGAGGTCTCATGTGAAAACGAGCAAAGGGGATCGCATCTGATGCTGCAGTCATGAGACCTAAAACTTCCATGCACATAGCCACTGAAGGGAATGACTGAGACTGAAGGTGCCGGCAGGCTGCAATCAATTTTAAACGTCTCTTGTCTGTTAGAGACAGAGTCATGGACACTGAATCTATCTGGAAGCCTAAAAAAGGTGACCCTTGTCTGAGGAATCAAGAAACTTTTTGGTAAATTGATCCTCCAACCATGTTTCTGAAGAAACAACACTAGTTGATTTGTGTGAGATTCTGCAGTACGTAAAGACTGAGCTAGTACCAAGATATCGTCCAAATAAGGAAACACCGCAGTACCCTGTTCTCTGATTACAGAGAGTAGGGCACCCAGAACCTTTGAAAAGATTCATGGAGCTGTTGCTAGGCCAAATGGAAGAGCAACAAATTGGTAATGCTTGTTTAGAAAAGAGAATCTCAGAAACTGATAATGTTCTGGATGAATCGGAATATGAAGGTATGCATCCTGCAAGTCTATTGCGGACATATAATGTCCTCGCTGAACAAAAGGCAGGATAGTCCTTATAGTCACCATCTTGAAAGTTGGTACTCTTACATAACGATTCAAAATTTTCAGATCCAGAACTGGTCTGAATAAATTTTCCTTTTTTGGGACAATGAATAGATTTGAATAAAACCCCAAAGCTTGTTCCTGAAGAGGAACTGGCATGATTACCCCTGAAGACTCCAGGTCTTAAACACACTTCAGGAAAGCCTGAGCTTTTACTGGATTTGCTGGGATACATGAGAGAAAAAATCTTCTCACAGGAGGTCTTACTCTGAATCCTATTCAATACCCTTGAGAGATAATGCTCTGAATCCATTATTTTTGGGCAGATTTTATCCAAATATCCTTGAAAAACCTTAATCTGCCCCCTACCAGCTGAGCTGGAATGAGGGCCGCACCTTCATACGGACTTAGGGGCTGACTTTGGTTTCCTAAATGGCTTGGATTTATTCCAGTTTGAGGAAGGCTTCCAATTGGAAGCAGATTCCTTGGGGGGAGGATTGAGTTTTTGTTCCTTATTCTGACGAAAGGAACAAAATGGTTAGAAGCCTTAGATTTACCCTTAGGTTTTTTATCCTGAGGCAGAAAAACTCCCTTTCCCCCAGTGACAGTTGAAATAATAGAATCCAACTGAGAACCAATAAATTATTACCTTGGAAAGAAAGAGATAGTAATCTAGATTTAGATGTCATATCAGCATTCCAAGATTTAAGCCACAAAGCTCTTCTAGCTAATATAGCTAAAGACATGGATCTAACATCAATTTTGATAATATCAAAAATGGCATCACAAATAAAATGATTAGCATATTGCAGTAAGCGAATAATGCTAGATAAGTCAGAATCCAATTCCTGTTGCGCTAAATTCTCCAACCAGAAAGTTGATGCAGCCGCAACATCATCCAAAGAAATTGCAGGTCTGAGAAGATGACCTGAATATAAATAGGCCTTCCTTAGATAAGATTCAAGCTTCCTATCTAAAGGATCCTTAAAGGAAGTACTATCTTCCATAGGAATAGTGGTACATTTAGCAAGAGTAGAAATAGCCCCATCAACTTTGGGGATTTTTCCCCAAAACTCTATAGATTTTGCTGGAAAAGGATACAATTTTTTAAACCTTGAAGAAGGAATAAAAGAAGTACCTGGCTTATTCCATTCCTTAGAAATCATACCAGAAATAGCCTCAGGAATAGGAAAAACCCCTGGAGAAACCACAGGAGGTTTAAAAACAGCATTTAAACGTTTATTAGACTGAACGTCAAGAGGACTGGTTACCTCAATATCCAAAGTAATTAACACTTCTTTTAATAAATAACGCATATACTCTTTTTTTTAGCTCTGCTTCTTAGCAAAGGGATCAAACTAAAAAAGGATCAAATACATAAGGATATTTGAGTTATTTCAGGAGTTATTCAGGGTTATTCAGGGTTATTCAGGCTTATTCAGTAGTAAATAATACTTATATTTTTCTTATTGTTAAAGTGTTGCATAGTTTAAAATGTCTCAGATACAGTGCAATGGGTGTTTTGCACTTTTTAATCGTTCTACTTTTTGGAGATTTAGGGGCTGTCCTGTTTGTAAGCAGTTTTCCCTGTTAAGGGAGGAAATAGCTAAACTTCAAGCTAAGGTAAGTAACATACCTGTTACCTCTACAAAGCTGCCTCAGAAAGAAGCCCCTCTACCCCAGAGATCAGCAAGGAGAGGCAGATGGATCACTGTAGGCTCTGGAAGAATTAGAACAGTAGACCAGAAGCATTGCCCACAACCTCTGCCATTGCAAAACTCCTATGCTGCTCTTGCCGAATACACTTGTGATGAGGAGATTGCTGTTTCTGAGCCCTCTGAAGCTGTAACAGGTAATTTAAATCTATTGGCACCTGATTCTCCAGGTAACATAACACAGGAAAGAACTGCAGATGTGTTTTTGAGAAAAAGACTGTTAGTGGGTGACTCTATTTTGAGGAATGTGTATTTAGGTGAAAGTAAAGGAGAAACAAGGGAGGTTAGATGTCTTCCAGGAGCTACTGCTCACAGGGATAAGAATCGTATTTTGAGAATTGTTAAGGCAGCAGGAAAGGGAAGTGAGTTAGATGTGATTGTACATTTAGGAACAAATGATCTGGCTAGTAATCATGTTGCTGCTGTTCAGAAAGAGTTTTGTGACCTAGGTAATCATTTAGAGAATGTGGCATCAACTCTATCATTTTCTGCTATTTTACCTGTGCATGGCCAGGAAGCAGGAAAGATGGAGCGGATAAGAACATTTAATTCTTGGTTAGATAAGTGGTGCAGGGAACGAGGATTTGGTTTTATTGGCCATTATAGCTCTGTTTGGAAAGATACTAGGTTATTTAGGAGAGATGGCTTGCATTTGGATGCTAAAGGAACAGAGTATCTGGGAGAGCAGTTCAAATACTTTATTAGAAATCATTTAAACTAATAAAGGGGGGTAGCATTAATATATCCACCTGCCCCCCACAGCATGCCAAAACTGTTAGTCCAAGTAACAATTCTAGAATTTCTAGTAGAAAAATTCTTCGTGCCATGAGCACAAATGCTCGCAGCTTAGGAAATAAATTACCTGAACTCATTTCAATAATGACTAGGGACAACTTGGATTTAGTAGCTATTACAGAAACATGGTACAATGATTTGCATGACTGGGACATAGTCATACCTGGATACAGGTTATTTAAAAAGAACAGAGTAGGAAAGAAAGGTGGAGGAGTTGCTTTGTATGTAAATGAAAATATAAAGGTTACTGAAATTGTAGGAACAAATGATGAGGTGGAAAGTATTTGGGTGACTTTGGAAATTGGAGATACAAATGTTTTTAGAATAGGGGTTGTATATAGGCCTCCATTGCAGGATGAAAAACTGGACAATCTGTTATTAGATGAAATAACCAAAATGACCATGAAGGGTAAGGTTATAGTACTGGGGGACTTTAATTTGCCAGATATAGACTGGAAGATTCCTTCTGCTAGATCGGCTAGAAGCAGGTATATTCTTGAATCTCTGCTAGGGGAATCACTTGAACAATTAGTCAAGGAACCAACTCGTAAGGAAGCTATATTAGATCTAATACTTACAAACAGTGATACAGTTTCAGATGTGTCTGTAGGTGAGAACTTAGGATCCAGTGATCATCAATCTGTTTGGTTTAGTATTCATGTTCAGGAACTGTCCACCCAGACTAAAACAAAAGTTTTAGACTTTAGGCCGGCAGATTTTTCATTAATGGGAGAATACCTAAAAAACTATTTAAAGGGGAAAACTCTTATTACAGGGGTTCAAGAACAGTGGGAATTTGTGAAAGGTGCCATTTTAGATGCAACCGCACACTGTATTAGACATGTCTGTAAAAGTAAAAGAAAGCGGAAACCAATTTGGTTTTCCAAAGAAGTAGCACATGCTGTAAAGACAAAAAAGATAGCTTATAAAAATTACAGACACACACAAGCAGATGATGATATGAAAATATGGAGACTCCAACAAAAAAAGACTAAGCAGTTAATTAGGAAGGTTAAAGCTCATGCAGAAGAGAAGATAGCACAGTCAGTAAAACATGGGGACAAAACATTCTTTAGATATATCAGTGAAAGAAGAAAAAATAAGGTAGGAATAGTAAAATTGAAATCAGTTGATGGTAGAATAATAGAAGGAGATAAGCAGATTGCAGACTGTCTCAATGATTACTTCTGTTCTGTTTTCACTAAAGATTGTGAAGATACAATGTCTACATTAAGGGATGCTACGCAAAATAGAAACAAGCTTAACAGTAATCTTTTTACAGAGGATGAGGTTTTGTTAGCATTATCAAAAATAAATGTTACAAAGGCAGTGGGTCCTGATAATATTCATCCAAGGGTTTTAAAAGAACTTCGATCAGTGCTAACTGTCCCATTAACTGATCTGTTTAATCAGTCACTATTAACAGGAGCTGTCCCAGATGATTGGAGAATAGCAAATGTAATACCCCTTCATAAAAAGGGCAGTAGAGAAGAATCTGGCAACTACAGGCCAGTTAGTTTAACTTCAGTAGTAGGGAAATTAATGGAAAGCCTCTTAAAAGAAAGAATTATGACTTACATAAAGACAAACAATTTAGAGGACCAAAATCAGCATGGTTTTACTTCAGGGAGATCATGTCAGACTAATCTAATTGACTTCTTTGATTATGTAACAAAAGTATTAGACAAGGGAGGAGCAGTTGATGTAGCATATCTAGATTTCAGCAAAGCATTTGACACCGTCCCACACAATAAACTTATTCACAAACTATATCTCCTTGGTCTAGATTCAAAAATTGTGAACTGGGTGGAATGCTGGCTTAAGGACAGAAAACAAAGTGTCTTAGTAAATGGAGTTCATTCAGCAGAGGGGGCTGTTACTAGTGGTGTTCCTCAGGGGTCAGTTCTGGGGCCTGTTTTGTTTAACATATTTATCTGCGATATCAGCAAAGGGCTACAGGGGAAAGTATGTCTCTTTGCAGATGATACAAAAATTTGCAACAGAGTGGATGCTCCAGGGGGGGTAGACAAAATGAGAAGTGATATACAACAATTGGAGGATTGGACAAACGACTGGGATCTAAAGTTTAACACAGCAAAGTGTAAAATAATGCATTTAGGGAAGAAAAATCCAAATGTTAATTACAGACTCAATGACACTTTACTGACTGTTACAGACAAGGAACAGGACTTGGGAATTATTATTTCAGATGATTTAAAACTTAGTAAACAATGTAGTAATGCAGCGAGTAAGGCTAGCAGAATGCTTGGATGTATTGGTAGAGGTATTTGCAGCAGAAATAGTAAGGTTCTTATGCCACTTTATAGATCATTAGTTAGGCCTCATCTTGAGTATTGTGTGCAGTTCTGGAGACCATATCTTCAGAAGGATATTAACAAACTTGAATCTGTGCAAAGGAGGGCTACCAAAATGGTACATGGTCTAAAAAATAAAACTTACCAGGATAGGCTCAATTACCTAAATATGTATAGCTTAGAGGAGAGAAGGGAAAGAGGTGATATGATAGCAACTTTCAAGTACATTAAAGGGTTTAGTAAAACTGAGGCTGTGGGTATTTTACATAAAATGGAAAATTCAAGAACAAGGGGACATGAGCTCAAGCTAAAGGGTAGTAGATTCAGGAGTAATTTGAGGAAGCACTTCTTTACAGAAAGAGTGATTGATTTATGGAATAAACTTCCTCAAGAGGTAGTAGCAACAAACACTGTGGGGGACTTTAAAAATGCATGGGACAAGCATAGGGCTATCCTACGAACTAGATAAGTTTATACTGTTAGGTAAGGTCGGGCAGACTTGCTGGGCCTATGGCTCTTATCTGCCGTCAATATCTATGTTTCTATGTTTCTATGTTAAATAAATAACTAAATTTGTCAGTGTCAATGTCTGAGGAAGGATCTTTTGTATCAGATAGATCCTCATCAGAAGAGGATACATTATTATGTTGTTGGTCATTTGAAATTTCATCAGCTAAATGAGAAGTTTTAAAAGACCTTTTACGTTTATTAGAAGGTGGAAATGCAGACAAAGCTCTCAGGATAGAATCAGAAACAAATTCTTTAAAATTTACAGGTATATCATGCACATTAGAAGTTGAAGGAACAATGTACTATTACTGATGGATACACTATCTGCATGTAAAAGTTTATCATGACAACTATTACAAATGACATTCGGCAAAATAATTTTTACAATTTTACAACAAATGCAATTAGCTTTGGTAGAACTGATGTCAGGCAGCAATGTTCCAGCAGAAACCTCTGAGGCAGGATCAGATTGGGACATCTTGCAAAAATGTAAGAGAAAAAACAACAAAAGCAAAATTATCTATTTCCTTATATGACAGTTTCAGGAATGGGAAAAAATGCAAATAGCATAGCCCTCTGATAGAGAAAAAGGCAAGAGGCAGACATCAATGGGGTATTGAAATAATGAAAAAGTTTGGCGCCAAGTATGACGCACAAGGTAACTTAAACTTTTTTGGTGCCAAAAATAACCGGATATGACACACTCACGTCACTAATGACAAAAACCTTGTGAAAGGTCTCGGCGTCAAGTATGATGCCGGAAATGACGAAGTTGTATCATAGACGTATTTTTTCACGCCAAAAATATTTTCGTGCCAAGAATGACGCAATCAAGTTAAGCATTTGATGCTCCCGCTGGCCTAATACCGTACCAAACCATAGTTGAGGTGTCTTAAGTAATAAAAAACATACTTACCAAAAGACACCCATCCACATATAGCAGATAGCCAAACCAGTACTGAAACAGTTATCAGTAGAGGTAATGGTAAATTGAGAGTATATCGTCAATCTGAAAAGGGAGGTAGGAGATTAATCTCTACGACCAATAACAGAGAACCTATGAAATAGACCCCCGTTAGGGAAATCATCGTATTCATAAGTGATACTCCCGTCACGTCCCTCTGACATTCGCTGTACTCTGAGAGGAATCGGGCTTCAACAATGCTGAGAAGCACATATCAACGTAGAAATCTTAGCACAAACTTACTTCACCACCTCCATAGGAGGCAAAGTTTGTAAAACTGAATTGTGGGTGTGGTGAGGGGTGTATTTATAGGCATTTTGAGGTTTGGGAAACTTTGCCCCTCCTGGTAGGATTGTATATCCCATACGTCACTAGCTCATGGACTCTTGCCAATTACATGAAAGAAATAAAAAAATATAAAATGACAGAAAATAAAAAAGTAATTATAAAAAAATATATGTATAGAGAGGGTGCCTGTTAGGCTAAAGATATCAGCACTGTCATATATTTCACAAATATTTATTAAAAATACGATAATAAGATAATATATGGAACGTCTCCCTAAACCACAGTGTGGCCTAATTAATCAGACATAATATCAAACATGTAACGTTCACAATGTCTGTTTAAGATAAAAGTAAGATGAAGTTCAATAAAAAGTTACAATGTCCATTAACTTGATACCGGATAATGCTTTTCTGTTGCAAAATCCATACTTTGTTGCACAGTCTTATTAATGTATACCACCAATGCTGCGTGTTAAAAAGCTTTTAAACAGTAATCACTGCAATAAGTGATATAGTTGCTCTATTAACAAAACACGAAACCTCTCAAATCAATAACGATTCTGTTCACAATCCAGGAAACTTTTCAAAGAGCACAGTTATTACAGTGTGTATTAGATGGATAGTACCTGATATCGCTGTAGGGAATCCGGATCAGTAAGCAGGTATATCACCCTTTCGTATGGTGGGTATATTACCCGTTTGTATAGCAAGGTTTCTCTGTTCCTTCTTGGAGTTGTTCTCCCAGCGAGTTGTACCACGTGACTATTGGCGTCTGACATCAT
This sequence comes from Bombina bombina, assembly GCF_027579735.1. Lineage (NCBI taxonomy): Eukaryota > Metazoa > Chordata > Amphibia > Anura > Bombinatoridae > Bombina > Bombina bombina. The sequence goes on from NC_069507.1 coordinate 277,322,617, forward strand.
GGATTCTCTCCCGTCTCATCGAGGTGATCAGAGGAGGCTTCTAAAGACCGCTAGTTGCTCTTTGCCAGTACATACAAGCGGCAATACAAAACTTGAAACCTGCACTTAGTGCTTTGCACGCAGGAAAAAAACTGTACAGAATGTATTTCTTCTTTCAGATTCCAGCTTAGATTTTCTGAAGTAATTAGACAATTAAAGGGACAGTAAACCTTAAAAATAATGTTATACAGGGAGTACAGAATTATTAGGCAAGTTGTATTTTTGAGGATTAATTTTATTATTGAACAACAACCATGTTCTCAATGAACCCAAAAAACTCATTAATATCAAAGCTGAATAGTTTTGGAAGTAGTTTTTAGTTTGTTTTTAGTTATAGCTATTTTAGGGGGATATCTGTGTGTGCAGGTGACTATTACTGTGCATAATTATTAGGCAACTTAACAAAAAACAAATATATACCCATTTCAATTATTTATTTTTACCAGTGAAACCAATATAACATCTCAACATTCACAAATATACATTTCTGACATTCAAAAACAAAACAAAAACAAATCAGTGACCAATATAGCCACCTTTCTTTGCAAGGACACTCAAAAGCCTGCCATCCATGGATTCTGTCAGTGTTTTGATCTGTTCACCATCAACATTGCGTGCAGCAGCAACCACAGTCTCCCAGACACTGTTCAGAGAGGTGTACTGTTTTCCCTCCTTGTAAATCTCACATTTGATGATGGACCACAGGTTCTCAATGGGGTTCAGATCAGGTGAACAAGGAGGCCATGTCATTAGATTTTCTTCTTTTATACCCTTTCTTGCCAGCCACACTGTGGAGTACTTGGACGCGTGTGATGGAGCATTGTCCTGCATGAAAATCATGTTTTTCTTGAAGGATGCAGACTTCTTCCTGTACCACTGCTTGAAGAAGGTGTCTTCCAGAAACTGGCAGTAGGACTGGGAGTTGAGCTTGACTCCATCCTCAACCCGAAAAGGCCCCACAAGCTCATCTTTGATGATACCAGCCCAAACCAGTACTCCACCTCCACCTTGCTGGCGTCTGAGTCGGACTGGAGCTCTCTGCCCTTTACCAATCCAGCCACGGGCCCATCCATCTGGCCCATCAAGACTCACTCTCATTTCATCAGTCCATAAAACCTTAGAAAAATCAGTCTTGAGATATTTCTTGTCCCAGTCTTGACGTTTCAGCTTGTGTGTCTTGTTCAGTGGTGGTCGTCTTTCAGCCTTTCTTACCTTGGCCATGTCTCTGAGTATTGCACACCTTGTGCTTTTGGGCACTCCAGTGATGTTGCAGCTCTGAAATATGGCCAAACTGGTGGCAAGTGGCATCTTGGCAGCTGCACGCTTGACTTTTCTCAGTTCATGGGCAGTTATTTTGCGCCTTGGTTTTTCCACACGCTTCTTGCGACCCTGTTGACTATTTTGAATGAAACGCTTGATTGTTCGATGATCACGCTTCAGAAGCTTTGCAATTTTAAGAGTGCTGCATCAATCTGCAAGATATCTCACTATTTTTGACTTTTCTGAGCCTGTCAAGTCCTTCTTTTGACCCATTTTGCCAAAGGAAAGGAAGTTGCCTAATAATTATGCACACCTGATATAGGGTGTTGATGTCATTAGACCACACCCCTTCTCATTACAGAGATGCACATCACCTAATATGCTTAATTGGTAGTAGGCTTTCGAGCCTATACAGCTTGGAGTAAGACAACATGCATAAAGAGGATGATGTGGTCAAAATACTAATTTGCCTAATAATTCTGCACTCCCTGTATAATTCTGCATATAGTGCAGAATTATATAACATTATTTAAGTGCTATAGTTCTAAAACCCTTTTTTCTCTTTTAATATGTAAAAATGATGGCGCTTTTACAGACCCGCTCTCTGCTCTCTGCTGAGCGGGTCTGACAGGAGCGAGCTGCACTTAGTGCTATGGCGCGGTCGGGCCGGACTGTGACTATACAGCTGGCCCGATGCGCTGACTAAATATTACAGACCCGCTCAGCAGAGAGCAGAGAGCGGGTCTGTAAAAGCGCCATAATTTTTACATATTAAAAGAGAAAAAAGGGTTTTAGAACTATAGCACTTAAATAATGTTATATAATTCTGCACTATGTGCAGAATTATATAACATTATTTTTAAGGTTTACTGTCCCTTTAATGATAACCTGCGTTATATAAAAGGAAGTCCATAGACCATATAGAAATAAAAATTGTGTATACTGCACAACAACAATATCAGTGCCACATAAACAACGCGTTTCGCCCTTCTCAGGGCTTTATCAAGATGTTTGTGGCATGTAGTAGGCTCCCTTATAAATGGTGTCTTCAGCTACAATTGGTGGAAACATAATTGGCACTTGTCAAATTCAATTTCCTTAAGGTGGTATTGACTCATTTTCTTTAAGATGGTATAGAGGATTTCATTTAGGACTTTTATTGTCTGTATCTTTTAAGGTGGTATACATTTGGCATAATAATGCATCTTATAATCCGGTTGTTTTAAGTATACACCTAAATATACATTTGTTATCAATAATTATATAGGTAATTTCAAAAGATATAAAGAGTACGTTCCTATTGATGAGTGTCATTCATTTAAAAAATATATGATAAACTATTGTACAAATCTATCTAAACTTAAAATTAAAATGAATTATTTCTATACAATTATAGATAAATGCATTGTTTTTGTCATTCAAACAAAACAGGTGAGAGGTCTAATTGTGAATTGAGACCTCTTGGAAATAAGGTGTTAAATTTATAAATAAGTTCTGCTTCTTTTATGAGCAACGTTTTTTTCTATATTCCCCCTCTCCAGTGATTTTTAACTTTTTGAATACCCCAATAATGTAACTGATTGGTATTCCCATGGTGTTTGTATAAGTGGGTGTCTACTGTTTCTTTTTCTATACTCAGCAGGTGTTCTCTTATTCTATCTCTGAGACATCTTTTGGTCTCTCCAATATAAAACAAATTGCAAGTGCATTTTAATGCATAGATCACGTTTTTTTTTGTCATTATCCCTTTCTTTAGTTTTGTATTTTAATAAAGTCTCCCTTTCTACAGTATTAGCTTTTTTAATCGCCTTGTCAATCTTTTCCTCTTGATAACCTCTTATATTAAATTTGTCTGCTAGTAGGGTTATTTGATTTTCAAAATCTTCAATTCTGGAATAGTTCTTTTTTATACGTAGACTGTGACCAAATGGAATATTATCTGTAAGATGGCAGCTATCAGCATGTATAAGGTTATTACAGTCTACGTTCTAATACTGTAGAAAGGGAGATTTTATTCAAATACAAAACTAAAGAAAGGGATAATGACGATATGATTAAAGTACCATTTATAACAGATTATAATGCAGACTTTAATTTTATTAAAAAGATAGTCAATAAACACTGGCATTTACTTAAGGAGGATAATATCATAGGGGAAAAACTAGCACCAAAACCCACTTTTATTTTTAGGAAAGCAAAAAATTTTAAAACCATACTGGCCCCAAGTGAATTGAAATATAAGACTAAGATAAAAAATCAGGTAGATATGAGGGGAGGTAAAATAGCTGGTGTCTTCCCATGTTATACACGTAAAGCCTGCAAACACAGCTACAAAATAACAAATCTCAACATTAATAAATCAGTTGAGGATTTCACTATAAAGGAAACAATTAGATGTACACAAAAAATGTGATCTATGCATTAAAATGCACTTGCAATTTGTTTTATATTGGAGAGACCAAAAGATGTCTCAGAGATAGAATAAGAGAACACCTGCTGAGTATAGAAAAAGAAAGAGTAGACACCCACTTATACAAACACCATGGGAATACCAATGATTTACATTATTGGGGTATTCAAAAAGTTTAAAATCACTGGAGGGGGGGAATATAGAAAACACTTTGCTCATAAAAGAAGCAGAACTTATTTATAGATTCACAATTAGACCTCTCACCTTTTTTGTCTGAATGACACAAACAATGCATTTATCTATACTTGTATAGAAATAATTCATTTTAATTTTAAGTTTAGATAGATTTATCACTATTTGTATAATAGTTTATCATATATTTTTTAAATGAATGACACTCATCAATAGGAAAGTACTCTTTATATCTTTTGAAATCACCTTTGTGAAGTTGGCACCCCATGTTTGGAAAAACTGAATTAAAATTTACCATTCGTTTGTCCTGATTTGTGCAGCAAAAACTAACATTTGTACCGGATTGGTTTAGGAGATATTGCGCATTATTTTTTTATGAAACCCCGCCCACTTTGCACCCCATGTTATGCAATTTTAAAAACAAATATACCATTTGTTTGTGCTGCGTTTGTGCTGATTTGTGCCACAAAAACTAACGTTTGCGCCGGTTTGGTTTCGGAAATATAGCGCATTATAATTGCTGAAACTCCGCCCACTTTGCACCCCGTGTTATGCAATTTTAAAAACAAATATACCATTTGTTTGTGCTGCGTTTGTGCTGATTTGTGCCGCAAAAATGAACGTTTGTGCCGGTTTGGTTTCGGAGATATTAAAGGGACATGAAACCCATTTTTGTTCTTTCATGGTATAGAAAGAGCATGCAATTTTAAACAACTTTCTAATTTACTTCTATTATCTAATTTGTTTTATTCTCTTGATATTCTTTGCTGAAAAGCATATCTAGATATGCTCAGTAGCTGCTGATTGGTTGCTGCACTTAGAAGCCTCATGTGATTGGCATGTGCATTGCTTTTTCTTCAACTAGGGATATCTAAAAATTTAAGCAAAATAAATAATAGAAGTAAATTGGATTGTTGTTTGTATTCTCTTTCTGAATCATGAAAGAAAAATTTTGGGTTTAGTGTCCCTTTAAACATTATAATTGGTGAAACTCCGCCCACTTTGCACCGCATATTATGCAATTTTAAAAACAAATATATAATTTGTTTGTGCTGCATTTGTGCTGATTTGTGCCGCAAAAACGAACGTTTGTGCCGGTTTGGTTTTGAAGCTATAGCTCATTATTTTTTATGAAACCCCGCCCACTTTGCACCCCATGTTATGCGAAGTTAAAAACAAATATAGCATTTGTTTGTGCTGCGTTTGTGTTGATTTGTGCTGAAAAAACAATTGTTTGTGCCGGTTCGGTTTCTGAGATAATAGACATTTAAGATTTTTAGATTATGTAAACTCAAGCACCGCCCAATTTAACCTCTTTGTTGCCGTATTAATCGCCTGTAATGCCATGTTAACCACAGACAGCCCAATATTAACTTGCTTAGAGTTAACAAGCGCTTAAAAGTACTCAAGCAAGTTTTCTTATATGTCACTTCTTTTTTTAGTCGCTTTTTTTTTTTTAAACATTTAGGGGGGCATTACATCCCTGGCGATTGGGAAAAAAATTGTCTCACTAGTTTTCTATGCAGCGCAGCAGTGTAGTTACGCAGCGCAACAGTCTAGTTTCAGCGTAACTAGAACAGTTGCCAGGGATGTAATCTCCCCCATATGTTTTTAAATATTTTTTTTCTGGTGTGGAAGTCACATCTGTTCTTTTGTATACCCCAAAGCTTTATAATTCTATTTGTACTTACGAACATTTTTGTTGTTATAATACTTTTGAATCAGAGTATATGTACACATAATGCGCAATATCTCCGAAATCAAATTGGAACAACGTTCATTTTTGCAGAACAAATCAGCACAAACAAATGGTATATTTGTTTTTAAAATTGCATAACATGGGGTGCAAAGAGGGCGGAGTTTCATAAAAAATAATGCGCTATATCTCCGAAACCAAACCGGCACAAACGTTCATTTTTGCTGCACAAATCAGCACAAACACAGCACAAACAAATGGTATATTTGTTTTTAGAATTGAATAACATGGGGTGCAAAGTGGGCGCAGTTTCAGCAAATATAATGCGTAATATCTCTGAAACCAAACTGGTACCAATGTTCATTTTTGCAGCACAAATCAGCACAAACGCAGCACAAACAAATGGTATATTTGTTTTTAAAATTGAATAACATGGGGTGCAAAGTGGGCGGGGTTTCATAAAAATAATGCACAATATATCCTAAACCAAACTGGCACAAACGTTCGTTTTTGCGGCACAAATCAGCACAAACGCAGCACAAACGAATGGTAAATTTTAATTCAGTTTTTCCAAACATGGGGTGCCAACTTCACATAGGTTTTGAAATCACCTATATAATTATTGATAACAAATGTATATTTAATTTTAAGTTTAGATAGATTTATCACTATTTGTACAATAGTTTATCATATATTTTTTAAATGAATGACACTCATCAATAGGAACGTACTCTTTATATCTTTTGAAATCACCTATATAATTATTGATAACAAATGTATATTTAGGTGTACACTTAAAACAACCGGATTATAAGATGCATTATTATGCCAAATGTATACCACCTTAAAAGATACAGACAATAAAAGTCCTAAATGAAATCCTCTATACCATCTTAAAGAAAATGAGTCAATACCACCTTAAGGAAATTGAATTTGACAAGTGCCAATTATGTTTCCACCAATTGTAGCTGAAGACACCATTTATAAGGGAGCCTACTACATGCCACAAACATCTTGATAAAGCCCTGAGAAGGGCGAAACGCGTTGTTTATGTGGCACTGATATTGCTGTTGTGCAGTATACACAATTTTTATTTCTATATGGTCTATGGACTTCCTTTTATATAACCCGGGTTATCATTAATTGTCTAATTACTTCAGAAAATCTAAGCTGGAATCTGAAAGAAGAAATACATTCGGTACAGTTTTTTTCCTGCGTGCAAAGCACTAAGTGCAGGTTTCAAGTTTTGTATTGCTGCTTGTATGTACTGGCAAAGAGCAACTAGCGGGCTTTAGAAGCCTCCTCTGATCACCTTGATGAGACGGGAGAGAATCCGTGACGTCAGACGCCAATAGTCACGTGGTACAACTCGCTGGGAGAACAACTCCAAGAAGGAACAGAGAAACCTTGCTATACAAACGGGTAATATACCCACCATATGAAAGGGTGATACACCTGCTTACTGATCCGGATTCCCTACAGCGATATCAGGTACTATCCATCTAATACACACTGTAATAACTGTGCTCTTTGAAAAGTTTCCTGGATTGTGAACAGAATCGTTATTGATTTGAGAGGTTTCGTGTTTTGTTCATAGAGCAACTATATCACTTATTGCAGTGATTACTGTTTGAAAGCTTTTTAACCTGCAGCATTGGTGGTATACATTAATAAGACTGTGCAACAAAGTATGGATTTTGCAACAGAAAAGCATTATCCGGTATCAAATGAATGGACATTGTAACTTTTTATTGAACTTCATCTTACTTTTATCTTAAACAGACATTGTGAATGTTACATGTTTAATATTATGGCCTCTAGTTATCAAAGCGTCAAGTATGGTGCATTCGCAGGTTTCAATACGCTTGCTAAAGTTCGCCATGCATCGCGGCCACGGACCTTAATACGCTCACCATAATTATTAAAAAAAAACGTCTAAAACATGCGCGTCAAGTACAGTGCGAAGATGATCGGACCGTTGTTAATTAACATTCATCGACGTTGCAGCGATTCGTGCTTTTCCCAACTTTATTTATATTATTGCAGTACACTACACGAACATAGAACATACCTTGTCAGCACATGATTGTATATAGATATATATATATTTTTTTAAATTCAAATTTTAAATATTTAATTTACAATAGTGGGAGCTAGCTGCCAATTGAGCCTGTTATGTAGTCCTTTTCCTTTCTTTGTATATTTATCATTGCGACAAGTTCTTAGCAAAACTCTTCACAAAATATGTAATCCCTGATTTTTAAAGAGATACACATTTGTAGCATAATCCATTCAAAGCATTTGTTTTTATCTTTATATCTAATAATGTATGAAATGTAGATCAATTATATTTATTTTTGTTTTCTTTGTTAAAGGTATACATATTTAATATTTATTCATTTAGTTTTTAGGTTATATGTTTCATTGTCTTGCACCATCAAACACACACACACATATATATATATATATATATATATATATATATATATATATATATATATACCTTGATATCTCTATCTGTATGTATGTATGTACATATTGATCAATGTAATTCTCAATCAATTGATAGATGTATTTTTATATATATATATTTATTTTTTAATGTAATTATAACATACTAGTCCAAAAGCTTGTCCACACAGTCCTTTTTTTGCAGTACAGCGGACCCACCCCTTGCTCTCTCTCTCCCCCTCTCTTTTGTGCTCTCTCCCTTTCTCTCTCTTTCTCTCTCTCGCTCCACCTCTCTTTTGCTCTCTCTCCCCCCCTCTCTTCTGCACTTTCCACTCTCTTCTGCTCTTCCCCCTCTCTTTAGCTGTTTCCTATCTCTCTCACTCTCTCTATTTCTTTCCCCTCTCTGTTATGCCGACCGTGCCTGCCCACGCCCCCACTTGAACTAAATATTTAAATGAATACAGCAAGACAATAATTAAGATTACATAGATATTTATTAAACCTTTTTTTTTCTTTTTTTTTAATTGTTTAAACTATTTTTAAATATATTTTTTTATCAAAAAGTTAAGTGAAATAAAAACCTGTTTTAAACATTAAATTCTCGGCATCTCCTCCTGCAGGGCACGCACAGCCCTGGAGACGATATCCAGCCCTTCAGCCAGCTCATCTAAAATTGCAGCCATGATGGGCTCAGTTTGGGTGCCCTGATCTTGATCTATAAAAAGACCAAAAGAACATATGTTAGATAAGTTATTTATCAAGATACAATTTGTTAAACATATTATTTTTACTTACATTGAACTCTTGCCACCTCCTCTTCAAATTGTGGTGGTGACAATGGTGCTCCTTGAAAATCCCCCGGTACTTGGTCGTCTATTAGAGATGAAGCACAATAATGAACAAATATTAGTATCATTGATGACAACTCCAATATTATACAAACAATCATTTCTTATAAAACTATTAACATTTTTCGATAGAAATTATATTTTAAAATAAATACATAGAATGGACACACAAACCACCTTTTTTCTTTCAGCTTTTATAAAGAGACTATAATGTTTCCAATCTCTATACTTTTTTTTAATAAATTGCTTCATTCTTCTATTATACTTTGATGAAAAGCATATCTAGATATTCTCCGTAGTTGCAGATTTTTTAAAGATCATAGATGCATTTTATAATTGTCTCACCCATATACATTGTTATAACTTCAACAAAGGATATATATAGAATGAAGTAAATTGAATATTATAACTAAATTGTAAGCTTTTGGAATATTATAATCTCTTTCTGAATCATGAAAGAAAATGTGTGTGTTTAGTGTCCCTTCAACATGCAGCCTGAAAGAACTTTGAAAAATAAACAAATTATAATGTTAAATAATAACAACATAGTATGAGAATTAAACATTACCTTGGATATCAGGGACTTCCTCTTCTGTCCCTGAATCCTGACCACCCGCAAGGAGGTGCACTGGCAATGGGGGTGAGGAGCGGTTGCTCCTTGGCGTTGCCATACAAACCAGCCTCATGTACCGGGGATTTTTTCTCTTGGACGCCTGCGATCTGTGAAAATATAAAGTTGTATGTACACATTAGATACAGTTTATATATTATTGTTGATTAATGTATCTGCAGTATCAATGCATGTAATGTACAAAAAAATAAATATATATATATATATTTAGAGAGAGAGATCAATATCTATCTATCTATCTATCTATCTATCTATCTATCTATCTATCTCTCTCTCTCTCTCTCTCTCTCTCTCTCTCTCTCTCTCTCTCTATATATATATATATATATATATATATATATATATATATATATATATATACATGCATCTTCAATATATGATTAAACTTTAATGTAGCATTGTTAATAATTATGACGGAGCATGAATTTTCTTAAAAATAAAACATTTTTATATCTGGTTTTCTCTCTTTATATATGTCTTCATAAAATTAATGATGTTGATAATCTAAGGCTAAAATAAATTGTATTGCATTGACCCTCTACAGTAATTATGGGTTGGTGAATGACATTAATTTTTGGAATTCAAGTTAGTGAAATATATAGAAATAACAAAAATAAATGGCCTGCTTAAAATAAATTATATTCTCAGACATGTAAGGTATTTATGTAATACAATAAAATAAAAATGTTTTTTTAATTAATTGCGCCATTTAAGTATCGATTTATTTATTATTAATTTCTAACTACAATACAATATATACTTACATGTACGAACAAGCGCTCACAATGCTTCATAGCGTTCCTGCTCGCACCGCCTAAAGTCAGAAAACCTTCTAAGGCAGCTGCGCCTTGAACGGCGGATCCCCGACACCCTCTTCATTCTCCACATCATCTCGTAGATGATGCGGTCACGATCCTCGTGCTGGATCCCTCTGACAAAATTTGAGCATAGGATTGTCTGGATTCATATGTCCTAAAAGTTTTATCAAATATTAAAAGATACGATCCCTTTGTTTCCTGTCAATAGCACCCTCATTATCTTTGTGAAATGGAAGACAAGTCTGACGCCCTGTAGACTAGGATGACACCATGTAGACTAGGATGACACCCTGTTGACAAAAATGACGCCCTATAGACAAGGATGACACCATGCAGACAAGGATGAGGGATTCACCGTCACCGACTAATTTAGATTGCGCCATCAATATATTTTTAAATATTCAATAATCTTGTTTTAGAGACAATACCAGTTATATAGATCTTTTTTCGAAGATTACATTACACAGGCATCATCAAGCAATGGATTTATAAACACAATATGTCAGTGTTTGATGTTTGTATAATTGTCTGATTGTTAACGGCTGATTGTCTAAGTAGACAAGAATTATATACAATATTGACAAGTATGACACCCTGTAGACAAGGATGACGGATTCACCTTCACCAACTAATTTAGGCCTAGATTTGGAGTTCGGCGGTAAAAGGGCTGTTAACGCTCCGCGGGTTTTTTTCTGGCCGCACCATAAATTTAACTCTGGTATCGAGAGTTCAAACAAATGCTGCGTTAGGCTCCAAAAAAGGAGCGTAGAGCATTTTTACCGCAAATACAACTCTCGATACCAGAGTTGCTTACGGACGCGGCCGGCATCAAAAACGTGCTCGTGCGCGATTCTCCCATAGGAAACAATGGGGCAGTTTGAGCTGAAAAAAAACCTAACACCTGCAAAAAAGCAGCGTTCAGCTCTTAACGCAGCCCCATTGTTTCCTATGGGGAAACACTTCCTACGTCTGCACCTAACACTCTAACATGTACCCCGAGTCTAAACACCCCTAACCTTACACTTATTAACCCCTAATCTGCCGCCCCCGCTATCGCTGACCCCTGCATTAAACTTTTAACCCCTAATCTGCCGCTCCGTAAACCGCCGCCACCTACGTTATCCCTATGTACCCCTAATCTGCTGCCCTAACATCGCCGACCCCTATGTTATATTTATTAACCCCTAATCTGCCCCCCACAACGTCGCCGACACCTGCCTACACTTATTAACCCCTAATCTGCCGAGCGGACCTGAGCGCTACTATAATAAAGTTATTAACCCCTAATCCGCCTCACTAACCCTATCATAAATAGTATTAACCCCTAATCTGCCCTCCCTAACATCGCCGACACCTACCTTCAATTATTAACCCCTAATCTGCCGACCGGAGCTCACCGCTATTCTAATAAATGTATTAACCCCTAAAGCTAAGTCTAACCCTAACACTAACACCCCCCTAAGTTAAATATAATTTTTATCTAACGAAATAAATTAACTCTTATTAAATAAATGATTCCTATTTAAAGCTAAATACTTACCTGTAAAATAAATCCTAATATAGCTACAATATAAATTATAATTATATTATAGCTATTTTAGGATTAATATTTATTTTACAGGCAACTTTGTAATTATTTTAACCAGGTACAATAGCTATTAAATAGTTAAGAACTATTTAATAGTTACCTAGTTAAAATAATAACAAATTTACCTGTAAAATAAATCCTAACCTAAGATATAATTAAACCTAACACTACCCTATCAATAAAATAATTAAATAAACTACCTACAATTACCTACAATTAACCTAACACTACACTATCAATAAATTAATTAAACACAATTGCTACAAATAAATACAATTAAATAAACTATCTAAAGTACAAAAAATAAAAAAGAACTAAGTTACAGAAAATAATAAAATATTTACAAACATAAGAAAAATATTACAACAATTTTAAACTAATTACACCTACTCTAAGCCCCCTAATAAAATAACAAAGCCCCCCAAAATAAAAAATTCCCTACCCTATTCTAAAATACAAATATTACAAGCTCTTTTACCTTACCAGCCCTGAACAGGGCCCTTTGCGGGGCATGCCCCAAGAATTTCAGCTCTTTTGCCTGTAAAAAAAAACATACAATACCCCCCCCCAACATTACAACCCACCACCCACATACCCCTAATCTAACCCAAACCCCCCTTAAATAAACCTAACACTAATCCCCTGAAGATCTTCCTACCTTGTCTTCACCATACCAGGTTCACCGATCCGTCCTGGCTCCAAGATCTTCATCCAACCCAAGCGGGGGTTGGCGATCCATAATCCGGTGCTCCAAAGTCTTCCTCCTATCCGGCAAGAAGAGGACATCCGGACCGGCAAACATCTTCTCCAAGCAGCATCTTCTATCTTCTTCCATCCGATGACGACCGGCTCCATCTTGAAGACCTCCAGCGCGGATCCATCCTCTTCTTCCGACGACTAGACGACGAATGACGGTTCCTTTAAGGGACGTCATCCAAGATGGCGTCCCTCGAATTCCGATTGGCTGATAGGATTCTATCAGCCAATCGGAATTAAGGTAGGAATTTTCTGATTGGCTGATGGAATCAGCCAATCAGAATATAGTTCAATCCGATTGGCTGATCCAATCAGCCAATCAGATTGAGCTCGCATTCTATTGGCTGATCGGAACAGCCAATAGAATGCGAGCTCAATCTGATTGGCTGATTGGATCAGCCAATCGGATTGAACTATATTCTGATTGGCTGATTCCATCAGCCAATCAGAAAATTCCTACCTTAATTCCGATTGGCTGATAGAATCCTATCAGCCAATCGGAATTCGAGGGACGCCATCTTGGATGACGTCCCTTAAAGGAACCGTCATTCGTCGTCTAGTCGTCGGAAGAAGAGGATGGATCCGCGCTGGAGGTCTTCAAGATGGAGCCGGTCGTCATCGGATGGAAGAAGATAGAAGATGCCGCTTGGAGAAGATGTTTGCCGGTCCGGATGTCCTCTTCTTGCCGGATAGGAGGAAGACTTTGGAGCACCGGATTATGGATCGCCAACCCCCGCTTGGGTTGGATGAAGATCTTGGAGCCAGGACGGATCGGTGAACCTGGTATGGTGAAGACAAGGTAGGAAGATCTTCAGGGGATTAGTGTTAGGTTTATTTAAGGGGGGTTTGGGTTAGATTAGGGGTATGTGGGTGGTGGGTTGTAATGTTGGGGGGGGGGTATTGTATGTTTTTTTTTACAGGCAAAAGAGCTGAAATTCTTGGGGCATGCCCCGCAAAGGGCCCTGTTCAGGGCTGGTAAGGTAAAAGAGCTTGTAATATTTGTATTTTAGAATAGGGTAGGGAATTTTTTATTTTGGGGGGCTTTGTTATTTTATTAGGGGGCTTAGAGTAGGTGTAATTAGTTTAAAATTGTTGTAATATTTTTCTTATGTTTGTAAATATTTTATTATTTTCTGTAACTTAGTTCTTTTTTATTTTTTGTACTTTAGATAGTTTATTTAATTGTATTTATTTGTAGCAATTGTGTTTAATTAATTTATTGATAGTGTAGTGTTAGGTTAATTGTAGGTAATTGTAGGTAGTTTATTTAATTATTTTATTGATAGGGTAGTGTTAGGTTTAATTATATCTTAGGTTAGGATTTATTTTACAGGTAAATTTGTTATTATTTTAACTAGGTAACTATTAAATAGTTCTTAACTATTTAATAGCTATTGTACCTGGTTAAAATAATTAAAAAGTTGCCTGTAAAATAAATATTAATCCTAAAATAGCTATAATATAATTATAATTTATATTGTAGCTATATTAGGATGTATTTTACAGGTAAGTATTTAGCTTTAAATAGGAATTATTTATTTAATAAGAGTTAATTTATTTCGTTAGATAAAAATTATATTTAACTTAGGGGGGTGTTAGTGTTAGGGTTAGACTTAGCTTTAGGGGTTAATACATTTATTAGAATAGCGGTGAGCTCCGGTCGGCAGATTAGGGGTTAATAATTGAAGGTAGGTGTCGGCGATGTTAGGGAGGGCAGATTAGGGGTTAATACTATTTATGATAGGGTTAGTGAGGCGGATTAGGGGTTAATAACTTTATTATAGTAGCGCTCAGGTCCGCTCGGCAGATTAGGGGTTAATAAGTGTAGGTAGGTGTCGGCGACGTTGAGGGGGGCAGATTAGGGGTTAATAAATATAACATAGGGGTCGGCGATGTTAGGGGTAGCAGATTAGGGGTACATAGGGATAACGTAGGTGGCGGCGATTTGCGGTCGGAAGATTAGGGGTTAATTATTTTAAGTAGCTTGCGGCGACGTTGTGGGGGGCAAGTTAGGGGTTAATAGATATAATACAGGGGTCGGCGGTGTTAGGGGCAGCAGATTAGGGGTACATAAGTATAACGTAGGTGGCGGTCGGCAGATTAGGGGTTAAAAATTTTAATCGAGTGGCGGCGATGTGGGGGGACCTCGGTTTAGGGGTACATAGGTAGTTTATGGGTGTTAGTGTACTTTAGGGTACAGTAGTTAAGAGCTTTATAAACCGGCGTTAGCCAGAAAGCTCTTAACTCCTGCTATTTTCAGGCGGCTGGAATCTTGTCGTTAGAGCTCTAACGCTCACTGCAGAAACGACTCTAAATACCGGCGTTAGGAAGATCCCATTGAAAAGATAGGCTACGCAAATGGCGTAGGGGGATCTGCGGTATGGAAAAGTCGCGGCTGAAAAGTGAGCGTTAGACC
This sequence comes from Bombina bombina, assembly GCF_027579735.1. NCBI lineage: Eukaryota > Metazoa > Chordata > Amphibia > Anura > Bombinatoridae > Bombina > Bombina bombina. Next base: position 277,337,722 of record NC_069507.1, read on the forward strand.
CTTTAATCACTGACTCCAAATACCAGCGGGCGGCCAAAACCAGCGTTAGGAGCCTCTAACGCTGGTTTTGACGGCTACCGCCGAACTCTAAATCTAGGCCTTAGAATGCGCCATAGATATATTTTTAAACATTCAATAATATTGTTATTGACACATGAAGACAATTATAGTTTGTTAGTATTCGAAAACTATATTAAACAGGCGTCATCAATGTAGAAATTATATTAAAGATTTAATGGTTTATAAATTTTTGATTGTATAATTGTTAACTGCTGATTGTATACATATTACCTGTCTATAAAATGGAATTCAAAATGGAGTATATTCACCTATGCTTTCCAAGAGCTATAGGTCTAACAGCTTGAATTTGTAATATATTTATTGATATTTATTGATATTTATTTACTTGCTTAAAAAACTATTTTTATTTTGTTATGTCTGCGCTTGGGAAGACAAATTCAGGGCGCAGCATACAATTTAATTTTGAGCAAAATAAAGTTTTAGTGACCCTAGTTTTAGAGCACTATGATTTTATTATTGGTTCTAAAGCCCAAAAGACCTCGCTCTCCAGAAAAGAAGAGATCTGGAGAGCCATAGCTGGCAGTGTCTCCGCCGAAGGGACACATCCCAAAACGGTGGGGCACTGTAAAAAACGTTTCTCTGATATCAAGAGAAACTTAAAGGCCAAGCTGTCCAGGGAGTTACAGTCTGCACGTATGACCGGTGGTGGCGCGCCATATGTGGCTGAGCTATCAGAATACGAGGTTCAGCTGGGGGCAAACATGACGGTCGGTCTGGATTTAGTGGGGCATGATACTGACGAGTTGGCAGGTAAGATGATATTACTTGTGATATTGATGTCGCACATGTTTTTTTAATATTTTATGTGTTTTTCAACAAATGTTTATTAAGATTATGATGTGCAATATTGTTGATAATAATATTTTATTTCATGTATTTTGTTTAAGCATCTGCCAGTGCTGCAGATCCAGATAGTGATGCTGCCACGGCTGGAGATGAGACCCTCCTATTGCCCGTCAGTATCCACACTGAATCCAGCCACAGCTTCTCCTCGGCCGCCACGCACCCGGACATTATGTGCAGCACCCCTGATGGAGCAAGCATTGGCCGATCTACAGGTATGTTTGCTATTATTACTTTGTTTTTTATGTAATTGTTATCACTTGTATGATTGTTCACATTTGTAACTATGTATATTGTATGTGCATTATACAGCTGAGGTCCGAAGGGCTTTAGGACCCCCTCCAAGATCTACGATCTCCTCCTCAGGTAACAAAAACATCAAACATGAATGTTATCTGTGCTTAGAGTATCAGAATTGTCAATAGCTCAATGTGAAAGTTATTTTTTTATTAATGAAGAATATCACTTTCATAAACATTAATGGTAAATAACATAGATTGTTTAGATAAATCTGTCATTTAATAGTATTTCCTTGAAATGGACAGTCAAATGATGTTATTTCTCATTTACATACAAGATTTATTTTACATACACATACGGAAATGTAACTATTGTTATTTTTTTTATTTTTTTCTTGAGTTTAGCCATTAATTTACAGGGACATGAAACAAAAGCCCTTATTCAGTGGATTAGGATAGAGAATACTAGATTAAACATATTGTATATTTAAGTATGCTATTTAAATTTCATCATGACATTTTTATACTTTAGCTTAAAATGTTTACTTTGAAAGCACTGTAGTATCAGAGAACCAAGCTTATAGATGATTGCTATATGCATACATGTATAGATAGAAATACTTATATACTGATTGTGATTGGCTCAACAGTGTGTTAAGTGATAAAACAATAGTGCATTCTTTCTCCTTCAAAAAAAGATACTGAGTAAATTAATACAATTAAATTTCACAATATATGTTATTTGAAATTTAATGTTGTATTCTATATCTTAAAGGGATAGTATATTTAACATTAACATTTATTTGTTCAGATAGAACATACAATTAAAGGTACATGAAAATAGGGGTGGAGCTTAGCCACGAACGAAGATGGCTGCTTGTTGAAGGAGCTCCGTAGTCCCTAATGTATATCACAACTAAGTAAATCGTTCCATATCAGCTAAAACAATTTATAACTCCCAAACTCACTTTATTTAAACATTTGGCACCTGCGATCATTGATCCGGAATAGGTACAAGACCGGAAACAGAAGGTATCATCCTGAAAGCATAACCCTCCCTGCCGCGGAGACAGAAGGTATCATCTTGCAGCAAAACCCTTCCCTCCCTGACTCACTCTTTGCCCCTGCCTGGATTCCCGGTGCCCTGCTCCATTGCCCGTTACCTGATTGTGTCGGCTCATACACGGACTGCATAAGAGACCTGAGCCCCGACAGAAGGCCGCACCCACGTGGTGCGCGAACACACGCATCAATAAATACCTCACAGAAGCGCAGCAGGCTACTCCCTGGTAAGCAGCAGCCCACGGACACCCGATTGCGGCAAGAGAAGGAGAAAAAAGGTACTCATAAGCAGAGTGGGGCGGCTCGAACTCCATAACACTACCTGACTATTTGCCTTCTAACTCGGGGCTGACTGAGCAGCGGCAGGAGGCCTAATTAATATCGGCACAGTACACAGCCTCAATCTGGGTTGCAAAATATTGACCGCATCTGCGGAGCCAGAGCTGACACATAACAGCCGCTAAAGGGAACTATTCTCTAGACATAGAGAGGAAGGGAGGAAGCAGGAGATTGAGAATAAATTAAAGCAGAGAGAAGAGGGGGGCAAATAGCGAAAGAAGATATAAAGGATATTAACACCATAGAACACAAAGAGGGGCCACAGATTAAAAGTAAGCCCTGGTAGAGTAATTTGTACTGCGGGCTGGGATAACTTTCTACGCAATGTCTAACAAAAGACACCTAAACCCCTCAAAGACATCCCATACTACAGCCCTGGAGAACTACTTAATATCCAATGACTCTAACTCACAACAGGGGAGATCTGGGCCTGACTTATGCCCACAAAACCAAAGGTACATGAAAACAATTTTTTTTATTTTCATTATTTGAAAAGAAAATGCATCGTTATACATCTTTATAATCTAATTATATAAACTAATTTGTTTTATTCTCTTGATATTCTTTGATAAAAAGCATATCTAGATATGCTCACTAGCTGCTGATTGGTTGCTGCACATAGAAGCCTCATGTGATTGGCTCACCTTTGTGCATGGCTTTTTCTTCAAATAAGGATATCTTAAAAATGAAGCAAAATGAATAATAGTAGAAAATTGTAATGTTGTTTAAATTTGTATGTTCTATCTATTATCTTGAAAGAAATATTTTGGGTTTAGTGGCCCTTTAAAGGGACAGTCTAGTCCAAAAAAAACGTTAATGATTCAGATAGGGCATGTAATTTTAGACAATTTTCCAATTTACTTTTATCACAAATTTTTGATTGTTCTCTTGGTATTCTTAGATATGCTAATTTCTTAGACCTTGAAGGCCGCCTCTTAAGAATGCATTTTAACAGGTTTTTCACCACTAGAGGGTGTTTTTCATATAGATAACACTGTGCTCGTGCACGTAAAGTTACCTGGGAGCCATCACTGATTGGCTAAACTGCAAGTTTGTCAAAAGAACAAATAAAGGGGCAGTCTGCAGAGGCATAGATACAAGATAATCGCAGAGGTAAAAAATATATAAATATAACTTTGTTGGTTATGCAAAACTAGGGAATGGGTAAACAAGGGATTATATATCTTTTAAAACAATAACAATTCTGGTGTAGACTGTCCCTTTAAGCTTAAAATTTGCTCCTATCATAAATTTTTATTTATTCGATTGTTATCTTTATTTGCAAACCATGAATGTAAGATTAAAAGACAGGCCATTTTTGAATCAGCACCTGGGTACCGCTTGTTAATTGTTGTCTATATGTAAACATCCAAACAACAAACGGTATAAATTTGATGAAATCAAAATGTGCCTGCTTGTAATATTACTTTATATCGATTTACAAAAAAAGATCAAAAGAGAAATAATAATAATTGATAATAGGATTAACTAATAATCTTGCTTAAAATGTCATAATCTATCTGAATCCTGTTTAGTTATTACTAGACTATCACTTTAATGATGATTAAACATATTGGAATAGACAGTCCTTTGCAACTTCAAATGGATAAAAGTTTTGGATAATCACCTGTGTATTGCATGACAATTTTTTGAGGCCTATGTAACAAATGTCTGTCAGACATGATCAGACAGTGCGGATCAGGTCTGACAGACATAGCTGAATGTGGAGAGCAATACGTTCTCAGAGCAGGCAGACAGGGTTATGGAGCAGCGGTCTTCAGACCATTGCTTCATAACTGTTGTTTGCAGAGAGTCTGAATACTCGTCAACACGGCCCTTAAAGCTACATACAGAGCTTAATAAATGGACCTCTATCTCTCTCTCTCTCTCTCTCTCTCTCTCTCTCTCTCTCTCTCATGTATTAACCAACAAATGGAATTGGTTTTTTTTTAATCCATTTTAGATAACCTAAAATATACAAATCAGTAATGTTATAATACAGTGTCTTACAATTTCAATCTTGTTATGATTTATTGAAGATATATGTTTAATATCATATGCATTTAATCCTTCAAATTACATTAACTTACCTAACAATATATATTTAATTTCTCATTTCTTTAGATATCGAACATGCTTTCCAGATTTCGGAGGAGATCGTCTGCTGTCTTCAAGAGGTGAGAGATTTGACAGAGGAGTCGTCCCTGGGAGAGACAGAATATCCCGAATCACAGCAACAGGGAATCTCCCAGGGAACATCAAATATAGAATCTCTCATCCGTTCTGCCCCTCCTGACCCAGAAGACACAGCTGCTTTGGACCCTGGTGCCCCTCCTTCCCCTGTTGGTCATGCCCCATCAGCTCATGGCCGTGCTGATCCTGGCCACCAACTGCCTCACATCAATGATGATGAGGCAGTTGCGCAAATGTTACATCTGGCCAGGCAGTACCGGGAAGAACACCATGAGTTGCATGGGGCATTAAGTTTATCTGTTGAGCAACAGGGGCAGATATTAGATAGGGGCATTACAGTAGATAGGGACAGATTAGATAGAGAGAGGGAAAGTTTGAGAGTACAGTCAGCTAGAATAGATTTAGAGAGGGAAAGATTTGTCTATTAACAATGTAGGGATAGTGCTAGATTAGAGTTAGAGAGGGATAGATTAAATTATGAAATGCAGAGGGATAGCGATAGATTAAACTTTGATAGGGAAAGATTAGAGTTTGATAGGGCCAAGGCAGCTGAAGATCTGTTAGAACGCCAGCGTCGGGAGAGGGCAGATGAAGACAACAGGGTTTTTAATCGTCACTTGATTTTAACCTTTGGGAGACGGGGAACAAGGGAGAGATCACCCCCCCTCTCTCCCTCACCCAAAAAAAAAGATTAGGGTGTTTTAATGTGCTCATTTTATTAGGGGTTTAATATTAGTTTTATTATGTATATACAGATGTGTTTATGTTTTTATGATTTTTAATTTTAAAATATGAATCAAATATTTTTAAATTATTAATCAATGTTTTCAAGTTTTTATGATTTTTCATTTAAAAATATGTTCGAAATATTTTTAAATTAATAATCTTTTTTCTTTTTTTTAAAATAAAAAATATTTAATAATTATTAAAAAAATGTGTTTGTTATTCTTTGATTAACACGTTACAAATGAATGATGTGCAAATTAAATGCAGGTGTAACATATTATCTACTGTTATTATTAAATGTTAAATTTAATAAACAAAATAACATTTAATTTTATAAATAAAATATAATATTTATATTTTGGATAAACAACTCAATTAAAATAAAGTTTACTGGAGAGAGCAATTGTGAGAGAGAGATTTTGAGAGAGAGATTGAGAGAGAGAGATTGAGAGAGAGAGAGATTGATAGACAGCAATTGTGAGAGAGAGATTGAGAGAGAGAGAAATTGTTAGAGAGAGAGAGAGATTGTGTGTGTGAGAGAGAGAGAGAGAAAGAGAGAGAGAGATTGTGAGAGAGAGATTGTGAGAGAGAGAGATTGTGTGTGAGAGAGAGATTGTGAGAGAGAGAGAGATTGTGAGAGAGAGATTGTGAGAGAGAGAGATTGTGTGTGAGAGAGAGAGATTGTGAGAGAGATTGTGTGAGAGAGAGAGAGAGAGAGATTGTGAGAGAGAGAGAGAGAGAGAGAGAGATTGTGTGAGAGAGAAAGATATTGTGTGAGAGAGAGAGGGAGAGAGAGATTGGGAGAGAGAGAGAGAGATTGTGTGTGTGTGCGTGTGTGAGAGAGAGAGAGATTGTGTGAGAGAGAGATTGAGAGCAATTGTGAGAGAGATAGAGAGAGGGAGATTGAGAGAAATGAAGAGAGAGAGGGAGAGAGAGAGAGAGACTGTGATATAAAGACAGACAGTGCGAGAAACACATGTATACATTTATAAACCTGTAGTGCATTGCTGCTAGGTCCATTAATTTTAACAATACTTTGTATCTTCAATTTTATATTATTTAATGTGACAGTGAAATGAAAAAATTATTGTTTTTAATTAATTTGTTAAAATTCATATAGATAACATTGAGCTCATGCACGTTAAAGGGACAATGAACCAATTTTTTTTTTTTATGCAGATAGAGCATGACATTTTAAGCAACTTTTTAATTTACTCCTATTCTCCGATGTTCTTCATTATCTTGTTATATTAATTGTAAATGCAAGAATGTAATTGTTAATTCTGGGACATTTATGGTGATAAACTTGTTTATTCTAAAATGCAAGTATGCCTAAAGAAATGAAATAAGTGGTCATTTTTAAAAAGGAAAGATAGAAGCTAAACACATATTAAAAAATATTTCTTGTTATAGCCTTACAAATAACAACAGAGTCAAGTGTAGATCTCAATTATTTTTATTTTATGAGATTTTATTAAACATGTGTCTCATCAACTTTACATTGAACAATTGCAACATTTGCCCAAATGAACCACTTTCAATCAATGGCTTTACAATGATATACAATATCATTCCTTGAAACGACAATATTTGCTCAACAGTAATCCAAAATATATCAGCTTTTGGATTAAAAATAATAATGTAAAGTAAAGAAAAACACAAATAAAAACGGTATGTTGCACAATCAAACTTCTTGCCCAAAAACCCCCTGGATATAGACTGCTCGAGCTTGGACTCCCAGAGCATCATGCTCCAGGAATGGGTCGATGTAATGACCATACTCATTGTCCAAGCTCTCCATATCTATATCCAGGATTTTTAGGGCAATGTTGTGCAACATACAGCAAACCATAAAAATTAAGGAGACTTTTGAGGGGGCGTACTGAAGAACACCACCAGAGATGTCCAAGCAGCGGAAACGGCTCTTCAGCATGCCAAAGGTGCACTCAATAACAGATCTTGTCGCAGTGTGTGCACGGTTGTAGCGCACCTCTTCCACTCCGTTGGGGTTTTTGACATGTGTGAACAGCCACGGAAGACACGGATATCCAGAATCACCTGCATAAACAAAATAGATCATTGACAAAAGCAATCAGAATGAATAAAATATTTCATATACATATGTTAGAGTATGTAAGAGATATTTACCTATCAGGATTCCCTCTGGCATATGGCCCTCCTGGAAGCGTTGGTACACGGTAGAATTCCGGAGGAAGAAGGAATCATGATTGCAGCCAGGGAGTCTAGATCAAACACTCATCACCCTCAACCTGGTGTCACAGATGACCTGGATATTCAGCGAGTGATTGAATTTCCTATCCCGGTAGGGCTCCTCTTGACCACTGGGAGGCAGCACTAAGATGTGTGTGCAGTCTATGGCCCCCAATACCCTTGGCAATCCAGCTCGATGGTAGAACTGGAGCTTGACAGCATGCCACTCCTCTGGTGTGTTTGGGAAGTGGACATGATGGATTAGGCATCGGTGCAAAGCATCCAGGACAACCTTCAGATGATGTGAGAAGGTTGTCTGGCTCCTACCAACGCCTAGACCTGTCACAGCCTGGAATGACCCAGTTGCCAAGAAATAGAGGACCGCAAGCAGCTTTACCATCCCAGGGATTGCCCTAGTTCTTCTAGTGAGTGGCTCAAGAGAGTCAGCGATCTCGACATAGAGCCTCTCAATAGAGACCCTATCCAGTCGAAATCGACGGATCACCTCTCGGTCACTGAGGGCATGGAGCCCAATCCTTGGGTAGAAAACCCTTGGCACTCGCTGGCGTCTTCCGTGTTGCATTGCAGCCATCAACACCCGTCTTGCCCTGCGTCTCCTTAATAACAGAACAAAATTAACAACATTGAGGATGTTCATCCTCAAAGTAACACCAAATAATAATAATGAAATGCAGTGATTGAAGAGCCCCTTTTATAACGCCTAGTTTCACAGATGTGAACGTTTTCATTAATTGAATAAATGGTGCAGCAGTCATTCTAACACATGACTTGCACATTTTGATTACTATCACATCATATTACGTGCAATTAAAGTGACTAATTGTTCTAATTGTCTTTTTTATAGCGTCATTTGACGAGCACGATAGGCTGTCCATAAAAATATCTTATGAAGCCATTCAGGTGTGTTTATCAGCTGTAAGAAATGCAGGTGTCTGTGCAATTATCAAAATTATTTATTAAAAACACATGAGTATTTGGCTCTAGTTTCAATGTTATTTCAGATTTTTCTGTTTGGATGGCAGCATTATGAAGGTGAAAAAGGTCAGTGATTACTGTGTTTTTAAGATTACATATTAAAGTGTTGTATTAACATTTGCAATCCTAAGTAACAAAAAGAATGCAGTGTCGAACATTATGATGTTAAATGTTGTTTGATATCCTTGATGTGATTCCCAATACCATTAACAAATCAGTTCAATGTATTTTGAAAGCGCAAAGTTAAACAGTGACATAAATCCAAGACAAATTTATAAGGGAATTTTAACTACAAAAAGGGATCCTAGCAACTGAATGAAAACCGTGACATTATTATAAAAGTAATGTTAGTGAATTACCTTTTAAACCTCCACGATGCTGCCATCCAAACAAAATCTGAGTTCATGTCATGCTTATGCAAATATGCAGGTGTTTTGGCTAATTAATTGATAGCCTAATTTGTATTGTGTATAATTAATTGATAGCATAATTGCTGTGCAGTGTTTTTTTTTTTATATCCTTTTTTTTTTTAAATCTCCTTTATTGCTGTGCAGTGTTTTCATTCTCTTGCTATCCTTTGTGTGAATGTGTTTTTCATTTTCAAAATTGAATAAATTGCTGTGCAGTGTTTTCATTCTCTTGCTATCCTTTGTGTGAATATTATTTTTTCAAAAATTAGAATTACAGGAAGGGAATTGTATTTGAAATAAGGTATACATATTTAATAATGCTTTCCATTGAGTTTTATTAGGTGACATGCTTGACTCGAGCAGCATCGAACATAGTGGTTTCCCGATTTCCATTGACTACTATAGCATCCGCGATCTCTAAGGCGGCGGATTGAAAACTAGGTACGCTGCGTCGGATAACACGCAATGGTCATTTTTTGATAACTTTCAGAAAGCTTCTGTGTCGAAGAACATGGCGAAAGCACTGAATTCCGCAAGATTTCCAGAGGTTTTCGAGTCGCAGCGATCGGCGTTGAATTGAGAGTGCCGGATCGTATGTTACGTCACAAAATTCGAATTCTTCCGATGTTGACACTTTGATAACTACGGTGATGCAATCTCGCGACGAGTATGACGTGGATTTCTGACGTATTCTCAGTAGACGCTTTGATAACTAGAGGCCTATGTCTGATTAATTAGGCCACATTGTGGTTTAGGGAGATGTCCCATATTTTATCTTATTATCGTATTCTTAATAAATATTTGTGAAATATATGACAGTGCTGATATCTTTAGCCTAACAGGCGCTCTCTCTATACATATATTTTGTAATCATAACTGTTTTCTAGACAGCATTTGGGAAGTTGTCTTTTAGAGAGGTGTATGATATCTATCTCATAGTGCAAACTTTATTTTGTAATTGAATTAATTATAAAAAAAGAATTAATCATAATCTAATACCCTTAAAAAAAGCCATATTTTAAAACTAAAGTACCAATAGACCAAAAGGGTCTTTTGTAGGTCATTGTCATAAAGCGAATCAGCTCTGTGAACAAAACTCACTAACCCCTCTAACATAACAACCCCCCAAATAAAAAAAAACTATCATAAAAAAACAACTAAATTGGGGGGCGGAGCCAGCAGCAGCGATGGAGGCTGTGTAATCTCTGAGCTCTGAGACCCAGCTCCATAGATCGGCTCAAAATAATCACATTAACCCTTATTCCAACATTTAATTTGTGGTCCAGTGAAACCCTACCACTCGGGGAACACTAAGAACGCTTTTTCAACTAGATTCAGATAATCTTTATTGGGCGCTATCATGTTTACTACCCGTGGCGCATGAAAAAACTTGGCGGCAATTAGGCCCCTGAGCTGGAATGGAACCAGCTACCTGTCTGTTCAGAGGATTCCTACACGCTCGGCTCTGCTCCGTGGAGCGCAATTGAAAGAGACATCAGCGACAAGTCTGATCCACTTGCAGAGCAATGCCTAGACCAGACTCGGCTTGGACATGCACTGAATAAAACGCCGTTGCGGTTCTCAGAGGCGGAAGACATTGTCGTGGAGGCCTATTATATAATGGGTAAGAGCCACGTAACACTGCACACAGGCCCAAATAAAGGCAGAGGAATTTAAGTCGGTGAGAGCAAACTAACCTGCAGACCCACACCCTGGGGTTTAGTCGACTCAGTGAGGCAAACACAAGCATACTGCTTGCCAATATAACTGTTACGCTAGCTACAAAGATCGCTCTCCTTCCTGGACTGTGTACAAACCAAATGATATTTGCCCCCAATGCATGACCCTTACTAGCAGAAGCTTTTCTGAACCTCTTTAGCGATACAGCTCCCTACTCCTGTATATAATCCTCCGCCGCAACTCCACCTTGGGGAAAGTTCATATTTCATATATCAACCTACTGTTAAAGAGGAAAAATGAACACTAAGGGCTCAGTAAAACCCAATAAAACCCCCAAACTACATAGCCACAGAGACAGTATGGTTGCCCAGTTTTTCTCACCCACAAGTACAAAGGCTATTATAGGTGAGGAGGCTAATAAGTCACCATTGAAAAGAACCCAGATCTCACAAGCAGAAATGGAGGACATAGAGGAAAGCACATCCGTTCCAAACACAATCCTCTCTGAATTAGCATCCAAACAGGATATTGCTGACATAATTCGCTCATGCATACGAGAGGAGATTGCTGAAATTAAGCAAGACCTCCACTCGGTTGGCAACAGAGTGGAGGCATTGGAAGAATTCACAGACCACCTTCAAGAGGAGATTAATTCAACACAAGACTCCACAAACCACCATACATCTCTCATTGCAGAGCTCTTTGACAAAATCGAAGATCTAGAGAACAGGAGTCGTCGGAAAAATCTAAGAATCAGAGGTGTACCTGAGTCGGTACTACCTAAGGACTTTCCACTCTATCTCCCAGCCCTTTTTGCTCACCTCAAGAACACCTCTCCCTCCACAGATATACCCTGGGTTAGAGCCCACAGAGCCCTTAGACCGAAACCCCTGGACACGGCCCCCCCAAGGGACATCATCATGAAATTCAAAGAATTTAGAGAAAAGGAAGAGCTTTTAAATCTTTCCCGTAAACACCAACCGGTGAAATTCAGGGGGGTCGTTCTCCAATTCTGTCAGGATCTGTCCCAGCGGACGCTGCAGAGAAGAAGAGACCTTGCTCCTGTGAAATCACTCCTCTGGCAGAAGAAAATCCTACACAGATGGGGATTCCCCTTCCACCTGTATGTGCTGCATGGAAATAGAAAGCTAGTGTGCAGGACTTTGGAAGACGTTAGCGCCTTTTGTTCGGCACTGGAAATCGAACCCCCAGAAGGACTCCCTTCAGAAGACCCTCCCGAACCCCCCAAAAAGAGACCCATGAAATCTGCTTCCGGAGAGTGGCAGCGTGCACCATCGAGATCTAAATCTGTCAGATTCTACAGTGTAGCTTATGCTGTCTCTTTAAGCAATTGTCCTTACTCCCTATATAACCTCCCACTTCTCTTACCTCATTGCTGGATTAATGTTTTCACATCCCTGCATGAGAAAGCTTCTCAGCCAATCTGCTATCTGACATAGGGGAATCATTCTTCTGCTACACAGAGCAACCACTTCCTGTGCTGCAGCTCTCTCCCTCTCACACAGAACCACCTGTGTGCAGGACTGACATCATCAGCTACTGCCACAGCTCTCACCTCTCACTCTCAAGCTTGTTACCTGCAGTTCAGCAATCTCATACACACTGAACTCTTCTGTTCCTGGGAAACCTGTAGCAGCACTGGACTCTAACTCACTAAGGTCTAAGGCAGGTTGTATAACTTATTATCTTATGCTAAGTCAATTTAGCTTTATGCTTAGTAACCTGTGAATTGTTACTGAAATCTCTCTCTCATTTAAACCTGATTGTATTTGTATGGTTACCTTCTGCTTAAAGCTATAACCTCCAAGTCTGCAGTGACTCTGGAGAAATAGTTTATAGGCAATCATTAAGACAGATAGTTTAATATTGCCAATTGCATATTGTAATTAAGCTATCTGTAACATCTATCACTTTGCTTATTTAACCTATTCAAGTAAGCTGCATAAATTCTACAGAACTGCTTTCAGGAAATCCTCACAAAAACAAGTACACTCACACTTTTTGTTCAGGGTTATAACAGATTAATCCAGCCTAAATTTGTAGAGGTTGAAAGCAGTTATGGAATTAACTGAAATCACTAATCAAGTCACAGCACATTCACAGCGTATGGATAACGTTACCCAGTCAATTAGAGAATTGCAAACTGAGTATCAATTGTTGAAAGATTGTGTTAGAGAAATGTACGCTTCAAAAAACGCTCAACCTGAACCGCAAGTGTCATTACCTGATAAATTTAGCGGTAATAGGTCTAATTTCAAAGAATTTAGAAATGCCTGTTTACTCCTGTTTGAGCTCAAGCCTAAAACCTATAGCACTGATCGCCTTAAGGTTTTAACCATGATTTCCTATTTAAGGGGAGAGCCTCGCAGTTGGGCTGATAGTTTATTTGAAAACCAAAATACCTTATTGGATTCTTTTCAAGACTTTCTAAAAGCACTTTCTTCTCTGTATGACGATCCTTTCAAGCAGGAATCTGCTGAGGCTTCACTCAGGGCCTTAAAACAAGGCCGGCATCCTGTGGAGGATTATATTTCACAATTTAAAATATTTGCCATTGAGTCAAAATGGAATGAGGCGTCACTGAGACACCAATTTAGAAGTGGGCTTAGTGAAGATATTAAGGATGAGTTGTCCCGCACAGGCGTACCCCAGAGACTGGAGGATCTTTGCAATCTCTGTACCACTATAGACCGACGATTACGTGAGCGTAAACATGAGAGGTCTAATACGTCAGCTCCCTACAAAAGGTTCACCCCCTCTCCATCAAGTTCCAAGGAAACCGAATCACCTATGGAAATAGGTTTTATGCGTGGTCCTCTCTCCACTGACGAGAAAAGTAGAAGGCGGGCATTGAGACTATGCTTGTACTGTGCCTCCCCAGAGCATGATGTGTCATCTTGTCCACTTCTTAAAAAGACAAAAGCTGGTAACATAGAATTTAACACACTTAGTCTGTCTCTATCTAAACATACTCATTCTCATATAACGTTACCTCTTACTTTGCAGTGGGATCGCCACCACATAGAAGTTGAGGCTCTTATTGACACAGGAGCGTCATCAAGTTATATTGATATTCATTTTGTCAATTTAAATAAAATTCCATTCCTAGCAAAACAGTCTCCTGTCTCCATTAATTTAGTTGATGGCTCTTCTCTCTCCACAGGCCCCATTACACATGAAACAACACCTTTATTACTCTGTACTAGATCTGGACATAGGGAATCGATATCTTTCGACTTAATTCCAAGTCCTCTATACCCAATTATCCTTGGGTTGTCTTGGTTACACATACACAAACCAACCTTTGACTGGCAACGTATGACTGTTGATTTAACTTCTTCCTACTGCACTCAGACTTGTTTTCCATTACCTCATATTTTACTCACAAAGGATGTTATATTACCTAGTGATCTAGAGGATTTTCAGGATGTATTCAACAAAACAGAGGCACAGGTTCTACCGCCCCATAGGTCATATGATTGCCCCATTGACCTTTTGCCTGGTGCAACAATTCCCGTTGGACACATATATCCTCTATCAAGACCTGAATTAGATCACTTAAAGTTATACCTACAAGAAAACCTAGCAAAAGGTTTTATTAGACCATCCACGTCCCCAGCTGGAGCTGGAATCTTTTTTGTTAAAAATAAAGACCAGTCACTTAGGCCCATAATTGACTATCGGGAGCTAAATAAAAGAACAAAGAAAAAACGTTACCCACTCCCGTTAATACCCGAACTTATTGAGAGGTTACGCACTGCCAAGATCTTTACAAAATTGGATCTCAGGGGTGCATATAACCTCATACGAATGAGGGCTGGAGATGAATGGTTGACAGCATTTAGAACTCGATATGGCCTTTACGAATATACTGTCATGCCGTTTGGTCTTTCTAATGCTCCAGCAACATTTCAATGCTTTATTAATGACATCTTTCATGACATCTTAGACAATTTTGTAGTCGTGTACCTAGACGATATACTTATCTTCTCTGAATCCCAACAACAACATTTAACTCATGTTAGAACAGTATTAACTCATTTAAGACAACACAAATTGTACGCCAAATTAGAGAAATGTGAGTTCAACAGGCCTGAAGTGACATTTCTGGTTTATGTTATCTCAAGCACAGGAATCACTATGGACGATTCAAAAATACATGCTATAACACAGTGGCCAACTCCTAAAACCAAGAAACAGGTACAGAGGTTTCTTGGCTTTGCCAACTTTTACCGAAAATTTATACATAATTTTTTACACATGGCTAAACCTCTAACTGACCTAACTAAGGAAAAAACTCATTTGACTGGACTAAGGACTGTGAAAGGGTATTCGAAAAACTAAAAACAGATTTCACCACAGCACCCATTCTGCAGTTCCCAGACCCCAACTTACAGTTTATTGTCGAAGTGGACGCATCAGATTATGCTCTCGGGGCTATACTCTCACAAAAAACATCTTTAACAGATAAGTTACATCCAGTAGCATATCTCTCCAGACTCCTGTCTCCTGCTGAATGCAATTATCCCGTGGGGGAAAAAGAATTTTTGGCAATTAAAACTGCATTTGAACAGTGGCGACACCTTCTAGAAGGTGCTACTTTCCCTGTTATAGTTATAACTGATCACAAAAACTTGCAATATTTACAGCAGAACAGAACCCTATCTTCCAGACAACTACGATGGAATCTATATTTTTCTCGTTTTGACTTTCTGATTATGTACCGTCCGGGAAGTCGTAATGGTAAAGCGGACGCACTATCCAGACGGGATTCTAGACCTTCTTCTGAAGAAGTTCCATCCACAGTCATTCCTAGTTCTAAAATTCTGGGATTACTTATATCCCCACATCCTGAATTTCAAACCTGTCAAACCCAGGATTCCTCAAAGCCATTGCATCTCTTGCAAGCAAAGGCGGACGGCTTATACTACCATGGAAACCTCCTTTACATACCACCGCAATATAGGTTACAACTCCTTTACTCCTGCCACGACTCTCTAACATCTGGACACTTAGGTCTTAATAAAACTCTGGACTTACTACAACGACACTATTGGTGGCCAGCGATGACCTCAACAGTTCAGGAATACATTGCACAGTGTACAACCTGTTCTACTTCCAAACCGTCTCGTCATTTCCCTGTTGGGTTACTCCAATCTTATCCAGTACCCGAAACTCCCTGGAGCCATATTGCTATGGATTTTATCGTTGACCTCCCAAGCTCTTTTTCCTTTTCTACAATACTAGTTGTTGTAGATCTTTTGAGTAAAATGGCACATTTTATTCCAGCAGTTGGGTTGCCGACAGCTCAGGAAACCAGTGAGTTATTCATTAAAGAAGTTGTTCGGTTACATGGACTTCCCACGGTGATACTCTCGGACAGGGGTTCACAGTTTACCTCACGTTTTTGGAAATCTCTTTGTCAAACTCTGCATATCACTAAAAAACTTACGACCTCTTACCATCCCCAATCCAACGGGCAAGTGGAACGAACCAACCAATGTTTGGAGCAGTATCGGCGTTGCTTTTGCTCAAATCAACAAGAAATGTGGACAAAGCATTTAGCTTTGGCAGAGTTTGCCTACAACAATGCTACCAACTCCTCCACTCGACTTAGTCCATTCTACGTCAACTATGGCTTACATCCTAGAATCTCTTTTTACCCATACTTACCAAGTTCCAACCCAAAAGTGAATGATACAGTTAACGATATCTCTCAAACTTTCACCATTGCTCAACAAAATATACAACATGCTCAAAATTTGCAGAAAAAATACTATGACTTACGTCACACTCCTCAACCAACGTATCAGATAGGCCAAATGGTATGGTTGTCAACGAAAAATTTTAAATTACATACTCCCTCAAAGAAATTGAGTAAATTATTCATTGGACCATTTCCAATTGTGGATATTAAAAATCCTGCTACTGTTACACTTCGTCTTCCCGACATCTATAAAATTCATCCCACATTTCACGTCTCTCTGGTAAAGCCTTGTCTTTCTGACAAATTATCTGCAAATGCAGTCTCGCATACAGTCTCACACGATCAAGAGTATGAGGTGCAGTCTATCATTGACTCCAGACGTAGACGCGGGACTCTGGAATACTTGATTCACTGGAAGGGCTTTGATCATTCTGAGGATACTTGGGAACCAGCTGCTTCTGTATCTGCTCCGAGATGTGTTTCCCTGTTTCATCGCCGAAACCCAGACCGTCCAGCTCCCTGAACCCTCGTGGTGGGTTCCTTTTCGGGGGGGCTATGTCAGATTCTACAGTGTAGCTTATGCTGTCTCTTTAAGCAATTGTCCTTACTCCCTATATAACCTCCCACTTCTCTTACCTCATTGCTGGATTAATGTTTTCACATCCCTGCATGAGAAAGCTTCTCAGCCAATCTGGTATCTGACATAGGGGAATCATTCTTCTGCTACACAGAGCAACCACTTCCTGTGCTGCAGCTCTCTCCCTCTCACATAGAACCACTTGTGTGCAGGACTGACATCATCAGCTACTGCCACAGCTCTCACCTCTCACTCTCAAGCTTGTTACCTGCAGTTCAGCATTCTCATACACGCTGAACTCTTCTGTTCCTGGGAAACCTGTAGCAGCACTGGACTCTAACTGACTAAGGTCTAAGGCAGGTTGTATAACTTATTATCTTATGCTTAGTCAATTTAGCTTTATGCTTAGTAACCTGTGAATTGTTACTGAAATCTCTCTCTCATTTATACCTGATTGTATTTGTATGGTTACCTTCTGCTTAAAGCTATATCCTCCAAGTCTGCAGTGACTCTGGAGAAATAGTTTATAGGCAAACATTAAGACAGATAGTTTAATATTGCCAATTGCATATTGTAATTAAGCTATCTGTAACATCTATCACTTCAAGTAAGCTGCATAAATTCTACAGAACTGCTTTCAGGAAATCCTCACAAAAACAAGTACACTCACACTTTTTGTTCAGGGTTATAACAAAATCCAAGCCGCAAGCCAGGTCCTCTGGTCTGTCCTCTAAAGACACAATTTAACCAGCTTTTCTTTTATCTGGTTCTATTTGTACCCTGAACAGTTTGATAATAGTTTTGCATGATCCTTCAGCTGGACATTTGGGTAATGTATAATCTTACATTACCACATGTTTGCATTTGTAATGGTTTGATTACCTGTTTTGCCTGTTCTCTCTTTAGAATGTTTTACCAT
Source organism: Bombina bombina (assembly GCF_027579735.1). Lineage (NCBI taxonomy): Eukaryota > Metazoa > Chordata > Amphibia > Anura > Bombinatoridae > Bombina > Bombina bombina. Next base: position 277,355,726 of record NC_069507.1, read on the forward strand.
GTGTTCCTTTTATGATTCCTAGCAGAGGCAAGAATTTTATGTATTTGAGCATTAGTTAGACTTGAAAATATAACATTCACTATGGAGTGGGTTATAATCCCTCCTCTTAAATATTACTTGTTAAATGTCTTCACTAGTATCTAGATTATCTATGAGAAAGTGTATGTTCTACTGTTTGTTTTTGTTTAGGTTTTTCTTGCTACGTAACAGAGATATGGGCCTGTTGGCTAACTCAGTAAACTCAGTCTGCAATGCAATGCGCTTATATCTCTACATACACCACCATATACACCCTTTATCTTCCAAGCACCACACGCAACACCACAATGCACGCAAACATTAAAAAAATTACCCTATTAAGTCAGAACGCTAAGGGTCTGAACTCTGCGCAGAAACGCTCATTAGCAATGAGGGATTTACGTAGGAAGGGAGGGGACATTCTCTTCTTACAAGAGACACACTTTTTGAAACATAAAGAACCCAGATATTTTGGAGGGCATTACTCCCAGTGTTTCCACAGCTCGTATGACCATAAACGTAACGGAGTTAGCATTCTTATTAGTAGACATATCCCTTTTACTCCCATTCATACCCACACCAATATAGAGGGCAGATTCCTATGTGTGACTGGCCTATTGTATGGCTCCCCGGCGACACTGGAATATATATGCCCCCAACACTAGACAGCTCCCCTTTTTTAGGAAATGCTTTGCGCAGATCTTAGATCACACAATAGGAGCATTATATATAGGAGGTGACCTCAACCTCCCTATCCAACCGCACTTAGATTCCTCTAACCCTAAATCTACAACTTCCAAACATACAGTCAAACAACTCTGGAAACTCATGCTCGAACAAACGCTGTTTGACATCTGGAGATTTAAACACCCTGATAAGAGGGACTACACCTTTTTTTTCAGCTCCCCATAGCTCCTATAGCAGAATCGACTACCTCCTTACAAACCAGAGGGGACTCACTAATGTTCTATCTTCCAGACTCTCCCATACTGTGTGGTCGGACCATTCGGCGGTACTGACCACACTCAGTTGGCCCTCGGCACCAAAAAGTTCCTTCCAGTGGAAACTGGATGAGAAACTATTACACTCCCCTGATTTTACTACAAAATTGGAGAAGCTCCTACAGGAGTATTTCCGATTCAACTCCCTGCCAGAGACAGACCCTTTTGTTGTGTGGGAGGCCCACAAGTGTTTCATTAGAGGGGAGCTCATAAAACACCAAGCACATATTAGACAGAGAGCCCGTCAGTTGTACAAAACATCCACGGACCTACTAGCCAAACTTGAATTTGAACACAAAAAAAATCCCTCTTCCCCTCAGATATTAGCTGACCTAATGAAGGCGAGGAAAGCAGTTCATGACCAACAAATTAATGAAGCTAACTCCCTGGCCTTAAAAATCAAACAGAAATTTTATTTTGAGAGCAATAGGGCTGGAAAACTACTTGCACGCTCCCTGAAGCTTAAAAAGCTTAAAACCTTTATACATCAGATTAAATCTCCTACAAACCAGACACTCAACACCACCCCTGAAATCCTATCCCAATTTGAGGAATATTACTCCAAACTCTATGACATTTCTAAACTTGACTGCCCCATAGACACTAGAGGCGCTATAGACGACTACCTTTTAAACACCCCTCTACCACGACTTTCTGATACTCAGGCGTCTGAACTGGAAGAACCCTTCACAATTGTGGAACTCTTGACTACCCTTAAACACATTCCCTCTGGAAAAAGCCCGGGCCCTGACGGGTTTACTGTCGCCTACTACAAAAAGTTTGCAACTAGCCTATTACCGTATTTATGTACTTTATTTAACTCAGTGGACCGGGAACACCCCTTCCTCCCTCCCATGTTGGAGGCGCATATCTCAGTGTTCCCTAAACCCGGCAAGCCTACAGATAGCCCTTCTAATTTTCGTCCTATTTCGCTTCTGAATGTGGACATCAAGCTCTATGCAAAACTTATAGCCTCCAGACTAAACAAAGTCCTCCCGCAACTAATCCACTTAAATCAAGTAGGCTTTGTCCCCCGCAGAGATGCACGAGATAATACCACAAAAATCCTAGATTTAATAGAATATACCCAGGCACAAAATATCCCTACGATCTTCCTGGCCATCGACGCCGAAAAGGCTTTCGACAGGCTGGACTGGGTATTTCTTAAATCCACATTAAACCGATTTGGCCTAGGTGAAAAACTTATTGAGAAAATGTTTGCCTTATACCGGATGCCGAAAGCTTGAATCAAATTGAACGACTAATTGTCGGAAGTATTCCCAATATTAAACGGAACAAGGCAGGGCTGCCCTTTATCCCCCATATTGTTTGTTTTTGCTATGGAGGTCCTAGCCTCCAATGTCAGGAGGGAGGAGGGGGTCCATGGAATACACATAGCAGATACCCAATATAAATCCACACTCTATGCGGACGACATTTTATTTTCACTGACCTCCCCCTTACAATCCCTTGCGGCCCTGATGCCGGTCTTAGACACTTACAGCAGCCTCTTCAACTTTAAAATTAATATGCAGAAATCGGAATTCCTAGGCGTAGGTATAACTGACCAGACCTCCCAACAGATTACCACCCGGTACCAATTTCGGTCAAAGCAAACCTCTATAAAGTATCTAGGGATAAACCTAACAAATTCTAGAGAATCCCTATATCGCTTAAACCACCAGCACCTTCTAGATTCTATTAGATTGGACATGGGAGCTTGGCAAAACAAATATCTCTCATGGTTAGGGAGGATACAAGCCTTTAAAATGAGCATCCTGCCTCGCCTCTTATATATGTTCCAGACATTGCCCATACAACCACCCCCACAGTTTATTCACTCTGCGCAATCCACTATAAATAATTTTATTTGGGCGCACAGACATCCTAGAATAGCCAAAAACACCATGTATAGAAATAGGGACAACGGGGGACTCGGAGTACCCAACCTCTCATTATACATGCAGGCAGCACAGTTAACCAGAGTGGTTGACTGGTGCAAGAATAACTTGGATAAAGAATGGGTAAAGCTTGAACACGATCTAAATAAGTCGAAAAGTCTAGGCTCCATGTGTTGGATGTATAGACAACACAGGATTTTACCAGCTTCCACCCCCTCGCTAGTGTCGGACATACTTTCCTCTTGGGACCGCCTCACGCATTCCCAAAAAGGTATATCTACTATCCCCTCTCCATTGACTCCCTTACTACATAACAATGACTTTCCTCCGCTATCGCAGAAATGGATGGATGATCCCTACACATTATCAGCGGGATTACCCTGCCACCTAGTCTTAGATAAGGGAACTATCATACACAAAGCAGCCTTAACAGATAAAAATATAACTCTCTTTGACAGATGGTTTGAGTACCTACAACTATCTAATTTCCTCTCCGGCCATAAGGACAAGCCTAACATGATAAGAAGTCTAAACCTTTTTGAAACACTCTGTCACTCCACACACCCAGTGAAAGGCACCCTCTCTAAAATTTATAAAATCCTAACTGCCCTACATTCTAAAAACTTACCTCAGTATACTAAAGCGTGGGAAACCGAACTGGGGACTCAGGTTTCTCCTGAAACCTGTGGAATTATATTTCAGCAAATGGGAAAGGCACCCTCTTCAATGGGCATCACAGAAACAAATTTAAAACTTTTGGAAAGATGGTATCTCTACCCTAGTAGACTTGCTAGCATTTATCCCCACTCAGACCCACTATGCTGGAGGGACTGCAAACTAACTGGGACACTCCTGCATATCTGGTGGGAGTGCCCCGTAATCCAACCCTTCTGGCAAGATATCCATAGAGAAATCCAAAAGGCTCTTTCGGTAGATATCCCTTTCAATCCCTTAACGTTACTATTCAATAAACCACCCAAGATCAAATGTAAATACAGACAAGTTTTATTATATATTATGTTAAGCGGAGCAAAGCAATTAGTTCCCAGATTATGGAAACAGCGTAGTATACCAACTCAGAACGACTGGGCACAAAATGTAACGCTTCTTCTATCCCTAGAAAAATTCCACTACCAAAAAACGAACAGGATGGACTTTTATTGTGCCATGTTGCTATTCTGGGAAACATATATTCACACACACACTAGGACACTCCCCCGACTAGCTAACCCCAATAGTGAGACACCCGCGCTTGGTTTAAATTAATTTTAACCACTCTAGATAACAAAAGGGGACACCTCTTTTGGGTGCTTTGGAACTCGAATCTCATTACTTACTCTTCACCCTGCTGACAATTATCTACTCTGAGTGTATATGTATTTGCAAGACTTTCTAACTTAGAGATGTGTTACATAGCGAAGACTATTTATTTATTTATTTATTTGTTTAGTGGTTCTTATGTCCACACGGTTTGAAAAAAAAGAAAAGAAAAATTTTACAGGCTAATTGGCTCCATTGAGATATACCCATTAGGTCAGCTCTGCCATATACCACAGAACATTGAGCATCAGATGATTTTGTTCCTGTATTGTACATTCTTTTGTCATTTTACCTTTATGATTGTTGTAACCACACTATGCTGGATGTACTCCATGGCAACTGTAAAACCTTTATTTTTTCCAATAAAGCTTGTTGAAAAAAAAACAAAAAAAAAAAAACAACTAAATTACAAAGTGCCATGAAAAGGGCATTTGGATGGGCAATGCCCTTAAAAGCTCTTTTGCTGTCCAAAAATAAATAAAAAAAACCCTACTCTATAATAAACAACCACCCCAAAAATAAAAAAATACAAACTAATACTAACCCCACATTTGGCACTCACCAATATTGACGGCGGCGGTGGCAGCAACATCAGTCCTCCTCTTCAGGTCACCAACATGGAGCTCCTCTTCATGCAGTCTCTAGCCGCACACTGAATAGTGAATATGAGCTACCCCTTTTATATGGGGGTTCCCTTGCATTCCTATTGGCTGATTTGAATCTTCCAATTCATATCAGCCAATAGAATGAAAGGAAAGCTCTACTTAAGAACTAAAGATATACCGCGTTGCTTAACTTATTATTACCTGTACAGCTGTCGTACTGAAGCTTTACCTCATTACTTACCTTATTGTTACCTGTACAGCTGTCGTACTGAAGGTTTACGGCGTTACTTACCTTATTGTTACCTGTACAGCTGCCGTACTGAAGCTTTACCTCATTACTTACCTTATTGTTACCTGTACAGCTGCCGTACTGAAGCTTTACCGCATTACTTACCTTATTGTTACCTGTACAGCTGCCGTACTGAAGCTTTACCGAGTTACTTACCTTATTGTTACCTGTACAGCTGCTGTACTGAAGCTTTACCGTATTACTTACCTTATTGTTACCTGTACAGCTGCCGTACTGAAGCTTTACCGCATTACTTAACTTATTATTACCTGTACAGCTGCCGTACTGAAGCTTTACCTCATTACTTACCTTATTGTTACCTGTACAGCTGTCGTACTGAAGGTTTACGGCGTTACTTACCTTATTGTTACCTGTACAGCTGCCGTACTGAAGCTTTACCTCATTACTTACCTTATTGTTACCTGTACAGCTGTCGTACTGAAGGTTTACGGCGTTACTTACCTTATTGTTACCTGTACAGCTGCCGTACTGAAGCTTTACCTCATTACTTACCTTATTGTTACCTGTACAGCTGTCGTACTGAAGGTTAACGGCATTACTTACCTTATTGTTATCTGTACAGCTGCCGTACTGAAGCTTTACCGCGTTACTTACCTTATTGTTACCTGTACAGCTGCCGTACTGAAGGTTTACGGCATTACTTACCTTATTGTTACCTGTACAGCTGCCGTACTGAAGCTTACCCCTGAATGCCCTTTTCTTCACACCTTGCCAGGCTGTTCACCTCACAATATCTTGTTATTGTTTCATCCAGGGCAAAAACGAGCTGTGCAGCTTCACCTCATTATGCCAAAAAGATGGCACCTGGCACCGGGCACTACCACGCTGTGAAAGTAAGTAAGAGCTTTGTATACACACAATATATAGACACTCACACACACAATATATAGACACTCACACACACATATATATATACACACACACACACATATATATATATATATATATATATATATATATATATATATAGACACTCACACACACATATATATATATATATATATATATATACACACACAAACACACACACATATATATATATATATATATATATATATATATATATATATATATATATATAGACAGTCACACACATATATATATATATATGTAGCGGAGGGCAATATTAAAATCTACGATCTCCGCGGGTATAACCGGTAAATCCACAGTCAGCGCTGAAAAGTAAGGCAATATCCCAATACTTCCAATAACCGGACGAAACACAGTTTGGGAGTCAACAACTCACAACCCAGCCAGTTTTCAGGTTTAAAACAGAATGACATTTAGTAAAGGCTATATGCCTAGTATTTATGCAGGTCTGACCTCAGCTGGGGGGTTGAAAGAATGTACATTAGATAGAGAGCAAACACCCTTTGACATGCCACAATAGAAATTACATTACTTAAGCAGATAGCAATTTAAACACAAGAAAACAATGCAGTCCATCTTATCAACTAGCAGTCTGACTCTGGAGATGATTAGACAATGGGAATGTTTATCACTAAACTTAATTAGAGCACACAATAGCTGATGCCAGCAACCTTGTATTTAGAAAATAGCTTCTGAAAGCTGAACAAAGTTAACTCTTTCTTACATTATAGTCCAGAAGTGGCTAGGTTTGCCACAATGCTCCCCCAGAACCAAGCCGGCATACACAGTCTGATCCCAATGGATCGGCTTGGGGATGTCCGGGGAAGTACTCACAAATCACTTTTCAAGTTCAGTTTGTCTGGATAATCCATCTGTATTCCCGTTATGAGAGAGAATTCCTGCCCGTATAAATAAGGGTTCAACTTCTTCAGTGCCCAGACCAGGGCTAAATAGTCCTTCAAAATCTTATCAGCTTCTTTACGAGTTTTTTGTACCTACTCTTTATAGGTATCCACAATCCCTTCATACTGACATAGGGTGCCCTTGAGTTGCTGCACCTCACTATGAGCCAGCGTCAGCTTTTCCTCCAGTGTCACTAAGTTTGTCTTTAATGTTTCATGTTCCACTCTCAAGCTGGTGTTTTCTGCAGTCTGTCGGTGCAGCCTGTCTAGCAGAGATTCCTGTTCTAAACGTGCTTTTTCCTCTGTACTCCTCTTCTCTCCCGCTAGCACTGTTACGTGATTATTTAACGTGACCATTTTATCCTCTACGTGACTCTTCTCCTTCATCAGCGCATTGTAACGGGACTTCCACGTATCAATAGTGGATAGAGATTTACTGAGCTCAGCATCCTGGGGCTTAGCAGCAGGTGGGTCAGTCTCTGCTGCACGGATCTGGGCACGGGTAGTCACAGGGTTAACATCAGCGGGACCCATGGGAGCATAGGCAGAAACAAGGGGGGCCAAGTTATTTCCAAGGAGAACATCAGCAGGTAAGTCCTTCTTGACCCCCACATTCACAGGTCTAGCGCCCACTCCCCAATCCAAATGTACCCTGGCAACAGGTAGGCGGAACACAGTGCCCCCTGCTACCCTCACAGCCACAGTGTCTCCAGTGTGCTGTTTCTCAGACACCAAGTTCTTTTGAAGCAAGGTCATGGTAGCACCAGTATCCCGTAGACCACTGACCTCCTTCCCATTCACTTTAACCAGTTGCCGGTTATTCCGGTGGGCAGCTTGCACGGGGTCTGCTTCATGTAGGCTACCACAGCATTCTTGCGCCTCTACGTAGCGGGCTGCAGGCTGAGGATTACGTGGGATTCCGCCGGCGGGTCTTCTCCAGGACTGTGCTTGGTTCGCTGCGTTTAGGGGACACTCTGGTCTTTTGTGCCCTAGTTGCTTACATCCAAAGCACCGAATAGGTTGTGAGTAGCCCCGCGAATTGAACCGGGCTCTCTGAGGGTAGTTCGTGGCCGGAAGCCGTGTTGGAATAGCGGTGCGCCAGGGGGTTGATAACTGGCAGCTGCTGGGGTGACTGGGGGTCTGTACTCCCCTCTAGCAGGGGGCTTAGTGGTAGCAGTGTCCAGTTTGCGGGCATCCGTATACTCATCTGCCAGGCGAGCAGCTTCATGCAGGGTGGAGGGTTTACGGTGCCGAACCCACTCTTGGGCTTCTGGGGACAAGCCATTAAAGAATTGCTCCAACAGCATCAGTTGTCGCAATTCTTCCATGGTGGTAGCTTGGCTGGCCTGTATCCACCCCTGAGATGCTTGATCCAGCTTGTGGGCCCACTCTGCATGGGAATCTCTTTCTGGCTTGCGCAGGCCTCTAAACTTGTGCCGGTATGCCTCTGGGGTAATGGCATATCTTTCCAAGATCGCTCTCTTCACTTTAGCGTAATCCTTGCTGTCCTCCCTGGGTACAGCGCGATACGCTTCCGCTGCCCTACCGGCTAGCTTGCCTGCTAGCACCGGCACCCATATGGACTGCTCCAAATCATGTAACTCGCACAGTCTCTCAAAATCCTGTAAATACCCATCGATCTCATCCTTCTCCTCACAAAACATTTTAAAGGCATGGTATGGGATTTTGGGTCTTACTGGGTTGCTGAGTGCTTCCGAAATGGATTCTGCTCGGGAGGATGCATTCCGCGGACTGTGTGCCATCACGTACTCCTACACATCTGCCATTACCACGGATAGCATGTCCCGTGGTACAGGTTGGGTTAAAAATTCCAGCCTGGTCCTCATTTCCCTCTGGTATAGGGTCTCCTCCATGGCTGCTGGAGGCGTAGCGCTGCAAGCTCTGTCTCCCTCCATCAGCTTGGCAATTAATATAGCCTTGGGTTTGCTGCTGGCTATCTTTCCCCTGGCTTCTAGCAGTTCCTTTAACGTTTGTCTCTTTAGCTTAGAATAATCCGTCTCCATTCACTTCGGTAGTTGGTTCTTTCGCTGTATTCTGCTTGCCATTCCCTTTTCTTATTCGGCAGTTACAATTGCACGAATTGCGCTTTTCAGCTGTAAGGTCGAATCCCACCGCTTGTCGCCAATTGTAGCGGAGGGCAATATTAAAATCTACGATCTCCGCGGGTATAACCGGTAAATCCACAGTCAGCGCTGAAAAGTAAGGCAATATCCCAATACTTCCAATAACCGGACGAAACACAGTTTGGGAGTCAACAACTCACAACCCAGCCAGTTTTCAGGTTTAAAACAGAATGACATTTATTAAAGACTATATGCCTAGTATTTATGCAGGTCTGACCCCAGCTGGGGGGTTGAAAGAAATTACATTACTTAAGCAGATAGCAATTTAAACACAAGAAAACAATGCAGTCCATCTTATCAACTAGCAGTCTGACTCTGGAGATGATTAGACAATGGGAATGTTTATCACTAAACTTAATTAGAGCACACAATAGCTGATGCCAGCAACCTTGTATTTAAAAAATAGCTTCTGAAAGCTGAACAAAGTTAACTCTTTCTTACATTATAGTCCAGAAGTGGCTAGGTTTGCCACAATATATATATATATATATATAGACACTCAAACACATATATATAGACACTCACACACATGCAAACATACACTTACACATACTTGAAGATACTTCCATACACACACACACACACACACATATAATGTGAATTCAGTAAAAAAGGTATTACTGTATACTGCAATACTCTTGTATTTTGATATTTAATTACTGGACTAATACGGCTACTACAATCTGCACACATACACAAACAGATGCAAGCACAAACCTATGCATACATGCAAACATACAGTCACTAGCACAGAACAAGCAACACTCTGTTACTCCGAGCTAGTTTGGCCCTTTTTGTTTATGAATCTCGCTGTAAGGGGTATATTTAACATAGTGCGAGCGGACATGATACGATGTAGAGTATCATGTCCGCTGCATATCGATAAATGCCAGAACTGCTTGTGCAATGCCGCCCCCTGCAGATTTGCGACCGATCGGCCGCTAGCAGGGGGTGTCAATCAACCCGATCGTCTTCGAGCTTGATAAATCGGCAGCTAATTCTGCACCTTGGATTTATTTACCTAACAGATTTGCTGGTATCACAGATTTATGGGAATCGGGCAGAAATCAATAAAATATACAACCCAGCTGCTTTATTAGATTTACCTGGTATTTAGCAATGGGCCTGAAATCAGATCTGTGTGTAATCTGACCTTGTACACTGACCGCTCTGTTGGCTATTGTGTGTTTGTTACTTTCCTTCTCTGAATTTCACAACATTTAATAAGAATTTGTTTGATCTGCTACTTTCTGCTTATCACTAATACTGCCCTTTAACCTGTAACCCCCTCCTCTATGTTATTTGTTTACTCGTCTCAAAAAGTCCCCTTCTGCTCATGTGAATAACAATTATACTAAACCTGTTTGTTTTTTAGCAGAGTTAATGTGCGAGCAAGAGTGAAAATCACCGCTCCACTTGTAATCGAGCCCTATAAAAAGTCTGCGCGTACAATAAATATTTATATATGCACAGAATATCAGTAATTAATGCTGCATTTCATAAAGTCTGCACACAATAAATGTTTATATATGTACAGTATATATCAGTAATTAAGTGCTATATTACAAAAAAACCCCACTAAATTACACAAAATAAAAAAAGAAAATATCAAATCTTTAAACTAATCACAACTAATCTAATAGCCCTATCAAAATAAAAAGCCCCCCAAAATAATAAAACCCCTATCCTACTATAAACTACCAATCGCCCCTAAAAGGACCTTTTGTGGGGCATTGCCCCAAAGATAACAGCTCTTTTACATGGCATAATAAATTACAACCCCCCCAAACAGTAAAACCCACCACCCACACAACCAAACCCTCCTAATAAAATCCTATCTAAAAAAGACCTAAGCTACCCATTGCCCTGAAAAGGGCATTTGGATGGGCATTGCCCTTAAAAGGGCATTTAGCTTTTTTGCTGCCCAAACCCTAATCTAAAACTAAAACCCACCCAGTAAACCTTTAAAAAAAAACTAACACTAACCCCCGAAGATCCACTTACAGTTCTGAAGACCGGACATCCATCCTCATCCAGCCGGGAGAAGTCTTCATCCAAGCGGGCAGAAGTCCTCCTCAAAGCCAGCAGAACTCATTCTCCAAGTGGGAAGAAGTCGTCCTCCAGACGGGCAGAAGTCTTCATCCAGACGGCATCTTCTATCTTCATCCTTCCGGAGTGAAGTGGCTCCATCTTCAAGACATCCTCTTCTTCCGACGGTCTAACACTGAATGAAGGTTCCCTTTAAGGGACATCATCCAAGATGGCATCCCTTGAATTCCAATTGGCTGATAGTATTCTATCAGCCAATCGGAATTAAGGGCCAAAAAATCCTATTGGCTGATGCAATCAGCCAATAGGATTGAGCTTCAATCCTATTGGCTGAACCTATCAGCCAATGGGATTGAGCTTGCATTCTATTGGCTGATTGGAACAGCCAATAGAATGCAAGCTCAATCCTATTGGTTGATAGGGTCAGCCAATAGGATTGAAGCTCAATCCTATTGGCTGATTGCATCCGCCAATAGGATTTTTTGGCCTTTAATTCTGATTGGCTGATAGAATACTATAAGCCAATTGGAAACCAAGGTACGTCATCTTGGATGATGTCCCCTTAAAGGGAACCTTCAGTGTACGGTGGCGACCGTATGAAGAGGAAGATGGAGCCACTCTGCGCCGGATGGAAGAAGATGGAAGATGCCGTCTGGATGACGACTTCTTGCCGCTTGGATGAAGACTTCTCCCGGATTCGTTGAGGACTTATGCCCACTTGGATGAAGACTTCGCCGGCTGGATGAGGATGGATGTTCGGTCTTCACAAACTGTAAGTGGATCTTCGGGGGTTAGTGTTAGGTTTTTTTAAGGGTTTATTGGGTGGGTTTTATTTTTAGATTAGGTTTTGGGCAGAAAAAAGCTAAATGCCCTTTCAAGGGCAATGGGTAGCTTAGGTGTTTTAGATTGTTTTTTATTTGGGGGGTTTGGTTGTGTGGGTAGTGGGTTTTACTGTTTAGATAGTTTTTTATTTGGGGGGGTTTGCTTGTGTGGGTGGTGGGTTTTACTTTTGGGGGGGTGTTTGTAATTGTATTGCCATGTAAAAGAGCGGTTATCTTTGGGGCAATGCCCGCAAAAGGCCCTTTTAAGGGCCATTGGTAGTTTATTGTAGGCTAGGGTTTTTATTATTTTGGGGAGCTTTTATTTTGATAGGGCTATTAGATTAGGTGTAATAAGTTTAAATATTTGATCATTTATTTTTTATTTTGTGTAATTTAGTGATTTTTTGTTTTTTTGTGATTTAGATAATTGTATTAAATTAATTTAATGTATTTAATTGTATTGTAATGTTAGGTTTAACTGTAAGACAGATTAGGGTTTTATTTTACAGGTAAGTTAGTATTTCTTTTAACTAGGTAGTTAGTAAATAGTGAATAACTATTTAATAACTAATCTACTTAGTTAAAATAAATACAAAGTTGCCTGTAAAATAAAAATAAAACATAAGCTAGATACAATTGAACTATTAGTTACATTGTAGCTAGCTTAGGTTTTATTTTACAGGTAAGTATTTAGTTTTAAATAGGAATACTTTAGCTATAAATTGTAATATTTATTTGTAATTATTTTAATTGTTTTAAAGTTAGTGGGTGTTAGGGTTTTACCTAGGATTTTACCTAGGATATATACTGTGCATATATAAACATGTATTGTGTGTGCAGACCTTATGTAATATAGCACTTAATTACTGATCTATACTGTGCATATATAAATATTTATTGTCTGTGCAGACCTTATGTAATATAGCACTTAATTACTGATATATACTGTGCATATATAAACATTTATTGTGTGTGCAGACCTTATGTAATGCAGCACTTAATTACTGATATATAATGTGCATATATAAACATTTATTGTGTGTGCAGACCTTATGTAATGCAGCACCTAATTACTGATATATACTGTGCATATATAAACATTTATTGTGTGTGCAGGCCTTATGTAATATAACACTTAATTACTGATATATACTGTGCATATATAAACATGTATTGTGTGTGCAGACCTTATGTAATGTAGCACTTAATTATTTATATATACTGTGCATATATAAACATTGATTGTGTGTGCAGACCTTCTGTAATGTAGCACTTAATTACTGATATATACTGTGCATATATAAACATTTATTGTGTGTGCAGACCTTATGTAATGTAGCAATTAATTACTGATATATACTGTGCATATATAAACATTTATTGTGTGTGCAGACCTTATGTAATGCAGCACTTAATTACTGATATATACTGAGCATATATAAACATTTATTGTGTGCAGACCTCATGTAATGTAGCACTTAATTACTGATATATACTGTGCATATATAAACATTTATTGTGTGCAGACCTCATGTAATGTAACATGAATTACTGATATATACTGTGCATATATAAACATTTATTGTGTGCAGACCTTATGTAATGCAGCACTTAATTACTGATATATACTGTGCATATATAAACATTTATTGTGTGCAGACTTCATGTAATGTAACATTAATTACTGATATATACTGTGCATATATAAACATCTATTGTGTGCAGACGTCATGTAATGTAACATTAATTACTGATATATACTGTGCATATATAAACATTTATTGTGTGCAGACCTCATGTAATGTAACATTAATTACTGATATATACTGTGCATATATAAACATTTATTGTGTGCAGACCTCATGTAATGTAGCACTTAATTACTGATATATACTGTGCATATATAAACATTTATTGTGTGCAGACCTCATGTAATGTAGCATTTAATTACTGATATATACTGTGCATATATAAACATTTACTGTGCGTGCAGACCTTATGTAATGTAACATTAATTACTGATATATACTGTGCATATATAAACATTTATTGTGTGTGCAGACCTTCTGTAATGTAGCACTTAATTACTGATATATACTGTGCTTATATAAACATTTATTGTGTGTGCAGACCTTGTGTAATGCTGCACTTAATTACTGATATATACTGTGCATATATAAACATTTATTGTGTGTGCAGAACTTATGTAATGTAGCACTTAATTACTGATATATACTGTGCATATATAAATATATATTGTGTGTGCAGACCTTATGTAATGTAGCACTTAATTACTGATATATACTGTGCATATATAAACATTTATTGTGTGTGCAGACCTTATGTAATGCAGCACTTAATTCCTGATATATACTGTGCATATATAAACATGTATTATGTGTGCAGACCTTACGGAATGTAGCACTTAATTACTGATCTATACTGTGCATATATAAATATTTATTGTGTCTGCAGACCTTATGTAATATAGCACTTAATTACTGATATATACTGTGCATATATAAACATTTATTGTGTGTGCAGACCTTATGTAATGCAGCACTTAATTACTGATATATAATGTGCATATATAAACATTTATTGTGTGTGCAGACCTTATGTAATGCAGCACCTAATTACTGATATATACTGTGCATATATAAACATTTATTGTGTGTGCAGACCTTATGTAATATAACACTTAATTACTGATATATACTGTGCATATATAAACATTTATTGTGTGTGCAGACCTTATGTAATATAGCACTTAATTACTGATATATACTGTGCATATATAAACATTTATTGTGTGTGCAGACCTTATGTAATGCAGCACTTAATTACTGATATATAATGTGCATATATAAACATTTATTGTGTGTGCAGACCTTATGTAATGCAGCACCTAATTACTGATATATACTGTGCATATATAAACATTTATTGTGTGTGCAGGCCTTATGTAATATAACACTTAATTACTGATATATACTGTGCATATATAAACATTTATTGTGTGTGCAGACCTTATGTAATGTAGCACTTAATTATTTATATATACTGTGCATATATAAACATTGATTGTGTGTGCAGACCTTCTGTAATGTAGCACTTAATTACTGATATATACTGTGCATATATAAACATTTATTGTGTGTGCAGACCTTATGTAATGTAGCAATTAATTACTGATATATACTGTGCATATATAAACATTTATTGTGTGTGCAGACATTATGTAATGCAGCACTTAATTACTGATAAATACTGAGCATATATAAACATTTATTGTGTGCAGACCTCATGTAATGTAGCACTTAATTACTGATATATACTGTGCATATATAAACATTTATTGTGTGCAGACCTCATGTAATGTAACATGAATTACTGATATATACTGTGCATACATAAACATTTATTGTGTGCAGACCTTATGTAATGCAGCACTTAATTACTGATATATACTCTGCATATATAAACATTTATTGTGTGCAGACTTCATGTAATGTAGCACTTAATTACTGATATATACTGTGCATATATAAACATTTATTGTGTGCAGACCTCATGTAATGTAGCACTTAATTACTGATATATACTGTGCATATATAAACATTTATTGTGTGCAGACCTCATGTAATGTAGCATTTAATTACTGATATATACTGTGCATATATAAACATTTACTGTGCGTGCAGACCTTATGTAATGTAACATTAATTACTGATATATACTGTGCATATATAAACATTTATTGTGTGTGCAGACCTTCTGTAATGTAGCACTTAATTACTGATATATACTGTGCTTATATAAACATTTATTGTGTGTGCAGACCTTGTGTAATGCTGCACTTAATTACTGATATATACTGTGCATATATAAACATTTATTGTGTGTGCAGAACTTATGTAATGTAGCACTTAATTACTGATATATACTGTGCATATATAAATATTTATTGTGTGTGCAGACCTTATGTAATGTAGCACTTAATTACTGATATATACTGTGCATATATAAACATTTATTGTGTGTGCAGACCATATGTAATGCAGCACTTAATTCCTGATATATACTGTGCATATATAAACATGTATTATGTGTGCAGACCCTACGTAATGTAGCACTTAATTACTGATCTATACTGTGCATATATAAATATTTATTGTGTGTGCAGACCTTATGTAATATAGCACTTAATTACTGATATATACTGTGCATATATAAACATTTATTGTGTGTGCAGACCTTATGTAATGCAGCACTTAATTACTGATATATAATGTGCATATATAAACATTTATTGTGTGTGCAGACCTTATGTAATGCAGCACCTAATTACTGATATATACTGTGCATATATAAACATTTATTGTGTGTGCAGACCTTATGTAATATAACACTTAATTACTGATATATACTGTGCATATATAAACATTTATTGTGTGTGCAGAACTTATGTAATGTAGCACTTAATTACTGATATATACTGTGCATATATAAATATTTATTGTGTGTGCAGACCTTATGTAATGTAGCACTTAATTACTGATATATACTGTGCATATATAAACATTTATTTTGTGTGCAGGCCTTATGTAATATAACACTTAATTACTGATATATACTGTGCATATATAAACATTGATTGTGTGTGCAGACCTTCTGTAATGTAGCACTTAATTACTGATATATACTGTGCATATATAAACATTTATTGTGTGTGCAGACCTTATGTAATGCAGCACTTAATTACTGATAAATACTGAGCATATATAAACATTTATTGTGTGCAGACCTCATGTAATGTAGCACTTAATTACAAAACATTTATTGTGTGCAGACCTCATGTAATGTAACATGAATTACTGATATATACTGTGCATATATAAACATTTATTGTGTGTGCAGAACTTATGTAATGTAGCACTTAATTACTGATATATACTGTGCATATATAAATATTTATTGTGTGTGCAGACCTTATGTAATGTAGCACTTAATTACTGATATATACTGTGCATATATAAACATTTATTTTGTGTGCAGGCCTTATGTAATATAACACTTAATTACTGATATATACTGTGCATATATAAACATTTATTGTGTGTGCAGACCTTATGTAATGTAGCACTTAATTATTTATATATACTGTGCATATATAAACATTGATTGTGTGTGCAGACCTTCTGTAATGTAGCACTTAATTACTGATATATACTGTGCATATATAAACATTTATTGTGTGTGCAGACCTTATGTAATGCAGCACTTAATTACTGATAAATACTGAGCATATATAAACATTTATTGTGTGCAGACCTCATGTAATGTAGCACTTAATTACTGATATATACTGTGCATATATAAACATTTATTGTGTGCAGACCTCATGTAATGTAACATGAATTACTGATATATACTGTGCATACATAAACATTTATTGTGTGCAGACCTTATGTAATGTAGCATTTAATTACTGATATATACTGTGCATATATAAACATTTACTGTGCGTGCAGACCTTATGTAATGTAACATTAATTACTGATATATACTGTGCATATATAAACATTTATTGTGTGTGCAGACCTTCTGTAATGTAGCACTTAATTACTGATATATACTGTGCTTTTATAAACATTTATTGTGTGTGCAGACCTTATGTAATATAACACTTAATTACTGATATATACTGTGCATATATAAACATTTATTGTGTGTGCAGAACTTATGTAATGTAGCACTTAATTACTGATATATACTGTGCATATATAAATATTTATTGTGTGTGCAGACCTTATGTAATGTAGCACTTAATTACTGATATATACTGTGCATATATAAACATTTATTTTGTGTGCAGGCCTTATGTAATATAACACTTAATTACTGATATATACTGTGCATATATAAACATTGATTGTGTGTGCAGACCTTCTGTAATGTAGCACTTAATTACTGATATATACTGTGCATATATAAACATTTATTGTGTGTGCAGACCTTATGTAATGCAGCACTTAATTACTGATAAATACTGAGCATATATAAACATTTATTGTGTGCAGACCTCATGTAATGTAGCACTTAATTACTGATATATACTGTGCATATATAAACATTTATTGTGTGCAGACCTCATGTAATGTAACATGAATTACTGATATATACTGTGCATATATAAACATTTATTGTGTGTGCAGAACTTATGTAATGTAGCACTTAATTACTGATATATACTGTGCATATATAAATATTTATTGTGTGTGCAGACCTTATGTAATGTAGCACTTAATTACTGATATATACTGTGCATATATAAACATTTATTTTGTGTGCAGGCCTTATGTAATATAACACTTAATTACTGATATATACTGTGCATATATAAACATTTATTGTGTGTGCAGACCTTATGTAATGTAGCACTTAATTATTTATATATACTGTGCATATATAAACATTGATTGTGTGTGCAGACCTTCTGTAATGTAGCACTTAATTACTGATATATACTGTGCATATATAAACATTTATTGTGTGTGCAGACCTTATGTAATGCAGCACTTAATTACTGATAAATACTGAGCATATATAAACATTTATTGTGTGCAGACCTCATGTAATGTAGCACTTAATTACTGATATATACTGTGCATATATAAACATTTATTGTGTGCAGACCTCATGTAATGTAACATGAATTACTGATATATACTGTGCATACATAAACATTTATTGTGTGCAGACCTTATGTAATGCAGCACTTAATTACTGATATATACTCTGCATATATAAACATTTATTGTGTGCAGACTTCATGTAATGTAACATTAATTACTGATATATACTGTGCATATATAAACATCTATTGTGTGCAGACGTCATGTAATGTAACATTAATTACTGATATATACTGTGCATATATAAACATTTATTGTGTGCAGACCTCATGTAATGTAGCACTTAATTACTGATATATACTGTGCATATATAAACATTTATTGTGTGCAGACCTCATGTAATGTAGCATTTAATTACTGATATATACTGTGCATATATAAACATTTACTGTGCGTGCAGACCTTATGTAATGTAACATTAATTACTGATATATACTGTGCATATATAAACATTTATTGTGTGTGCAGACCTTCTGTAATGTAGCACTTAATTACTGATATATACTGTGCTTATATAAACATTTATTGTGTGTGCAGACCTTATGTAATGCAGCACTTAATTACTGATATATACTGTGCATATATAAACATTTATTGTGTGTGCAGACCTTATGTAATGCTGCACGTAATTACTGATATATACTGTGCATATATAAATATTTATTGTGTGTGCAGACCTTATGTAATGTAGCACTTAATTACTGATATATACTGTGCATATATAAACATTTATTGTGTGTGCAGACCTTATGTAATGCAGCACTTAATTCCTGATATATACTGTGCATATATAAACATTTATTGTGTGTGCAGACCTTATGTAATGCAGCACTTAATTACTGATATATACTGTGCATATATAAACATTTATTGTGTGTGCAGACCTTATGTAATGCAGCACTTAATTACTGATATATACTGTGCATATATAAACATTTATTGTGTGTGCAGACCTTATGTAATATAGCACTTAATTACTGATATATAATGTGCATATATAAACATGTATTGTGTGTGCAGACCTTATGTAATGCAGCACCTAATTACTGATATATACTGTGCATATATAAACATTTATTATGTGTGCAGACCTTATGTAATATAACACTTAATTACTGATATATACTGTGCATATATAAACATTTATTGTGTGTGCAGACCTTATGTAATGTAGCAATTAATTACTGATATATACTGTGCATATATAAACATTTATTGTGTGTACAGACCTTATGTAATACGGCACTTAATCAATGATGTATACTGTGCATATATAAACGTTTATTGTGTGTGCAGACCTTATGTAATGCAGCACTTAATTACTGATATATACTGAGCATATATAAACATTTATTGTGTGCAGACCTCATGTAATGTAGCACTTAATTACTGATATATACTGTGCATATATAAACATTTATTGTGTGCAGACCTCATGTAATGTAACATTAATTACTGATATATACTGTGCATATATAAACATTTATTGTGTGCAGATCTTATGTAATGCAGCACTTAATTACTGATATATACTGTGCATATATAAACATTTATTGTGTGCAGACCTCATGTAATGTAACATTAATTACTGATATATACTGTGCATATATAAACATCTATTTCTTTCATGTAATTAGCAAGAGTCCATGAGCTAGTGATGTATGGGATATACATTCCTACCAGGAGGGGCAAAGTTTCCCAAACCTCAAAATGCCTACAAATACACCCCTCACCACACCCACAAATCAGTTTTTACAAACTTTGCCTCCTATGGAGGTGGTGGAGTAAGTTTGTGCTAGATTCTACGTTGATATGCGCTCCGCAGCAGGTTGGAGCCCGGTTTTCCTCTCAGCGTGCAGTGAATGTCAGAGGGATGTGAGGAGAGTATTGCCTATTTGAATTCAATGATCTCCTTCTACGGGGTCTATTTCATAGGTTCTCTGTTATCGGTCGTAGAGATTCATCTCTTACCTCCCTTTTCAGATCGACGATATACTCTTATATATACCATTACCTCTGCTGATTTTCGTTTCAGTACTGGTTTGGCTTTCTACAACATGTAGATGAGTGTCCTGGGGTAAGTAAGTCTTATTTTCTGTGACACTCTAAGCTATGGTTGGGCACTTTTTTATAAAGTTCTAAATATATGTATTCAAACATTTATTTGCCTTGACTCAGGATGTTCAACATTCCTTATTTTCAGACAGTCAGTTTCATATTTGGGATAATGCATTTGAATAAAATAATTTTTTTCTTACCTTAAAAAATTTGACTTTTCCCTGTGGGCTGTTAGGCTCGCGGGGGCTGAAAATGCTTCATTTTATTGCGTCATTCTTGGCGCAGACTTTTTTGGCGCAAAATTTTTTTTTTTCTGTTTCCGGCGTCATACGTGTCGCCGGGAGTTGCGTCATTTTTTACTTTCTTTTGAGCCAAAAATGTCGGTGTTCCGGGCGTCACTTTTGTCTCCACATTATTTAAGTCTCACTTTTTATTGCTTCTGGTTGCTAGAAGCTTGTTCACTGGCATTTTTTCCCATTCCTGAAACTGTAATTTAAGGAATTTGATCAATTTTGCTTTATATGTTGTTTTTTCTATTACATATTGCAAGATGTCCCATGTTGAAGCTGAGTCAGAAGATACTTCTGGAAAATCGCTGCCTGGTGCTGGAGCTACCAAAGCTAAGTGTATCTGCTGTAAACTTTTGGTATCTGTTCCTCCAGCTGTTGTTTGTATTGAATGTCATGACAAACTTGTTAATGCAGATAATATTTCCTTTAGTAAAGTTACATTACCTGTTGCTGTTCCATCAACATCTAATACTCAGAGTGTTCCTGATAACATAAGAGATTTTGTTTCTAAATCCATTAAGAAGGCTATGTCTGTTATTCCTCCTTCTAGTAAACGTAAAAAGTCTTTTAAAACTTCTCATTTTTCAGATGAATTTTTAAATGAACATCATCATTTTGATTCTGATAATGGCTCTTCTGGTTCACAGGATTCTGTCTCAGAGGTTGATGCTGATAAATCTTCATATTTATTTAAAATGGAATTTATTCGTTCTTTACTTAAAGAAGTCCTAATTGCATTAGAAATTGAGGATTCTGGTCCTCTTGATACTAAATCTAAACGTTTAGATAAGGTTTTTAAATCTCCTGTAGTTATTCCAGAAGTTTTTCCTGTTCCTGGTGCTATTTCTGAAGTAATTTCCAGGGAATGGAATAATTTGGGTAATTCATTTACTCCTTCTAAACGTTTTAAGCAATTATATCCTGTGCCATCTGACAGATTAGAATTTTGGGACAAAATCCCTAAAGTTGATGGGGCTGTCTCTACTCTTGCTAAGCGTACTACCATTCCTACGGCAGATGGTACTTCCTTTAAGGATCCTTTAGATAGGAAAATTGAATCCTTTCTAAGAAAAGCTTACTTGTGTTCAGGTAATCTTCTTAGACCTGCTATATCTTTGGCGGATGTTGCTGCAGCTTCAACTTTTTGGTTGGAAGTTTTAGCGCAACAAGTAACAGATCGCATTATTAATCTTCTTCAACATGCTAATAATTTTATTTGTGATGCCATCTTTGATATCATTAGAGTTGATGTCAGGTATATGTCTCTAGCTATTTTAGCTAGAAGAGCTTTATGGCTTAAAACTTGGAATGCTGATATGTCTTCTAAGTCTACTCTGCTTTCCCTTTCTTTCCAGGGTAATAAATTATTTGGTTCTCAGTTGGATTCTATTATCTCAACTGTTACTGGAGGGAAAGGAACTTTTTTACCACAGGATAAAAAATCTAAAGGTAAATTTAGGTCTAATAATCGTTTTCGTTCCTTTCGTCACAACAAGGAACAAAAGCCTGATCCTTCATCCTCGGGAGCGGTATCAGTTTGGAAACCATCTCCAGTCTCGAATAAATCCAAGCCTTTTAGAAAATCAAAGCCAGCTCCTAAGTCCACATGAAGGTGCGGCCCTCATTCCAGCTCAGCTGGTAGGGGGCAGATTACGTTTTTTCAAAGGAATTTGGATAAATTCCGTTCACAATCTTTGGATTCAGAATATTGTTTCAGAAGGGTACAGAATTGGCTTCAAGATAAGGCCTCCTGCAAAGAGATTTTTTCTTTCCCTTGTCCCAGTAAATCCAGCGAAGGCTCAAGCATTTCTGAAATGTGTTTCAGATCTAGAGTTGGCTGGAATAATTATGCCAGTTCCAGTTCTGGAACAGGGGCTGGGGTTTTATTCAAATCTCTTCATTGTACCAAAGAAGGAGAATTCCTTCAGACCAGTTCTGGATCTAAAAATATTGAATCGTTATGTAAGGATACCAACATTCAAAATGGTAACTGTAAGGACTATCCTGCCTTTTGTTCAGCAAGGGCATTATATGTCTACAATAGATTTACAGGATGCATATCTGCATATTCCGATTCATCCAGATCATTATCAGTTTCTGAGATTCTCGTTCCTAGACAAGCATTACCAGTTTGTGGCTCTGCCATTTGGCCTAGCAACAGTTCCAAGAATTTTTACAAAGGTTCTCGGTGCCCTTCTGTCTGTAATCAGAGAACAGGGTATTGTGGTATTTCCTTATTTGGACGATATCTTGGTACTTGCTCAGTCTTCACATTTAGCAGAATCTCATACAAATCGACTTGTGTTGTTTCTTCAAGCTCATGGTTGGAGGATCAATTTACTAAAAAGTTCATTAATTCCTCAGACAAGGGTAACCTTTTTGGGTTTCCAGATAGATTCAGTGTCCATGACTCTATCTTTGACAGACAAGAGACGTCTAAAATTGATATCAGCTTGTCGAAACCTTCAGTCACAATCATTCCCTTCGGTAGCCTTATGCATGGAAATTCTAGGTCTTATGACTGCTGCATCGGACGCGATCCCCTTTGCTCGTTTTCACATGCGACCTCTTCAGCTCTGTATGCTGAACCAGTGGTGCAGGGATTACACAAAGATATCTCAATTAATATCTTTAAAACCGATTGTACGACACTCTCTGACGTGGTGGACAGATCACCATCGTTTAGTTCAGGGGGCTTCTTTTGTTCTTCCGACCTGGACTATAATCTCAACAGATGCAAGTCTTACAGGTTGGGGAGCTGTGTGGGGGTCTCTGACGGCACAAGGGGTTTGGGAATCTCAGGAGGTGAGATTACCGATCAATATTTTGGAACTCCGTGCAATTTTCAGAGCTCTTCAGTCTTGGCCTCTTCTAAAGAGAGAATCATTCATTTGTTTTCAGACAGACAATGTCACATCTGTGGCATACATCAATCATCAAGGAGGGACTCACAGCCCTCTGGCTATGAAAGAAGTATCTCGAATTCTGGTTTGGGCGGAATCCAGCTCCTGTCTAGTTTCTGCGGTTCATATCCCAGGTATAGACAATTGGGAAGCGGATTATCTCAGTCGCCAAACATTGCATCCGGGTGAATGGTCTCTTCACCCAGAGGTATTTCTACAGATTGTCCAAATGTGGGGTCTTCCAGAAATAAATCTGATGGCCTCTCATCTAAACAAGAAACTTCCCAGGTATCTGTCCAGATCCAGGGATCCTCAAGCGGAAGCAGTGGATGCATTGTCACTTCCTTGGAAGTATCATCCTGCTTATATCTTTCCGCCTCTAGTTCTTCTTCCAAGAGTGATCTCCAAGATTCTGAAGGAATGCTCGTTTGTTCTGCTGGTAGCTCCAGCATGGCCTCATAGGTTTTGGTATGCGGATCTTGTCCGGATGGCCTCTTGCCAACTGTGGACTCTTCCGTTAAGACCAGACCTTCTGTCGCAAGGTCCTTTTTTCCATCAGGATCTCAAATCCTTAAATTTAAAGGTATGGAGATTGAACGCTTGATTCTTAGTCAAAGAGGTTTCTCTGACTCTGTGATTAATACTATGTTACAGGCTCGTAAATCTGTATCTAGGGAGATATATTATAGAGTCTGGAAGACTTATATTTCTTGGTGTCTTTCTCATCATTTTTCCTGGCATTCTTTTAGAATTCCGAGAATTTTACAGTTTCTTCAGGATGGTTTGGAGAAAGGTTTGTCTGCAAGTTCCTTGAAAGGACAAATCTCTGCTCTTTCTGTTCTTTTTCACAGAAAGATTGCTAATCTTCCTGATATTCATTGTTTTGTACAAGCTTTGGTTCGTATAAAACCTGTCATTAAGTCAATTTCTCCTCCTTGGAGTTTGAATTTGGTTCTGGGGGCTCTTCAAGCTCCTCCGTTTGAACCTATGCATTCATTGGACATTAAATTACTTTCTTGGAAAGTTTTGTTCCTTTTGGCCATCTCTTCTGCCAGAAGAGTTTCTGAATTATCTGCTCTTTCTTGTGGGTCTCCTTTTCTGATTTTTCATCAGGATAAGGCGGTGTTGAGAACTTCTTTTACATTTTTACCTAAGGTTGTAAATTCCAACAACATTAGTAGAGAAATTGTGGTTCCTTCATTATGTCCTAATCCTAAGAATTCTAAGGAGAAATCATTGCATTCTTTGGATGTAGTTAGAGCTTTGAAATATTATGTTGAAGCTACTAAGAATTTCCGAAAGACTTCTAGTCTATTTGTTATCTTTTCCGGTTCTAGGAAAGGTCAGAAGGCCTCTGCCATTTCTTTGGCATCTTGGTTGAAATCTTTAATTCATCATGCTTATGTCGAGTCGGGTAAAACTCCGCCTCAAAGGATTACAGCTCATTCTACTAGGTCAGTTTCTACTTCCTGGGCGTTTAGGAATGAAGCTTCGGTTGATCAGATTTGCAAAGCAGCAACTTGGTCTTCTTTGCATACTTTTACTAAATTCTACCATTTTGATGTGTTTTCTTCTTCTGAAGCTGTTTTTGGTAGAAAAGTACTTCAGGCAGCTGTTTCAGTTTGAATCTTCTGCTTATGTTTTCAGTTTTTTTCATTATAAAATTTAAACTTTGTTTTGGGTGTGGATTATTTTTCAGCGGAATTGGCTGTCTTTATTTTATCCCTCCCTCTCTAGTGACTCTTGCGTGGAAAGATCCACATCTTGGATAGTCATTATCCCATACGTCACTAGCTCATGGACTCTTGCTAATTACATGAAAGAAAACATAATTTATGTAAGAACTTACCTGATAAATTCATTTCTTTCATATTAGCAAGAGTCCATGAGGCCCACCCTTTTGTGGTGGTTATGATTTTTTTGTATAAAGCACAATTATTCCAATTCCTCTTTTTTTATGCTTTCGCACTTTTTTTCTTATCACCCCACTTCTTGGCTATTCGTTAAACTGATTTGTGGGTGTGGTGAGGGGTGTATTTGTAGGCATTTTGAGGTTTGGGAAACTTTGCCCCTCCAGGTAGGAATGTATATCCCATACGTCACTAGCTCATGGACTCTTGCTAATATGAAAGAAATGAATTTCTCAGGTAAGTTCTTACATAAATTATGTTTTTGTGCAGACGTCATGTAATGTAACATTAATTACTGATATATACTGTGCATATATAAACATTTATTGTGTGCAGACCTCATGTAATGTAACATTAATTACTGATATATACTGTGCATATATAAACATTTATTGTGTGCAGACCTCATGTAATGTAGCACTTAATTACTGATATATACTGTGCATATATAAACATTTATTGTGTGCAGACCTCATGTAATGTAGCATTTAATTACTGATATATACTGTGCATATATAAACATTTACTGTGTGTGCAGACCTTATGTAATGTAACATTAATTACTGATATATACTGTGCATATATAAACATTTATTGTGTGTGCAGACCTTATGTAATGCAGCATTTAATAACTGATATATACTGTGCATATATAAATATTTATTGTGTGTGCAGACCTTATGCAATGTAGCACTTAATAACTGATATATACTGTGCATATATAAACATTTATTGTGTGTGCAGACCTTCTGTAATGTAGCACTTAATTTCTGATATATACTGTGCTTATATAAACATTTATTGTGTGTGCAGACCTTGTGTAATGCTGCACTTAATTACTGATATATACTGTGCATATATAAACATTTATTGTGTGTGCAGAACTTATGTAATGTAGCACTTAATTACTGATATATACTGTGCATATATAAATATTTATTGTGTGTGCAGACCTTATGTAATGTAGCACTTAATTACTGATATATACTGTGCATATATAAACATTTATTGTGTGTGCAGACCTTATGTAATGCAGCACTTAATTACTGATATATACTGTGCATATATAAACATTTATTGTGTGTTTAGACCTTTTGAAATGCAGCACTTAATTACTGATATATACTGTGCATATATAAACATGTATTGTGTGTGCAGACCTTATGTAATGTAGCACTTAATTACTGATCTATACTGTGCATATATAAATATTTATTGTCTGTGCAGACCTTATGTAATATAGCACTTAATTACTGATATATACTGTGCATATATAAACATTTATTGTGTGTGCAGACCTTATGTAATGCAGCACTTAATTACTGATATATAATGTGCATATATAAACATTTATTGTGTGTGCAGACCTTATGTAATGCAGCACCTAATTACTGATATATACTGTGCATATATAAACATTTATTGTGTGTGCAGGCCTTATGTAATATAACACTTAATTACTGATATATACTGTGCTTATATAAACATTTATTGTGTGTGCAGACCTTATGTAATGTAGCACTTAATTATTTATATATACTGTGCATATATAAACATTGATTGTGTGTGCAGACCTTCTGTAATGTAGCACTTAATTACTGATATATACTGTGCATATATAAACATTTATTGTGTGTGCAGACCTTATGTAATGTAGCAATTAATTACTGATATATACTGTGCATATATAAACATTTATTGTGTGTGCAGACCTTATGTAATGCAGCACTTAATTACTGATATATACCAAGCATACATAAACATTTATTGTGTGCAGACCTCATGTAATGTAGCACTTAATTACTGATATATACTGTGCATATATAAACATTTATTGTGTGCAGACCACATGTAATGTAACATGAATTACTGATATATACTGTGCATATATAAACATTTATTGTGTGCAAACCTTATGTAATGCAGCACTTAATTACTGATATATACTGTGCATATATAATCATTTATTGTGTGCAGACCTCATGTAATGTAACATTAATTACTGATATATACTGTTCATATATAAACATCTATTGTGTGCAGACGTCATGTAATGTAACATTAATTACTGATATATACTGTGCATATATAAACATTTATTGTGTGCAGACCTCATGTAATGTAGCACTTAATTACTGATAAATACTGTGCATATATAAACATTTATTGTGTGCAGACCTCATGTAATTTAGCATTTAATTACTGATATATACTGTGCATATATAAACATTTACTGTGCGTGCAGACCTTATGTAATGTAACATTAATTACTGATATATACTGTGCATATATAAACATTTATTGTGTGTGCAGACCTTCTGTAATGTAGCACTTAATTACTGATATATACTGTGCTTATATAAACATTTATTGTGTGTGCAGACCTTGTGTAATGCTGCACTTAATTACTGATATATACTGTGCATATATAAACATTTATTGTGTGTGCAGAACTTATGTAATGTAGCACTTAATTACTGATATATACTGTGCATATATAAATATTTATTGTGTGTGCAGACCTTATGTAATGTAGCACTTAATTACTGATATATACTGTGCATATATAAACATTTATTGTGTGTGCAGACCTTATGTAATGCAGCACTTAATTCCTGATATATACTGTGCATATATAAACATGTATTATGTGTGCAGACCTTATGTAATGTAGCACTTAATTACTGATCTATACTGTGCATATATAAATATTTATTGTGGGTGCAGACCTTATGTAATATAGCACTTAATTACTGATATATACTGTGCATATATAAACATTTATTGTGTGTGCAGACCTTATGTAATGCAGCACTTAATTACTGATATATAATGTGCATATATAAACATTTATTGTGTGTGCAGCAGACCTTATGTAATGCAGCACCTAATTACTGATATATACTGTGCATATATAAACATTTATTGTGTGTGCAGACCTTATGTAATATAGCACTTAATTACTTATATATACTGTGCATATATAAACATTTATTGTGTGTGCAGACCTTAGGTAATGTAGCACTTAATTATTTATATATACTGTGCATATATAAACATTTATTGTGTGTGCAGACCTTCTGTAATCTAGCACTTAATTACTGATATATACTGTGCATATATAAACATTTATTGTGTGTGCAGACCTTATGTAATGTAGCAATTAATTACTGATATATACTGTGCATATATAAACATTTATTGTGTGTACAGACCTTATGTAATACGGCACTTAATCAATGATGTATACTGTGCATATATAAACGTTTATTGTGTGTGCAGACCTTATGTAATGCAGCACTTAATTACTGATATATACTGAGCATATATAAAAATTTATTGTGTGCAGACCTCATGTAATGTAGCACTTAATTACTGATATATACTGTGCATATATAAACATTTATTGTGTGCAGACCTCATGTAATGTAACATTAATTACTGATATATACTGTGCATATATAAACATTTATTGTGTGTGCAGACCTTATGTAATGTAGCATTTAATTACTGATATATACTGTGCATATATAAACATTTATTGTGTGTGCAGACCTTATGTAATGTAGCACTTAATTACTGATATATACTGTGCATATATAAACATTTATTGTGTGCAGACCTCATGTAATGTAACATTAATTACTGATATATACTGTGCATATATAAACATTTATTGTGTGCAGACCTCATGTAATGTAACATTAATTACTGATATATACTGTGCATATATAAACATTTATTGTGTGCAGACCTCATGTAATGTAGCACTTAATTACTGATATATACTGTGCATATATAAACATTTATTGTGTGCAGACCTCATGTAATGTAGCATTTAATTACTGATATATACTGTGCATATATAAACATTTACTGTGTGTGCAGACCTTATGTAATGTAACATTAATTACTGATATATACTGTGCATATATAAACATTTATTGTGTGTGCAGACCTTATGTAATGCAGCATTTAATAACTGATATATACTGTTCATATATAAATATTTATTGTGTGTGCAGACCTTATGTAATGTAGCACTTAATTACTGATATATACTGTGCATATATAAACATTTATTGTGTGTGCAGACCTTCTGTAATGTAGCACTTAATTACTGATATATACTGTGCTTATATAAACATTTATTGTGTGTGCAGACCTTGTGTAATGCTGCACTTAATTACTGATATATACTGTGCATATATAAACATTTATTGTGTGTGCAGAACTTATGTAATGTAGCACTTAATTACTGATATATACTGTGCATATATAAATATTTATTGTGTGTGCAGACCTTATGTAATGTAGCACTTAATTACTGATATATACTGTGCATATATAAACATTTATTGTGTGTGCAGACCTTATGTAATGCAGCACTTAATTACTGATATATACTGTGCATATATAAACATTTATTGTGTGTGTAGACCTTTTGTAATGCAGCACTTAATTACTGATATATACTGTGCATATATATACATGTATTGTGTGTGCAGACCTTATGTAATGTAGCACTTAATTACTGATCTATACTGTGCATGTATAAATATTTATTGTCTGTGCAGACCTTATGTAATATAGCACTTAATTACTGATATATACTGTGCATATATAAACATTATTATTATCGGTTATTTGTAGAGCACCGAACAGATTCCGCAGCGCTATAAACAAAGGGGAGTACAACAAAACAATTATAGGGTAGAGGGCCCTGCCAAGAGTTGCACTGTTGTAGTCAGCTCTTAAGAAGGTTATCTACAAACAGCTGGACTCTTAGGCTTACATGCTAAGAGGGTTCAGGGGATTGCAGTGGAGGAGAGGAACTGGTAATAGGAAAGGTCAGCGTAGGTTGTATGCGTCCCTGAACAGTAGAGTCTTTAGGGAGCACTTGAAGCTTTTAAAACTAGAAGAGAGTCTTGTGGAGCGAGGCAGAGAGTTCCACAAGATGGGAGCCAGTCTGGAGAAGTCCTGTAAACGGGAGTGTGATGAGGTGACAAGAGAGGAGGAGAGTAGGAGGTCATGAGCAGAGTGAAGGGGACGGGAGGGAGAGTATCTGGAGACAAGGTCTGAGATGTAGGGGGGAGCAGTGCAGTTGAGGGCTTTGTATGTAAGAGTGAGAGTTTTGTGTTTGATCCTAGAGGCAAGAGGAAGCCAGTGAAGGGATTGGCAGAGAGGCGCAGCAAATGAAGAGCGACGTGTAAGGAAGATGAGTCTGGCAGAGGCATTCATTATGGATTGTAAAGGAGCTAGGCGGCAGGTGGGGAGACCAGAGAGGACAGAGTTGCAGTAATCAAGGCAGGAAAGAATGAGAGAGTGGATTAAAATCTTAGTTGTGTCTTGTGTAAGGAAGTGTCTAATTTTAGAGATGTTTTTAAGGTGGAAGCGGCAGGCTGTAGCCAAGGACTGAATGTGAGGAGTGAAGGAAAGATCTGAGTCAAATGTGACCCCGAGACATCGGGCATGCGGGGTAGGGGTAATGATGGAGTTGTCGACAGTTATAGAGATATTGGGGGTGGAGATTTTGGAAGAAGGGGGGAAAATGAGGAGCTCAGTTTTGGAGAGATTTAGCTTGAGGTAGTGAGAGGACATCCAGGAAGAGATGTGAGAAAGACAGTTAGTGACACGGGTTAGCAAGGAAGGAGATAGTTCTGGTGCAGAGTAGTAGATTTGGGTGTCATCGGCATACAAATGATATTGGAAACCGTGGGACTTAATAAGGGAACCTAGTGATGACGTATAGATTGAGAAGAGAAGGTGTCAGGGTTAAGTGAAACAAAATTCCCTTAAGTTTTGATAATAAATGTAAATTAAGGACCACAACTGCTGAGAGAATGGATGTAAATAATAGTTTGTTTTGCATGTGTGATAAGTTTGGATAACATATGAGTATAGCTTGGCAACAATGGAAAACTGGTAATCACTATGCAATGTTTAATATACAGGAAGGAATTA
>NC_069507.1:277387989-277422989 GCF_027579735.1 Bombina bombina
GTTACATTGCATTCTCTATCTGAACACTTAAGGTAAGACATGCTACATATCTGCATTTAAATAAAACTAGACATTAGCAGAAAGAGACAATGACAGGGTTAAATTGCATGAGCTAATATCTTCCCATTTCAGCTAAGACATGCTACATATGCGTATTGTTCTGAAACCAAACCTTGTGTAAAATGCTAACTACATGGTTACATTGCATTCTCTATCTGAACACTTAAGGTAAGACATGCTACATATCTGCATTTAAATAAAACTAGACATTAGCAGAAAGAGACAATGACAGGGTTAAATTGCATGAGCTAATATCTTCCCATTTCAGCTAAGACATGCTACATATGCGTATTGTTCTGAAACCAAACCTTGTGTAAAATGCTAACTACATGGTTACATTGCATTCTCTATCTGAACACTTAAGGTAAGACATGCTACATATCTGCATTTAAATAAAACTAGACATTAGCGTCGGTAAATAACAAATGGTTAAATTTAATCCTATAGCTGAACATGACGCTAACAGTTAAAAAATACAGGGGCAATTGTAAAAATAATTAACCATGTTGAGCACAAATACTCACCAACGAGATAACCAGGGGGCATTTGTCTTTCCTCAAACTGTCTCCACAGGGACGACAGAGAGAGGATGCGGGCATCATGACAAGCCCCTCCAAAATTCGCATACACATGCATAATCCTCATCCGTGCGTCACAAACATACTGCACGTTGAGGCTATGAAAATGTTTGCGATTTCTGAAGGGCAAGTCATCAATTGGAGCACGCAGCGCAATGTGGGTACAATCTATGGCTCCCAAGACATTGGGCAATTGAGCAATATCAAAGAATTCCCGCTTCAGGCGCCTCCAATCACCATCATTCTGTGGGAATCCTATGTATTGCTTACTGATACGTACCATGGCGTCCAGAAAGTTATCAAACACCACAGAGAATGTACCTTGAGCCAGGCCATGCATGTACAGTTCTCCTGATTGAAAACTCCCGGAGGCCAGGACGTATAGACAGCTTAGCATCTTACTCATGGGGGGAACAGCAGTCCTTATTTGTATACGTGGCTCCAAATGAGGTTTAAGAAGCTCGTAAAGGCCAATGAGCTGTTCGCGATCGAGCCGATACTTATCAAAAACCTCAAAGTCGCTCATGTTTTCCAAGGTGGGTCTCACCCTGTAGACACGAGGACCTCGAACCAGACGACCCCTTTGTCTCAGTCTGAGCCGCCGAGGCTGCCTGATTCGATCAACAGCTAGTTCGCCAATAGCAGCACCAGCAGTGTCTACCATGTCATCGTCATCCATCTTTCAAAACAGCGTAACAAGGTAAGCACTTGATCTGATGTGGATCACAAGTGATGCTTTGGCCATGTTGTTTGGGGGATTTATAGTACAATTAGTCCAATGGTATTGAGTTTGTAATGATTGCTGATTGTATTCACCTGTTTGTATGTGAGCGGCGCGAATGCTTTCACAGTGGGCGTTTTTTAGTTGTTTGCTGAAATATTGTTTTCCCCCAATGAATCTCAATGTGAAAGTGTCAAATATCACACATACAGTGCATGTTTGTAATGTTTGTTCATATGCGTAATCAATATTTGTTAAACGCGATCTTATAGTAACAAGCACACGTCCAGGCTAACATGAATGAAAGTGCATAGTTGTGTATAATGTGCATCGAATGTGATCGATCAATGTTGCTGCAATATTGTTTGTAAACGATAAAGTAACATCTGCCATCTGTAGTATTGTATATATAAGTGATTGCCGAGCTGTCAATATTGTATGCGTCCCTTTAAAATCGCAATAATAATTCAGAACTTCCCGTCTGCCATCTGTAGTATTGTATATATAAGTGATTGCCGAGCTGTCAATATTGTATGCGTCCCTTTCAAATCGCAATAATAATTCCGAACTTCCCGTCTGCCATCTGTAGTATTATATATATAAGTGATTGCCGAGCTGTCAATATTGTATGCGTCCCATAATAATCGCAATAATACTGAATAACTTCCGTCTGTCATCTGTAGTATTGTATATATAAGTGATTGCCGAGCTGTCAATATTGTATGTGTCCCTTTAAAATCGCAATAATAATTCAGAACTTCCCGTCTGCCATCTGTAGTATTATATATATAAGTGATTGCCAAGATGTCAATATTGTATGCGTCCCTTTAAAATCGCACTAATGCTGAATAACTTCCGGCTGTCATCTGTAGTATTGTATATATAAGTGATTGCCGAGCTGTCAATATTGTATGCGTCCCTTTAAAATCGCAATAATTATTCATAACTTCCCGTCTGCCATCTGTAGTATTGTATATATAAGTGATTTGCGATCTGACAATATTTCTTAATTGTCCCATTGAAATCTCCCTAATAATGCTGTTCCAAAGTGTTGTTTACGTATATGTTGTATTGTAGTATTGAGTGTTAAAGTTCCGAAAGGGGCGGTACAGTGGGTGAATCTGTAATGTGTATGGTTGAATCTTGTAATGACGTCATGATATTATTAACCTGCCTATGTAGTTGTGAAATCCTGATTGTGTTGTTGTATTGTGCTACATTGTTATTGTGTGCTGAATAAAATCTAAATGTGTGCTTTGTGGTTGCGTGATGGGTGATGCGTGTACATGTACGTATATATTGTGATTGTGTCCCACATATGCTGACTTCTATATAGCGGTGTGGCATTGTTGTTCCTTCCCATAAAGTGACATGTGTAATCTGGTGTAATGATGTTCTTGTTGTACGTAATTCCTAATGGTTTCTGGTGAGTGAATCATGATGTTAAAAGTACATTAAAATCCATATGTTGTGTTTTGTGATTCCTGTAGAGAATGTAATGTGTTTTTCCCCCATCATTTGAATGCACATGTATGAGTGAATGTTAAAAGTAATGTATGTGCATCCATGAGTGATCATGTGTTAAGCCTATGTAGATATGCAGTTGCTGCAAGAATATGAGTTGAATAACTGAAATGCAATAATAAATGTAAATGAGAGGTGTTTCCCATTGTGTACTGTTTGTGAATCCAGAAAAGTTTAAATAATTTATTTGTCCGTTTAAATGTAATTTTATTTTAATAAAATGTTGTTACTAGTGATGTTGATTTGTAGTTGATGTAATCTAAAAGTGTGAAACAATTTAATGGTGTTGTGAATATTGAAACTGTAAAATCCATAAATCCACCATAGGGAAATAGTCATTTCTTGATCTATTTATCATCGCTAGGTCTAACGCATAAAATCATGTATTTTCTAGCGCTGGTATTTGGAGTTTTTCTGTCTACGCTATTTGCGTGCATTAGGGAAATGTGGGTTTCGCGTGCACGAGCACGTCTTCCCAATAGAAGTCAATGGAGGCTCAAAAAATTTGTCATTTTTTTTTTCTAAGACTGGTTTTCCTCGTAAAGTGAGTGACGTCATGAGCTTTTGTGAAAAAGTAACTAAATCGTGTTCTTTATGTAATAAATAAATATTTTGTGTATGTCATGTGGTGTATATTGTTTGTATGCATCGATGAGTGTATATTTGTGATAATGTTATTAGTTAGATGTAGGTATATGAGGGTCTTTTCCCGTGTGTCAATGTAAGTCAATGGGAAAATGGATTTGTGTTGTTTTTTTTCTAACACCCGAGATCTCGCAACTTTAATCCTTTGTATTTTGCTTAAAAATTATTAAATATGAAAAATAAACATAGTGTAGTGTTTGTATGAGTGTAAGTGTACTTTGTGTAATATTTTTAATTTGATTCGTCGATGTTTATTTTGTCGGTATATGTTTACTACTGGGTCTGAGGTGTCGGTAGAAATTTGAGCGTTAGGTGATTTTGGAGTGGCGGTAACTGAACTCTAAATACCGGAGTCCGTAAGAAACCCGCGTTAGGGGCCTCTAACGCTGGTTTTCACGGCTAACGCCAAACTCCAAATCTAGGCCTGTGTGTTATGTACCTGTCTGTGTGTTATGTACCTGTCTGTGTGTTATGCACCTGTCTGTGTGTTATGTACCTGTCTGTGTGTTATGTACCTGTCTGTGTGCTATGTACCTGTCTGTGTGTTATGTACCTGTCTGTGTGTTATGTACCTGTCTGTGTGTTATGCACCTGTCTGTGTGTTATGTACCTGTCTGTGTGTTATGTACCTGTCTGTGTGTTATGCACCTGTCTGTGTGTTATGTACCTGTCTGTGTGTTATGTACCTGTCTGTGTGTTATGCACCTGTCTGTGTGTTATGTACCTGTCTGTGTGTTATGTACCTGTCTGTGTGCTATGTACCTGTCTGTGTGTTATGTACCTGTCTGTGTGTTATGTACCTGTCTGTGTGTTATGTACCTGTCTTTGTGTTATGTACCTGTATTTGTGTTATGTACCTGTCTGTGTGTTATGTACCTGTCTTTGTGTTGTGTACCTGTCTTTGTGTTATGTACCTGTATTTGTGTTATGTACCTGTCTGTGTGTTATGTACCTGTCTTTGTGTTGTGTACCTGTCTGTGTGTTATGTACCTGTCTGTGTGTTATGTACCTGTCTTTGTGTTATGTACCTGTCTGTGTGTTATGTACCTGTATGTGTGCTGTGTACCTGTCTGTGTGTTATGTACCTGTCTGTGTGTTATGTACCTGTCTTTGTATTGTGTACCTGTCTGTGTGTTATGTACCTGTCTGTGTGTTATGTACCTGTCTTTGTGTTATGTACCTGTCTGTGTGTTATGTACCTGTATGTGTGCTGTGTACCTGTCTGTGTATTATGTACCTGTCTGTGTGTTATGTACCTGTCTTTGTGTTATGTACCTGTCTGTGTGTTATGCACCTGTCTGTGTGTTATGTACCTGTCTGTGTGTTATGTACCTGTCTGTGTGTTATGTACCTGTATGTGTGCTGTGTACCTGTCTGTGTGTTATGTACCTGTCTGTGTGTTATGCACCTGTCTGTGTGTTATGTACCTGTCTGTGTGTTATGTACCTGTCTTTGTGTTATGTACCTGTATGTGTGCTGTGTACCTGTCTGTGTGTTATGTACCTGTCTGTGTGTTATGTACCTGTATGTGTGCTGTGTACCTGTCTGTGTGTTATGTACCTGTCTGTGTGTTATGTACCTGTCTGTGTGTTATGTACCTGTCTGTGTGTTATGTACCTGTATGTGTGCTGTGTACCTGTCTGTGTGTTATGTACCTGTCTGTGTGTTATGCACCTGTCTGTGTGTTATGTACCTGTCTGTGTGTTATGTACCTGTCTTTGTGTTATGTACCTGTCTGTGTGTTATGTACCTGTCTGTGTGTTATGTACCTGTCTTTGTGTTATGCACCTGTCTGTGTGCTATGTACCTGTCTGTGTGCTGTGTACCTGTCTGTGTGTTATGTACCTGTCTGTGTGTTATGCACCTGTCTGTGTGTTATGCACCTGTCTTTGTGTTATGTACCTGTCTGTGTGCTGTGTACCTGTCTGTGTGTTATGTACCTGTCTGTGTGTTATGTACCTGTCTGTGTGTTATGTACCTGTCTGTGTGTTATGTACCTGTCTGTGTGTATGTGTTATGTACCTGTCTGTGTGTTATGTACCTGTCTGTGTGTTATGTACCTGTCTGTGTGCTGTGTACCTGTCTGTGTGCTGTGTACCTGTCTGTGTGTTATGTACCTGTCTGTGTGTTATGCACCTGTCTGTGTGTTATGCACCTGTCTGTGTGTTATGTACCTGTCTGTGTGTTATGCACCTGTCTGTGTGTTATGCACCTGTCTGTGTGTTATGTACCTGTCTGTGTGCTGTGTACCTGTTTGGACTGTCACTCCATATCTGTAATGTGCCTTTTACATTTAGCTAACACACAGGGAATTCATTAAAAAAAGACACTTGAAATGGACATTAAAGGCTAAATGTAAAATTACTTTCTCTATCTGAATCATGAAAGTTTAACAACTTCTCAATGTACTCCTGTTATGTAATTTGTTTTGTTGTACTGATAGCCTTTATTTGTTTGGTGGCTACACACATACTGTAAGTCTCCCGTCATTGTCTCGCATGATATGCTTAGCTAGCTCCCAGTACTTTATTACTGCTCCTTCAGCAAAGGATAACAAGAGAACAAAACACATTTGATAATAGAAGCAAATTGGGAAATTATTTTATAATGTATGATCTATATGAATCATGAAAGAAAAATGTTGGGTTTTATGTTCCTTTAAGTGTCCAGTATTTTGTGAAGTATTAGCTGGACAGGCTGTTAAAATACTTGAGTTTTTGGCGTAATACTGTATTTGCCAACCCTACGCCGGCAGGAAATAACCAAAAACTCCATATTGTGATCTTGTCAAATAGAAAGCTGCAGCCGATAGATTGTGATTGGCCCTATAGAAACACAGTAGTGTGTGCGAGAAGGTGCAACTCCGCTAGGTTTACAGCAGAGGGCAGCAAAGCCAAACATTTTCTTGCATAAACTTTTGCCATAAACCTTCTCCCCCTGCCCTTCTCCCACCCCGGTCACCACCCTACTCCCCCACACTCCCCTCCTCTCTCTTAGCTTTCACATTCACTTATTTAGACAGAGTCAGCTCTCCGATCATGTAAGTAATGATGCTCAGCAGATTCTATAGGTCCTGGTGGGTAAGATGCAGGTCACATTACCAGGTGCTGATGCTCTGATCTCTTATCTTCTGCAGGTTCTATTGGGTTATCCTGATTTTGGGGACAGTTATTTGTTCCACCACCAATAAGCCCCTTTATGGGATTATCACATCCCCTAATTACCCCCATCCATACCCCAATAACAACCGCAGCATCTGGGATATATCAGTTCCTGAGGGTCATCACATCTCACTCACCTTCCTGCTGTTTGATCTTGAGCCATCACTGAACTGTGACTATGACTTTGTTAAGGTACCATGTGTGTCACGTAAAGCCACTCGCAGTTTGTGTGTGTGTCACGTAAAGCCACTCGCAGTTTGTGTGCACGTGTGTCACTTAAAGCCTCTCGCAGTGTGTATGTGTCACTTAAAGTCACTCGCAGTTTGTGTGTGTGTCACTTAAAGCCACTCACAGTTTGTGTGTGTGTGTGTCACTTAAAGCCACTCATAGTGTGTGTGTGTCACTTAAAGCCTCTCGTAGTGTGTGTGTGTGTGTGTGTGTCACTTAAAGCCACTCGCAGTTTGTGTGTGTCACTTAAAGCCACTCGCAGTTTGTGTGCGTGTGTGTCACTTAAAGCCACTCATAGTGTGTGTGTGTGTGTCACTTAAAGCCTCTCGCAGTGTGTGTGTCACTTAAAGCCACTCGCAGTTTGTGTGTGTGTCACTTAAAGCCACTCACAGTTTGTGTGTGTGTGTGTCACTTAAAGCCACTCATAGTGTGTGTGTGTCACTTAAAGCCTCTCGTAGTGTGTGTGTGTGTCACTTAAAGCCACTCGCAGTTTGTGTGTGTCACTTAAAGCCACTCGCAGTTTGTGTGCGTGTGTGTCACTTAAAGCCACTCATAGTGTGTGTGTGTCACTTAAAGCCTCTCGCAGTGTGTGTGTGTCACTTAAAGCCACTCGCAGTTTGTGTGTGTGTCACTTAAAGCCACTCCCAGTGTGTGTGTCACTTAAAGCCTCTCGCAGTGTGTGTGTCACTTAAAGCCACTCACAGTTTGTGTGTGTGTGTGTCACTTAAAGCCTCTCGCAGTGTGTGTCACTTAAAGCCACTTGCAGTTTGTGTGTGTCACTTAAAGCCTCTCGCAGTGTGCGTGTGTGTCACTTAAAGCCACTCGCAGTTTGTGTGTGTGTGTATCACTTAAAGCCACTCATAGTGTGTGTGTGTGTCACTTAAAGCCTCTCGCAGTGTGTGTGTGTGTCACTTAAAGCCACTCGCAGTTTGTGTGTGTGTCACTTAAAGCCACTCGCAGTTTGTGTGCGTGTGTGCCACTTAAAGGCACTCATAGTGTGTGTGTGTGTCACTTAAAGCCTCTCGCAGTGTGTGTGTGTGTCACTTAAAGCCACTCGCAGTTTGTGTGTGTGTCACTTAAAGCCTCTCGCAGTGTGTGTGTGTGTGTCACTTAAAGCCTCTCGCTGTGTGTGTGTGTGTCACTTAAAGCTACTCGCAGTTTGTGTGCGTGGTCACTTAATGCCACTGGCAGTTTGCGTGTGTGTCACTTAAAGCCTCTCGCAGTGTGTGTGTGTGTCACTTAAAGCCTCTCGCAGTTTGTGTGCGTGTCACTTAAAGCCTCTCGCAGTGTGCGTGTGTGTGTCACTTAAAGCCACTCGCAGTTTGTGTGTGTGTGTGTGTCACTTAAAGCCACTCGCAGTTTGTGTGTTTGTCACTTAAAGCCACTCGCAGTTTGTGTGTGTCACTTAAAGCCACTCGCAGTGTGTGTGTGTCACTTAAAGCCACTCGCAGTGTGTGTGTGTGTCACTTAAAGCCACTCGCAGTTGTGTGTGTCACTTAAAGCCACTCGCAGTTTGTGTGTGTGTCACTTAAAGCCTCTCGCAGTGTGTGTGTCACTTAAAGCCTCTTGCTGTGTGTGTGTCACTTAAAGCCACTCGCAGTTTGTGTGTGTGTGTGTGTCACTTAAAGCCACTCGCAGTTTGTGTGTTTGTCACTTAAAGCCACTCGCAGTTTGTGTGTGTCACTTAAAGCCACTCGCAGTGTGTGTGTGTCACTTAAAGCCACTCGCAGTGTGTGTGTGTGTCACTTAAAGCCACTCGCAGTTGTGTGTGTCACTTAAAGCCACTCGCAGTTTGTGTGTGTGTCACTTAAAGCCTCTCGCAGTGTGTGTGTCACTTAAAGCCTCTTGCTGTGTGTGTGTCACTTAAAGCCACTCACAGTGTGTGTGCGTGTGTGTCACTTAAAGTCACTCGCAGTTTGTGTGTGTGTCACTTAAAGCCTCTCGCAGTGTGTGTGTGTGTCACTTAAAGCCTCTCGCTGTGTGTGTGTCACTTAAAGCTACTCAGAGTTTGTGTGCGTGTGTCACTTAAAGCCACTCGCAGTTTGTGTGTGTGTCACTTAAAGCCTCTTGCAGTGTGTGTGTGTGTCACTTAAAACCTCTCGCTGTGTGTGTCACTTAAAGCTACTCGCAGTTTGTGTGCGTGTGTCACTTAAAGCCACTCGCAGTTTGTGTGTGTGTCACTTAAAGCCTCTCGCAGTGTGTGTGTGTGTCACTTAAAGCCTCTCGCAGTTTGTGTGCATGTCACTTAAAGCCTCTCGCAGTGTGTGTGTGTGTAACTTAAAGCCACTCGCAGTTTGTGTGTGTGTGTGTCACTTAAAGCCACTCGCAGTTTATGTTTGTGTGTCACTTAAAGACTCTCGCAGTGTGTGTGTGTGTCACTTAAAGCCACTCGCAGTGTGTATGTGTGTCACTTAAAGCCACTCGCAGTTTGTGTGTGTGTCACTTAAAGCCACTCATGGTTTGTGTGTGTGTCACTTAAAGCCACTCGCAGTGTGTGTGTCACTTAAAGCCACTCATGGTTTGTGTGTGTGACTTAAACTTACTTACAGTGTGTGTGTGTGTGTGAGACTTAAACCTACTTACAGTGCGTGTGTGAGACTTAAAACTACTTAGAGTGTGTGTGTGAGACTTAAACCTACTTACAGTGTGTGTGTGTGTGTGAGACTTAAACCTACTTACAGTATGTGTGTGTGTGT
Source organism: Bombina bombina (assembly GCF_027579735.1). Lineage (NCBI taxonomy): Eukaryota > Metazoa > Chordata > Amphibia > Anura > Bombinatoridae > Bombina > Bombina bombina. Next base: position 277,397,603 of record NC_069507.1, read on the forward strand.
GAGACTTAAACCTACTTAAAGTGTGTGTGTGTGTAAGACTTAAACCTACTTACAGTATGTGTGTGTGTGTGTGTGAGACTTAAACCTACTTACAGTGTGTGTGTGAGACTTAAACCTACTTACAGTGTGTGTGTGTGTGTGTGTGTGTGTGAGACTTAAACCTACTTACAGTGTGTGTGTGAGACTTAAACCTACTTACAGTGTGTGCGTGTGTGTGTGTGTGTGAGAGACTTAAACCTACTTACAGTGTGTGTGTAAGACTTAAACCTACTTACAGTGTGTGTGTGATATACACCTACTTACAGTGTGTGCGTGTGACTTAAACCTACTTACAGTGTGTGTGTGATATACACCTACTTACAGTGTGTTTGTGTGTGAGACTTAAACCTACTTACAGTGTGTGTGTGACTTAAAGCTACTTACAGTGTGTGTGACTTAAACCTACTTACAGTGTGTGTGTGACTCAAACCTACTTACAGTGTGTGTGTGACTTAAACCTACTTACAGTGTGTGTGTGTGTGTGCGTGTATGTGTGTGACTTAAACCTACTTACATTGTGTCTGTGATTTAAACTGTTACGGTATAATTTGCCACATAAACCTACTTACAGTGTGTGGAACTGTGTGACTTACACCTACTTACAGTGTGTGTGTGAGACTTAAACCTACTTACAGTGTGTGTGTGACTTAAACCTACTTACAGTGTGTGTGTGGCTTAAACCTACTTACAGTGTGTGTGAGAGACTTAAACCTACTTACAGTGTGTGTGTGACTTAAACCTACTTACAGTGTGTGTGTGATAGACACCTACTTACAGTGTGTGTGTGTGTGAGACTTAAACCTACTTACAGTGTGTGTGTGATATACACCTACTTACAGTGTGTGTGTGTGTGTGTGTGTGTGTGACTTAAACCTACTTACAGTGTGTGTGTGATATACACCTACTTACAGTGTCTTTGTGTGTGAGAATTAAACCTACTTACAGTGTGTGTGACTTAAATCTACTTACAGTGAGTGTGTGTGACTTAAACCTACTTACAGTGTGTGTGTGACTTAAACCTACTTACATTGTGTCTGTGATTTAAACCTACTTACAGTGTGTGTGACTTACACCTACTTACAGTGTGTGTGTGTGACTTAAACCTACTTACAGTGTGTTTGTGTGTGTGACTTAAACCTACTTACAGTGTGTGTGAGACTTAAACCTACTTACAGTGTGTGTGAGAATTAAACCTACTTACAGTGTGTTTGTGTGTTTGAGAATTAAACCTACTTACAGTGTGTTTGTGTGTGAGACTTAAACCTACTTACAGTGTGTGTGAGAATTAAACCTACTTACAGTGTGTTTGTGTGTGAGACTTAAACCTACTTACAGTTTGTGTGTGATATACACCTACTTACAGTGTGTGTGTGTGTGTGTGTGAGTGACTTAAACCTACTTACAGTCTGTGTGTGACTTAAACCTACTTACAGTGTGTCAGGGTCGGCTCCAATGGGGGGCATTGGGGGGCAATGCCCACCCAAATGGAATGCTGTGTCCCCTCAAAAAATATTGATATGATCATATGCTTTAAAAATAATAAATAAATAATGAATTGTTATGTAATGCTGCATGCTGGGGACGGAGTTAGCTGCCGAACTGTGAGGTTGCATCATGCATCTGCAAGGAGCTCCGTGTCTTAACCTCTTATTTGGAATTTGAAGTTAATTAGAGACTTTTTGGACTTGTCTTTAACCCTATTAATTTTACCTAACGTGAGTTACTCATTTTCTTAAACAATAGACCATGATAAGAATATGATTGTATCGACGCCTCAAAAGTGCACTGTGATCTTAGGCCGGGCCTAATATCACAGTGCACTTTTGAGGCGTCGATAGAAGCCGGTAGCCATTTATAGACTTATATTTATATGATACAATCAATTTCTTATAGGTTCACAGTACATAGGTTGTATTAAGTAGCCTTATATCCGTTAGTTATTGCGAAACAGGTATAGCTAAATCTAATCAAAATACAAAATTACCAGTACCTGAAAACCAAGTATCCTCACTGCTATTGAAAACAAAGGGGTTCATTGCATTGTTGGGTTTGGGGTGCATGGCTATTTAGGGGACATGATTGAGATTTGAGAATGAGTTTAAAGGTTTTGGATCATGTGATTAAGGGGTGAATTGTTTTTAAGGAGCTATTGCACTGGGGGTCTCATGTTTAATGGCTCTGTTTTAGTGCACTGCATAGGATTTAGACTTAATTATTTTACCTAGTGATTTAGCACATATTCTCCAAATGTTAATAGTGGGGGTAAGTCATTCAGAAGCTACACCTCACTGCAGAAAATGTACAGTATCCCACAAAAAGTGACTACACCCCTCACATTTTTTTTAAATATTTTATTATATCTTTTCATATGACAACACTGAAGAAATTATACTTTGCTACAATGTAAAGTAGTGAGTGTATAGCCTGTATAACAGTGTAAATTTGCTGTCCCCTCAAAATAACTCAACACACAGCCATTAATGTCTAAACTGTTGGCAACAAAAGTGAGTACACGCCTAAGTGGAAATGTCCAAATTGGACCCAAAATGTCAATATTTTGTGTGGCCTTCATTATTTTCCAGCACTGCCTTAACCCTCTTGGGCATAGAATTCACCAGAGCTTCACAGGTAGCCACTGGAGTCCTCTTCCACTCCTCCATGATGACATCTTGGAGCTGGTGGATGTTAGAGACCTTGCGCTCCCCCACATTCGATTTGAGGATGCCCCACAGATGCTCAATAGGGTTTAGGTCTGGAGACATGCTTGGCCAGTCCATGACCTTTAACCTCAGCTTCTTTAGCAAGGCAGTGGTCGTCTTGGAGCTGTGTTTGGGGTTGTTATCATGCTGGAATACTGCCCTGTGGCCCAGTCTCCGAAGGGAGGGGATCATGCTCTGCTTCAGTATGTCACAGTACATGTTGGCATTCATGGTTCCCTCAATGAACTGTAGCTCCCAAGTGCTGGCAGCACTCATGCAGGCCCAGACCATGACACGCCCATCACCATGCTTGACTGTAGGCAAGACACACGTGTCTTTGTACTCCTTACCTGGTTGCCGCCACACACGCTTGACACCATCTGAACCAAATAAGTTTATCTTGGTCTCATTGGACCACAGGACATGGTTCCAGTAATCCATGTCCTTAGTTTGCTTGTCCAAGAAAGAAGAAGGGTAACTCCTCTTGATAAAAATCCCAAATTTTATTGAACAGGATCAGACAACAGAAACACAACGTTTCGGGGTCAGTACCCCTTAGTCATGTGATAACAAACACACATACCACACCTGTTTAAATAGGCTAGGCCCGGTAATTAACTCATTATGTTAACTCTTACAATGCTTTATAGTAAAATTGGCCTACAAGTACTATTGCTATATTGACCTCTATTGGTCAAGGATGGCATGACGTGCAAATTAAAAACAAAATATATGAAGGCCTCAAAGGAATGTTTACATATTCACATCATCCTCTCAAGATGGTGTTGCATACAGACATGTAGAAAAATAGATCATTTATTAGGCACATATTAGATTATGTTTCACTCTGTAACCACTGGAAAACAATGCACAATGAACATCAACCCTGTCTTATTATGCTTATAGCTAATAATCAGACGGCTATAAAAGCCCCCTTAATAGCTCCTCTCTAAATTGGAAAGAATGTATATATGGGGGACAGAGAGTGATAACTCATTGACCCCAAACCAATTTATAGATGAAAATAATGATAAAAAGAGCAAGCAGAGCATCAATAGAAGACAGACCAATCAATTTCTCGGTTCATCCCCTTTGGTTCCAGGGTATCCAACTTGAAAATCCAATAGGATTCACGTTGTTTCAGTAACAGGGTCCTGTTACCACCTCGTCTGGGGGTCTTAATATGATCGATAACCTGGAAGCGAAGTTGGCTCACATGATGCCCTGCTTGCAAAAAATGAAAAGCTACTGGGGCAGTCATTACCTTGCACCTAATATTGCTTTTGTGTTCCGTGATGCAGTCCCCTACCACAGTTTACGCAACCTAAACAGGGGAAACAACCCAAGTTCTTCTTTGTAATGTATCCCTGTTGAGGCAATCTGCCGGGGCCCACATCAGCCTTAATGAGTGAGTCTTTCAGACTCCTATTGAGTTTATATGCTGGCATAGGGTACTGGCAGAACTCCTCAACATTAGGTATACAGTTCTGTAAGATAGCCCAATGTTTGCGAATAATTCGGGTAATTTGCTGACTTTGTCTGCAATAGCTAGAGACAAAAACCAACCTCTTTTCCTTGTCATAAGAAGGTTTGGTTTTAAACAATGTGTCTCTGTCAATAGCAGCCACTGTCTGTATGGTATCCTGTGCCAATTTCACTGGATAGCCTCTTTGAATGAATTTCTCCCCCATCTCTGACAATCTAGTCATGGATCTATCAGGATCATCCACGATCCTTTTGACCCGGAGCATTTGGCTTCGTGGAAGGGATTTCACAAGGGGTAGTGGATGGGCACTATCATAGTGAAGAAGGCTATTTCTATCAGTTGCCTTTCTGAACAGGTCAGTTTTAAAACCCATAGCATGTTTGATCACAGTGACATCTAGAAAATCAATACTGGACTCACTCCAGTGAGGTTGGTTTTTGTCTCTAGCTATTGCAGACAAAGTCAGCAAATTACCCAAATTATTCGCAAACATTGGGCTATCTTACAGAACTGTATACCTAATGTTGAGGAGTTCTGCCAGTACCCTATGCCAGCATATAAACGCAATAGGAGTCTGAAAGACTCACTCATTAAGGCTGATGTGGGCCCTGGCAGATTGCCTCAACAGGGATACATTACAAAGAAGAACTTGGGTTGTTTCCCCTGTTTAGGTTGCGTAAACTGTGGTTCTATCATCAGAAGCCCACATTTTGTACATCCTCAAACTGGATATAAATTCAAATTCAGGGATTATTACACCTGTAATACCAACTTTGTAATCTACCTAATAAAGTGTCCTTGTGGGCAGGCCTACATGGGCGAGTCTACTAGACGAGTAGGGGACTGCATCACGGAACACAAAAGCAATATTAGGTGCAAGGTAATGACTGCCCCAGTAGCTTTTCATTTTTTGCAAGCAGGGCATCATGTGAGCCAACTTCGCTTCCAGGTTATCGATCATATTAAGACCCCCAGACGAGGTGGTAACAGGACCCTGTTACTGAAACAACGTGAATCCTATTGGATTTTCAAGTTGGATACCCTGGAACCAAAGGGGATGAACCGAGAAATTGATTGGTCTGTCTTCTATTGATGCTCTGCTTGCTCTTTTTATCATTATTTTCATCTATAAATTGGTTTGGGGTCAATGAGTTATCACTCTCTGTCCCCCATATATACATTCTTTCCAATTTAGAGAGGAGCTATTAAGGGGGCTTTTATAGCCGTCTGATTATTAGCTATAAGCATAATAAGACAGGGTTGATGTTCATTGTGCATTGTTTTCCAGCGGTTACAGAGTGAAACATAATCTAATATGTGCCTAATAAATGATCTATTTTTCTACATGTCTGTATGCAACACCATCTTGAGAGGATGATGTGAATATGTAAACATTCCTTTGAGGCCTTCATATATTTTGTTTTTAATTTGCACGTCATGCCATCCTTGACCAATAGAGGTCAATATAGCAATAGTACTTGTAGGCCAATTTTACTATAAAGCATTGTAAGAGTTAACATAATGAGTTAATTACCTGGCCTAGCCTATTTAAACAGGTGTGGTATGTGTGTTTGTTATCACATGACTAAGGGGTACTGACCCCGAAACGTTGTGTTTCTGTTGTCTGATCCTGTTCAATACAATTTGGGATTTTTATCAAGAGGAGTTACCCTTCTTCTTTCTTGTACATTACTGTTGGTGAGTGTGGCAGTCACTCTAAAGGAGTACCCTCTGCTCTGGGGTTAGAGCTGGTGCTGGACTATATCCATTTTACTTAGTTTGCTTGTCTTCAGCAAACTGTTTGCAGGCTTTCTTGTGCACCATCTTTAGAAGAGGCTTCCTTCTGGGACGACAGCTGTGCAGACCAATTTGATGCAGTGTGCGGCGCATGTGTGTGTGACTTACACCTACTTACAGTGTGTATGTGTGTGACTTACACCTACTTACAGTGTGTATGTGTGTGACTTACACCTACTTACAGTGTGTATGTGTGTGACTTACACCTACTTACAGTGTGTATGTGTGTGACTTACACCTACTTACAGTGTGTATGTGTGTGACTTACACCTACTTACAGTGTGTATGTGTGTGACTTACACCTACTTACAATGTGTATGTGTGTGAATTACACCTACTTACAGTGTGTATGTGTGTGACTTACACCTACTTACAGTGTGTATGTGTGTGACTTACACCTACGTACAGTGTGTATGTGTGTGACTTACACCTACTTATAGTGTGTGTGTGAGATTTACACCTACTTACAGTGTGTGTGACTTAAACCTACTTACAGTCTGTGTGTGTGTGACTTACACCTACTTAGTGTGTATGTGACTTAAACCTAAATACAGTGTGTGTGTGACTTACACCTACGTAGTGTGTGTGACATGCACCTACTTACAGTGTGTGTGGGACTTACACCTATTTACAGTGTGTCTGTGTGTGTGTGTGTGTGTGTGTGTGCGACTTACACCTACTTAGAGTGTGTGTGTGTGTGTGACTTACAAAAAAATAGCTTAGATGCCTTCTTTTTCAAATAAAGAAAGCAAGAGAATGGAGAAAAATTGATAATAGGAGTAAATTAGAAAGTTGTTTAAAATTTCATGCTCTATCTGAATCACAAAAGAAAAAAATTGGGTTCAGTGTCCCTTTAATAGCAATTCTCAGCGCAGTAACCAATATCACCTCTTGTACTCACCATTTTGTTATGCGCAGTTCACTCTGTTTACATCATTACAGCGCAATCTGTGTCCCAGTGCTATAGTCTGGCAAATTGTATTACAGTAATTGTCACTATTTTACAGGTACAGTATTTATTGAATACTAATTGAATACTGTGCTGTGCTATTGTTAAACTAAACGTAGCACTATTGCACCCCTAATATATGTTAGTTCAAACATGTTTTCAAGTCTTTAAACACACTGGCAAGTGAAAAGAAAGCTAAAAGTTCCTTGTTCCAGTTTAAGGCGGTTTTCACTTTACAGCGGGGCTCTGGTCACTAACTTGCTGTATGAGCGGGGTATACCTGTATCCATAAAAATAGGCAAAATCCACACATTCTCTAAAAAATAAAAAGATAAAAAACATTCTCTAATAAATCAACTGTCCACTACGCAAAACAAAACATAAACAGCCCTCACAAACTTTTAACAAACACAATCAACTTGAAAGCAAGCACAAACGTTTACACTCACTGAAACACAGCACTTAGAAATACCACATTCTAACAAAACACTGCAAATAATTCAAATTCTATAACAACCTTTTATGCCCTGGTTTTGTAAATTTTACCCTGCACAATACTATGAGATCAGCTAATAATGCAATCACTTCAGAAGATCAATAAACTCTAGTTGCACATTTACAAATAAAATCCCTAACCATGAATAGATAAAGAAAACGCACAAACACCTAAGTACTATATTCTGGGTCAGAAAATAATGGCATTGATACTGCTATATGGTTTCTGTTTGCATGCATAGTGCAAACCCACTGTTAAAGAATCTTGTTTGTCACAAATAATTTGGGAAAAGCTTTAGAATTCAGTCTATTGGCGGCAGTAACCAGCCACGTAGCCGTTACTTGCTATGCTATACTTTAATATAATAAGGGTTCTAATAAATACACAATTATTTGATTATATTTTTATACATAATTTGATATTCAACATTTTTTCAGTTCTCTGACTAAATATAACAATTTTATACAACAAAATGAAATTTCTGAAAAGAATAATAATAATAATTTACATTAATAGATTAAAAGGACAGTTTACCCAAAAAAATCTCCCCTTCAAATTTTTCTTAATGACCCATCTTACCTGATAGAGAGATCGCTTCCATTGAGTCGTTAAAAATGGAGCCCTAAGCTACCGAAGCGACTGACAGCTAAAAGTAATTTACGGCTCCATTTTAGTACCAGGTTTCCATTGAAATATTTTGCGCATTACGTGCAGTCGCTCTTTTCGTGTAGCTGTAAGTTAAAATTTGTGTTAGCGCTTCCATCTGACGTTGGGTTTCTTGAAAATCAATTAGTTGCTAAGGTAACCCGAACTTACGCTATAGAATTTATGTGCTCCTTACCGGTTATCACCTCTCAAGAAAAATAAAGATACACTTATCCATATTTTTAATAATCAAATACAATTTTTAAATATAATTATATTTACCACTTCATAAATATAAGTAATATGTATTGCTGCCCTAGGCATAGGTCTAGTTTGAATTCTGTAGATATGTTCTTGCATATTTTATTATATTTAAATATATACTGATATTTCTATTAGAATATAAGTTCAACTATTCCTATACACGAGACAACAATAAATATTACTTATAACAATTTATTTCTACATTAAAACACTTGCATTATTTGCAAGTTTTATTATTTCAATAGAAAATAGGTCTCAAAAAGCACAATTTTCCTCTTTTACATCTAGTTGAGCTAGGTGTAATATTTCTCAATGTATCGACAGCCTCCGACAGTGTATTAATGGTTTGCGCTTTCATTGGAAATCTGGTATAATTTATCGATTAACGGCTTCTATTACTTTCTATGAGACGCAAAGATTTTTTCAGCAGCCGGAGTCCGGCTGCCAATATTGAGGTATAACGCACCATTGGAAACAGTCGATAAACGAAATAGCTTCCGACAGCATATTTATCAGTTTGCCAGCACACGCAAACGGAATTATGGCTCAATGGAAGCGAGCTCAGAGTGTATTTAATTGTTTACAAATAGCTCCTTCACCCCTATTTTGGCATTTGAAATAGCTGATGCAGCCTGTGGTATACCCACTTATAGTAAAATGTTGTCTCATCTATTGAATAGCCTAAGTAAACACAGTCAGAAGAAGAAATTACACTCTCCATGGGGTACTGGATAGTTAAGTAATAAAATGACAATTTTCCATTGCTCTGTCTAAGCACTGAGCTCCAGTTTTCCAGACAAATATCAGATAAGGACAATGAGATATGCTATTACCTGAAACTCAACCCATTGTAATAGGCTTTGGATTAAAAGCACAAAAGCAGATACTTCATATATAGAAATAAACCTGCAAATGCAATTTCTCCTAAATTTGATACCATACAGCTGGTGTAACAAATCATTGAAAATACATCAACATAAAATCAATTTTACAGTGTACTGTCCCTTTAAGGACTGACCATTTATAATATGCATATTACATATATAACCTAGCCATGATTAGTAAACTTGTATTATTTACCATTAAAATTCTACTTCTTTACTGTAGCATAACCTGCATATATTTAAATGAGCTATCACAGCATAAATAATATTACACAGCAATATGTTACCAGATTATATTAAAACTCTACTAAATTACTCTACAAAAGAAACAAACCCAAATACTTTAGATACATTTAATAACATACAGCGTATAGTCTTTTCTTTTTTCACAAACTCCTTACATAATTTTTGGACATACTTAAATCAACCTATTAATCACTTGCCAGAAAAAAACTCTCTTTTGTATTTACCAGACTTCAAATCACACCCATAATCGCACTTACAAATTCCTTAGTTCACTTGCAAAAACAATATATTTTATATGCCTCAAACAGGTTTCTTAGCTAAGGAACACTGATACACATACAGTTAAGTTAATTACCAGTCAGAAAACACAGATTAAAACAAGCACCAAGGTCAGCTTTTGCAGGATTGTAAGAAATACACACTCATCTCACCTTGCATACCGTAAATATTTCACTCACTGAATTCACTCCCCAACATTTATTCTTAAGCAATTTTAACATACATCAAACTTTTAAAGTCGCAGAAAACACATTTTATTAAATTGTCCGAACTTGCTAAGTATGGCCATTTCCCAGCAAATTGAGACGTAAACAAATTATTTTTAGACCGGATAATAAATCCTCAGATAATTAGAGGGGAGTAAACCTTTTACACGTAACATGGGACACAGTGAAATATCTGACAGACACTTCTTACAGATAAAATACACAGAATCTCCGTTTCGTTGCTGCATAGACCATCCATTAAAAAGAAATGGTTTTCACATACCAAGCTATTGATTAAATACATCCTGTCATGTCACATTACAACATTATGGACAGGGAGTCAGGAACTTTTCTCCATGAGCACGGTATGCAACAAACAGATACAGCACTTATCGCTAAACCACATTCACAACACAATAAGATTTGCAATGAAATAAGCAATTAAGCAACACGCATCAAATGACCATTCAGCTCCAGTGATATTTAAACTAAACTATACTGTATGCTTATATAAGGGAATTTTAACCCTTTAAAACCCTTAATGCAAGAAACTTAGCTTCCGTTATTGCAAGACTCTAACTTGCAAACAAATTAGGTGAGACTTAAAAACTCACGCTATAATTTTCACTATAGCTTGCACTAGGACTCAAACCTATGCAAACCCCATGCTTAACCGCAGGACTTAAACCTGCTCAGGGTAGTTTAACCCCTTATAAAGGGACTTTAACCCTTTATATATCACTAACACTGTCCAAACTTTGGGTTCAGATACACAGAGGGAAAAGCAGAATAAAAACACTTATCTACTTACCCCTGTGTGAATCCCACGCTCTGACACCAGAATTGTTAGGCGTTATCTTATAGCCGGGGTTATCACTTGACACTTAGCAGTATTCTACACCTTCACCTGGAACTGAATGGGTTACTTGACGAGATATCTCGGTGAACAGCATTTAGACAGCCAGCCAGTAAAGTCTAATCACTGTTCTGTTTATTTTAAGGCATAACATACTTTTATAGACAATGGTTACAGTATATGGGGTTAAACAATGACCTAATCATAGCCACACCATCTTACACAGTATGCTTGGAACAAAACTTCATTAAAAATAATATAAATAAGGAGTTTACTATTAAACTAACAGTTTTAGATAACCGTGTATCGGGGCGCATCACCAGGACAAAGCAAGGCCACTCTTGAGATACAATTGTTGCATATGAAACTAAAATCTAATGTCAGCATATGTTCCCACAGCAAAATAAAACACATTATGAATAAATACACAGACACTTACTACACACTATACACAGTCACTAATTACACATGCTACACAGTCACTAACTACACATGCCACACAGTCACTTACTACACACTATACACAGTCACTAACTACACACTATACACAGTCACTAACTACACACTATACACAGTCACTTACTACACACGCCACACAGTCACTAACTACACACTATACACAGTCACTAACTACACACTATACACAGTCACTTAATACACACGCCACACAGTCACTAACTACACACTATACACAGTCACTAACTACACACTATACACAGTCACTAACTTCACACTACACACAGTCACTAACTATACACAGTCACTAGCTACACACTATACACAGTCACTAACTACACACTATACACAGTCACTAACTACACACTATACACAATCACTAGCTGCACACTATACACAGTCACTAACTACACACAATACAAAGTCACTAACTACACACTATACAGAGTCACTAACTTCACACAGTCCCTATCTACACACTATACACAGTCACTCACTACACACAGTCACTAACTAAACACTATACACAGTCACTAACTACACACTATACACAGTCACTAGCTGCACACAAGCTGTACAGGTCCTAGAGCCATCAGATACTCAGAGCTGCAGTTGTGTAGCACTTTAGAGTCTCTAGCTGTACAGGTCCTAGAGCCACCAGATGCTCAGAGCTGCAGTTGTGTAGCACTTTAGAGTCTCTAGATGTACAGGTCCTAGAGCTACCAGATGCTCAGTTGTGTAGCACTTTAGAGTCTCTAGATGTACAGGTCCTAGAGCTACCAGATGCTCAGAGCTGCAGTTGTGTAGCACTTTAGAGTCTCCAGCTGTACAGCTCCTAGAGCCACCAGATACTCAGAGCTGCAGTTGTGTAGCACTTTAGAGTCTCCAGCTGTACAGCTCCAAGAGCCACCAGATACTCAGAGCAGCAGTTGTGTAGCACTTTAGAGTCTCTAGCTGTACAGGTCCTAGGGCTACCAGATGCTCAGTTGTGTAGCACTTTAGAGTCTCTAGATGTACAGGTCCTAGAGCTACCAGATGCTCAGAGCTGCAGTTGTGTAGCACTTTAAAGTTTCTAGATGTACAGGTCCTAGAGCTACCAGATGCTCAGAGCTGCAGTTGTGTAGCACTTTAGAGTCTCTAGCTGTACAGGTCCTAGAGCCACCTGATACTCAGAGCTGCAGTTGTGTAGCACTTTAGAGTCTCTAGCTGTACAGGTCCTAACGACACCTGATACTCAGAGCTGCAGTTGTGTAGCACTTTCGAGTCTCTAGCTGTACAGGTCCTAGAGCCACCTGATACTCAGAGCTGCAGTTGTGTAGCACTTTAGAGTCTCTAGCTGTACAGGTCCTAGAGCTACTAGATACTCAGAGCTGCAGTTGTGTAGCACTTTAGTGTCTATAGCTGTACAGGTCCTAGAGCCACCAGACACTCAGAGCTGCAGTTGTTTAGCACTTTAGAGTCTCCAGCTGTACAGGTCCTAGAGCCACCTGATACTCAGAGCTGCAGTTGTGTAGCACTTTAGAGTCTCTAGCTGTAAAGTCCTAGAGCCACCAGATACTCACAGCTGCAGTTGTGTAGCACTTTAGAGTATCTAGCTGTAAGGTCCTAGAGCCACCAGATGCTCAGAACTGCAGTTGTGTAGCACTTTAGAGTCTCTAGCTGTAAGGTCCTAGAGCCAACAGATACTCAGAGCTGCAATTGTGCAGCACTTTAGAGTCTCTAGCTGTATAGGTCCTAGAGCCACCAGATACTCAGAGCTGCAGTTGTGTAGCACTTTAGAGTCTCTAGCTGTAAGGTCCCAGAGCCACCAGATGCTCAGAACTGCAGTTGTGTAGCACTTTAGAGTCTCTAGCTGTAAGGTCCTAGAGCCACCAGATGCTCAGAACTGCAGTTGTGTAGCACTTTAGAGTCTCTAGCTGTACAGGTCCTAGAGCTACTAGATACTCAGAGCTGCAGTTGTGTAGCACTTTAGTGTCTATAGCTGTACAGGTCCTAGAGCCACCAGACACTCAGAGCTGCAGTTGTTTAGCACTTTAGAGTCTCCAGCTGTACAGGTCCTAGAGCCACCTGATACTCAGAGCTGCAGTTGTGTAGCACTTTAGAGTCTCTAGCTGTAAAGTCCTAGAGCCACCAGATACTCACAGCTGCAGTTGTGTAGCACTTTAGAGTATCTAGCTGTAAGGTCCTAGAGCCACCAGATGCTCAGAACTGCAGTTGTGTAGCACTTTAGAGTCTCTAGCTGTAAGGTCCTAGAGCCAACAGATACTCAGAGCTGCAATTGTGCAGCACTTTAGAGTCTCTAGCTGTATAGGTCCTAGAGCCACCAGATACTCAGAGCTGCAGTTGTGTAGCACTTTAGAGTCTCTAGCTGTAAGGTCCCAGAGCCACCAGATGCTCAGAACTGCAGTTGTGTAGCACTTTAGAGTCTCTAGCTGTAAGGTCTTAGAGCCACCAGATGCTCAGAACTGCAGTTGTGTAGCACTTTAGAGTCTCTAGCTGTAAGGTCCTAGAGTCACCAGATACTCAGAGCTGCAGTTGTGTAGCACTTTAGAGTCTCTCGCTGTAAGGTCCTAGAGCTACCAGATACTGAGAACTGCAGTTGTGTAGCACCTCCAGCCTCCAGCAGTGCAGGACCTAGAGCCACCTGATGATTGGAACCTAAAGTCTTGCACTGTGCAGCACCTAGAATCCCTAGCCGTGCTGCCCTATCCCTCTATACTACTCTGCTTTATTAACCCTTTGTAATAAACATTCTCTTTCATCACTAAAAACCTCCCTCTCTATGTTTTCTCCATCCTATTCTGTGTCAGGTCTTGGCTGATCAGAGGGAGTTGGGACAATTCTGTGGTAACTTCGGCTCAAGATTCCATCCAGGTCAGCAGCGCTTGGTGTCTCAGGGTACTCAGATGAGAATTGAGTTTTCCTCAGATTTCTCCAATGAAGAGAACGGATCAACCATCCTGTATCAAGGCTTCCAGGCGTATTACCGTGCAGAGGGTGAGTCTAGTGGTGGTGAGAAGCATTCTGGGAAGACGTAGCAATGGCAATCATAAGTATGTCCTTTCTTCATGCTTTTCTGATTTTGGTTCATTCTATTTTAGCTTAAAACCTTAAAGGGACAGTCTGGTCAAAATTTCATGATTCAGATAGGGAATGCAATTTTAAACAACTTTCCAATTCACTTTTATCATCAAATTTGCTTTGTTCTCTTTGTATATTCTTTGTTAAAAGCTAAACCAAGGTTGGCTCATATGCTAATTTCTAAAACATTGAAGGCCACCTCTTATCTCAATGCATTTGGCATTTGCCATACAGATAACATTGTGGCGACGCCCGTGGATTTACAAGTGAGAGGGCACTGATTGGCTAAATGCAAGTCTGTCAAAACAACTGAAATAAGGGGGCAGTCTGCAAAGGTTTAGATACAAGGTAATGACAGAGGTAAAAAGTATATTAATATAACTGAGATAAGGGGCAGTCTGCAGAGGCTTAGATACAAGGTAATCACAGAGGTAAAAAGTATATTAATATAACTGAGATAAGGAACAGTCTGCAGAGGGTTAGATACAAGGTAATCACAGAGGTAACAAGTATATTAATATAACTGAGACAAGGGGCAGTCTGCAGAGGGTTAGATACAAGATAATCACAGAGGTAAAAAGTGTACTGATATAACTGAGATAAGGAGCAGTCTGCAGAGGGTTAGATACAGGGTAATCACTGAGGTAAAAAGTAAATTAATATAACTGAGATAAGGAGCAGTCTGCAGAGGCTTAGATACAGGGTAATCACAGAGGTAAAAAGTATATTAATATAACTGAGATAAGGGGCAGTCTGCAGAGGCTTAGATACAGGGTAATCACAGAGGTAAAAAGTGTATTAATATAACTGAGATAAGGAGCAGTCTGCAGAGGCTTAGATACAAGATAATCACAGAGGTAAAAATTATATTAATATAACTGAGATAAGGGGGCAGTCTGCAGAGGCTTAGATACAAGGTAATCACAGAGGTAAAAAGTATATTAATATAACTGAGATATGGGGCAGTCTGCAGAGGCTTAGATACAAGGTAATCACAGAGGTAAAAAGTATATTAATATAACAGAGATAAGGAGCAGTCTGCAGAGGCTTAGATACAAGGTAATCACAGAGGTAAAAAGTATATTAATATAACTGAGATATGGGGCAGTCTGCAGAGGCTTAGATACAAGGTAATCACAGAGGTAAAAAGTATATTAATATAACAGAGATAAGGAGCAGTCTGCAGAGGCTTAGATACAAGATAATCACAGAGGTAAAAATTATATTAATATAACTGAGATAAGGGGGCAGTCTGCAGAGGCTTAGATACAAGGTAATCACAGAGGTAAAAAGTATATTAATATAACTGAGATATGGGGCAGTCTGCAGAGGCTTAGATACAAGGTAATCACAGAGGTAAAAAGTATATTAATATAACTGAGATAAGGGGCAGTCTGCAGAGGCTTAAATACAAGGTAATCACAGAGGTAAAAAGTATATTATTATAACTGTGTTAGTTATGCAAAACAGGGGAATGGGTAATAAAGAGATTAGCTATCTTTTAAAACAAAAACAATTCTGGAGTAGACTGTCCCTTTAAGATGTTTCCCCTTTCAAGCACAGACAAATATTATACAGCCTTACAATTACACAAACTGTTTCCCAAGCTGTTCCCTAAGTGTTGCTATTGTAATGAATGTTTTCCGCATTACCAGCCGCTCATGCGTCTATGGAATGGTTGGAACCACTGCTAACACAATGCTGGAAAATATGCAGTAGGTGAAGCTCAATGAGGGCTAGATTAAAGGGACAGTCAACACCAGAATTTTTGTTGTGTAAAAAGAAAGATAATCCCTTTATTACCCATTCCCCAGTTTTGCATAACCAAAACAGTTATATTAATGCACATTTTACTTCTGTAATTACCTTGTATCTAAGCCTCAGCAGACTGCCCCCTTATTTCAGTTCTTTTGACAGACTTGCATTTTAGCCATTTAGTGCTCACTCCTAGGTCACTTCACGTGCATGAGCTCAATGTTATCTATATGAAACACATGAACTAATGCCCTCTAGTGGTCAAAATGCATTCAGATTAGAGGCAGTCTTCAAGGTCTAAGAAATTAGCATATGAACCTCCTAGTTTTAGCTTTCAACTAAGAATACCAAGAGAACAAAGCAAAATTGGTGATAAAAGTAAATTGGGAAGTTGTTTAAAATGACATTTACTATTTAAGTCAGGAAGGTTTTTTTGGGACTTGACTGTCCCTTTAAGAGCAGTGCGCTAACTGTAGCTCAGGCTTTTTCTGCGCGATGGTGCATCGGGATAGCGCAACCTCAGAGCTCTGATTAACTGTAACGCAAGACAAAAAAGTGTCACAAAACACATCAAAAATACATTTCACATTACAGTTACACCCATAAAAACACTGCCTGGTAAACATTATTTTAAAAAATCGCATAAAGAAGTTATAAGGACTCAAAGAAGTGAGGTCTCAGGTGTTAGAAAAAAATGCTGCAAAGGGCTTTAACATAGATATACAGATATATACACATATAAACACATAAATACATATACATATATATACACATGTCTAAAGATTTATATATGTTTATATATGTGAATATATGTGTTTATGTATTTATAAGTGTATACATTTAACAACACAGGCATATATACACATATAAACACATAAATACATATATATATACACATGTCTAAAGATGTATATATGTTTATATATGTGAATATATGTGTTTATGTATTTATAAGTGTATACATTTAACAACACAGGCATATATACACATATAAACACATAAATACATATATATATACACATGTCTAAAGATGTATATATGTTTATATATGTGAATATATGTGTTTATGTATTTATAAGTGTATACATTTAACAACACAGGCATATATACACATATAAACACATAAATACATATATATATATATATACACATGTCTAAAGATGTATATATGTTTATATATGTGAATATATGTGTTTATGTATTTATAAGTGTATACATTTAACAACACAGGCATATATACACATATAAACACATAAATACATATATATATATATACACATGTCTAAAGATGTATATATGTTTATATATGTGAATATATGTGTTTATGTATTTATAAGTGTATACATTTAACAACACAGGCATATATACACATATAAACACATAAATACATATATATATATATATATATACACATGTCTAAAGATGTATATATGTTTATATATGTGAATATATGTGTTTATGTATTTATAAGTGTATACATTTAACAACACAGGCATATATACACATATAAACACATAAATACATATATATATATATATATATACACATGTCTAAAGATGTATATATGTTTATATATGTGAATATATGTGTTTATGTATTTATAAGTGTATACATTTAACAACACAGGCATATATACACATATAAACACATAAATACATATATATATATACACATGTCTAAAGATGTATATATGTTTATATATGTGAATATATGTGTTTATGTATTTATAAGTGTATACATTTAACAACACAGGCATATATACACATATAAACACTTAAATACATATATATATATATATATATATATATACGTGTGTGTGTATTATATATATATATATGTGTGTGTGTATATATATATATGTGTGTATATATATATATGTGTGTGTGTATATATATATATATGTGTGTGTGTGTGTGTTTGTACGCATTGGAGCGCTTTGCAGTTAAGTAGCTGAAAACAACAAAAGTCATATTTATGCAATATTCATATGTAATTAGGTTTTTAACTGTGCATTCCAATGTTCTTCATATAGGGAAATATGTTCTAAGTATTTTTAAATAGATATTTAAATATATATATATACACTCACCGGCCACTTTATTAGGTACACCTTGCTAGTACCAGGTTGGACCCCCTATTCCCTTCAGAACTGCCTTATTTTTTCGTGGCATCGATTAAACAAGGTGTTGGAAACACTCCTCAGACATTTTGGTCCATATTGACATGATAGCCTCATGCAGTTGCTGCAGATTTGTCGGCTGCACATCCATGATGCGAATCTCCCGTTCCACCACATCCCAAGGTGCTCTATTGGATTGAGATCCGGTGACTGTGGAGGCCATTGTAGTACAGTGAACTCATTGTCATGTTCAAGAAACCAGTTTGAGATGATTTGAGCTTTGTGACATGGTGCATTATCCTGCTGGAAGTATCCATTTGAAGATATAGTCATAAAGGGATGGACATGGTATCAGGTTCCTTGGTTGTTTGAATCACAACTGCAGAGTTTAATAAAATTATATATGTTTCACAATTGGAGTACAGGCTGTTATATCAGCATAGACTGTATTAACCCAGAGTGATATTTATAAGGAATTGCAGAAAGTCTTTATATGGTTATATATTGTAGTTATACCATATAAGTAATAAAACTCTGAAAAAGAAAAATAGTGTTAACAATAACTTTTGGCATTTGCATAGATTGTGCCCATATAGGAGAGATAACTTTCAGAGGATAAACCACTGCTGCGTGAGAGACATGAGATAGACAGAGCTGCAGGTGCTGACAGGGGCGTGACCTGCTGCGAGACACAACTCACTGAATTATGTTATGCAGCGTGGAAAACTGAACACAGTCATGTGTGAGTAGTGAGAGCGGTGTGACATGCTGAGCTATGTACAGCTGTGTGACGTCAGAGAAAGTCTGTTGCGGCCCGGTATGGAAATGAATGAGAAAGTTGTTGTAACTTTAACATAAAGCATACGTTTGTAATTGTTAGAAGTTATTGCAGAGACAAAGTCAATTTTAGAATGTTCAGGTGAAATATGACATTTGTATTAGCCTTTAAATTAACGCTCCAAAGGAATGAAGAAGTTTTACAAGTACCGTAGCTGGAGTGAGTAGAATCCTTTTCATGGTAACAAAATAGCAAGTCCTGTAGAGATGATATGATGAGACAGGTTGTATTAATTCTTGAACTAGACTCCTTCAGGTTGTAATGTAGCAAGTTGTTAACAATCCTTAGTGGGACCAAACTGCAGCTGGTATTTGTAATCCAGGAATTGAAGTAACAAGTGTAAATCTTATTCTAATATGAATTATCTTATAGCAAACAGAGCACTAAGCTTAACATGCAATACTCAACAACTAAGCACTTGTTTGGGGCGTGGTGATGCCTTAAGTACAGGTGAGGGAGGTGAGTTGGAGCAAAAGGTAAAAGCAGGACTGGAATCCTTACAGATTCCCCCCTCATGCAAGCCGACCACGGGTTGGAATTTAGGTCTACTAGGATAGCGTCTATGGAAACGAGCAATAAGCTTCGGAGCATTAATGTGTGCATGAGGTTCCCAAGTGTCATCCTCTGGGGCGAACCCCTTCCAACATACCAGATACTGTAACTCGCCATTGTAATGTCTTGAATCCAAGAGATCATAAACTTCATAGACATCAGTGCCTAATTGTACAGGAGAAGGGGGTAAAAGAGGAGCATCAGGCTTATCTCCTAAGTAGGGTTTGATCTTCTGATGATAAATCAGATTGATATTCCTTATCCTGTTGAGATAAAATCGCAAGAAAACGAGTAGGGGGAAGAATGCTAGTAGGTGAGTCTTCTTGAAGAGGTTGTGAATCTCGTTGAGAGAGTGCATCTGCCTTCCCATTTTTTGATCCCGGCCTATACATAATTTGAAAATTGAAACGACTGAAGTAAAGACTCCATCTTACTTGACGTCCAGATAAAGTTTAGTTATTTTGTAAATATTCTAAATTCCGGTGATCTGTGTAAATCACTATAGGTAGGGAAGTACCTTCGAGAAGATGTCTCCAGAATTCAAAGGCTCTTTTAATGACTAAAAGTTCCTTGTCCCCAATGGAATAGTTGATCTTTGCTGAAGTCATGATTTTTGAATAGAATCCAACCGGGTGTAGAGGTTCTTTGGGAGACTGTCTTTGGGAGAGGACAGCGCCAAGAGCATAATCTGAAGAATCTACCTCTAGGATATATTGAAGGTTTGGATCTGGATATTTCAGAATGGGAGCAGATGAAAAAGAATTCTTCAGAAAGTTGAAAGCATCATCCTGTTCTTTTGTCCACTGGAAAGTACAGTTAGCACTAGTTAATTTAGTCAGGGGTTTCGCTATTTTAGAGAAATTGCGAATGAACTTTCTGTAGTAGTTACTGAACCCAAGGAATTTTTGTAGTTCTTTCCTTGTTGAAGGTGTGGGCCAGGATTTTATTGCTTCCACTTTGTTATCTTGCATCTGAATCCCGTTCGGGCTGATAGAGTAACCCAGAAACTCTATTTTATTGGTGTGAAAAATGCATTTTTCCATTTTGGCGTAGAGCCGATGGACTTGGAGTCTTGCTAAAACCCAACTAACATGTTTGATGTGTTCTTCTAGATTTGTGGAGTAGATTAGAATGTCATCTAGGTAGACAACAACACAGGTGTCAAGGAGGTCATGGAAAATGTCATTAATAAAGAACTGGAAAGTTGCGGGTGCGTTGGTTAAGCCAAAAGGCATGACTAGATATTCGAACAACCCATACCTAGTTCTGAAAGCGGTAAGCCACTCATCCCCCTCTCGAATACGTACTAGATTGTACACCCCTCTCAAATCTAATTTAGTAAATATCTGAGCATGCCTCAGTCTCTCTATGAGTTCAGGAATGAGAGGGAGGGGGTATTGTTTTTTTATGGTGATTTTGTTCAATTGTCTGAAATCAATGATAGGACGAAGATATTGGTCTTTGTTCCGCACAAAGAACATTCCTGCACCAGCAGGTGAAACTGAGGGGCGGATGAACCCTTTCTTTAAGTTTTCATCTAGGTAAGTTTTCAGATGATCCAGTTCTGGTTGGCAGAGAGGGTATAAATGCCCAATGGGTGGTGTGGTTCCGGGTTTCAATTCGATAGGGCAGTCGTAGATTCTGTGTGGGGGAAGGGTGTCTGCTTCCTTCTTACTGAAAACTTCAGAAAACTGCTTGTACATTTCTGGTATCTGGGTCTCAGATGTGGAAGAGATACTGTGGAAAAAGGTTCTATGACAGGTCTGTTGACAAAATTCAGAATTTAATTGAACATCTAAAGATTTCCAGTTGATAACTGGTTCATGTAGCTGTAACCAAGCTAGCCCAAGCACTATAGGAAATAATGGAGAAGTGATTACATCAAAGGTGAGATGTTCATGGTGTGTTTTTAATGTGGTGACAGAGAGCGGGATGGTGTGATGTGTTATGGGCCCTGATGATATCTCAGTCCCATCAACCACACAAAGAAAAATGGGAGACAACTTTTTGATCAATGGTATTTTATTTTTTGAGACCAGAGAACTGTCAATGTAGTTTCCTTGTGCTCCTGTGTCCAAGATGGCTGGAATGGTCACTTGCTTATTTGCCCACTGTAGAGAGAGAAGTAGAGAACAATGAAGAGGGTTGTTATGCTTTAACTGGATAGAAAGATTGGTATTGTACTTACTCTTCTTGTTCTGTGGCAAAGAAGGACAGTCCTTTAGAGTATGAGATGAGGATGCACAATACATGCAGAGGCTTCTAGTCTTCCTTCTGATGCGTTCTTCAGGTGTTAGAGGACCTCTGATAAAACTTATATCCATTGCTTCAGCACCAGTTGAACCTGTATGAGAACTGCTAGGAGTGGGATGGATAGGAACCTTATCCTTCTTGTACACTGATTCAGGGTATTGACGTTCAAATCTTCTTTCACGTAATCTCCTATCAATTTGCCTGCCAGTGTTTCAGGTAACGCAGTTTGGGCTAATTCATCTTTTACTGCATCAGAGAGTCCAAGCCTGAACTGGTTTTTAAGGGCAATGGCGTTCCATTGAGAGTCAATAGAATATTGCTTGAATTCTGTTATGTAACTTTCAACAGGTTTAATACCTTGTTTTAGGTTCCTCATCTTTTTCTCAGCCGTATACTGTAGGTTAGCATCATAATATAATTCATCCATGATGTCCAGAAAAGATGAAAATGAGGAGAAAACTGGATTATTCGTCTCAAAGAGAGTGTCTGCCCAAATGCGAGGTTCACCTCTTAGATAGCTTATCATTGTAAGGACTTTAACTCTATCATTTGGGTATGTTCTAGGTTTAATAGTGAAATTAAGCAGACAAGCATTTTTAAATTGACGGTACAGATTCCTATCTCCATGGAAAAAATCTGGGGGTGCAATGAATGGTTCTGACAGATTGTCAGGGAGGCTCTGTTTAGTAGAGACAGTATCTTTTATGACTTTTCTTAAAGTCTCATTTTCTAATTGTAGCTCTCTAAAGGCTTGACTGAGCTGATCAACTCTTTGTGTTAAATTATAAACAATTTGAGGAAGCTCTGCTGGATCCATAATATATGGCTTAGTTGGCAAAAAAGGGAGTGTAATTTGTAGTGCTGTTGATGGTATTATTATAGGCAAATTATATCAGGTTCCTTGGTTGTTTGAATCACAACTGCAGAGTTTAATAAAATTATATATGTTTCACAATTGGAGTACAGGCTGTTATATCAGCATAGACTGTATTAACCCAGAGTGATATTTATAAGGAATTGCAGAAAGTCTTTATATGGTTATATATTGTAGTTATACCATATAAGTAATAAAACTCTGAAAAAGAAAAATAGTGTTAACAATAACTTTTGGCATTTGCATAGATTGTGCCCATATAGGAGAGATAACTTTCAGAGGATAAACCACTGCTGCGTGAGAGACATGAGATAGACAGAGCTGCAGGTGCTGACAGGGGCGTGACCTGCTGCGAGACACAACTCACTGAATTATGTTATGCAGCGTGGAAAACCGAACACAGTCATGTGTGAGTAGTGAGAGCGGTGTGACATGCTGAGCTATGTACAGCTGTGTGACGTCAGAGAAAGTCCGTTGCGGCCCGGTATGGAAATGAATGAGAAAGTTGTTGTAACTTTAACATAAAGCATACGTTTGTAATTGTTAGAAGTTATTGCAGAGACAAAGTCAATTTTAGAATGTTCAGGTGAAATATGACATTTGTATTAGCCTTTAAATTAACGCTCCAAAGGAATGAAGAAGTTTTACAAGTACCGTAGCTGGAGTGAGTAGAATCCTTTTCATGGTAACAAAATAGCAAGTCCTGTAGAGATGATATGATGAGACAGGTTGTATTAATTCTTGAACTAGACTCCTTCAGGTTGTAATGTAGCAAGTTGTTAACAATCCTTAGTGGGACCAAACTGCAGCTGGTATTTGTAATCCAGGAATTGAAGTAACAAGTGTAAATCTTATTCTAATATGAATTATCTTATAGCAAACAGAGCACTAAGCTTAACATGCAATACTCAACAACTAAGCACTTGTTTGGGGCGTGGTGATGCCTTAAGTACAGGTGAGGGAGGTGAGTTGGAGCAAAAGGTAAAAGCAGTTCTGGAATCCTTACACATGGTCAGCAACAATACTCAGGTAGGCCGTGGCATTTAAATGATGCTCAATTGGTACTAAGGGGCCTAAACTGTCCAAAAAAAATCTGGCTTGAGGATTTACATACCAATACTTTAGCTGAATATCACAGGGTCAAACGCACCCCAAGGGGCCTACGGATGAATGCTAGACCAATACTGATGAGAGATAACCGAGATTACTGTAACAGATTTGAACATATACTAAATAAATGCTCCATGGACATTATCGTATTGACTGTCGAATGCCTCAATAGAGAAGTGCCATGCTGTTAGAGATGGAGAAAGAGCTGAAAAAGTCCTTACCTATGGAAGAATTTGACAAGACTATACTGGAAGTAAACACCAAGATCGCTGAGTTGAAGAAATCCACTGAGGACTGTAAACGCACAAAGTTCGCAAGAGACGAACAGGATTACTCCTCTATAGCGCTATGACCCTGAAGGGTCATGGACAGACACAGAGTGGCAGCAGCATAGAGTCGCCGGACACCTCACCGGGGGAATCGGACCAAGAAAAAGGCGCAGTGGGCGCAAACACAGGCGGAGGCTCAGAGATGGAAGCCAAGAGGAAGACCGGCAGACAGCTACGGTCCGGACGCCGCCATTAAAATCGAAGGAAAGGTAAGGACAAGCAATACTGATGACACCAATGTATGCGCTAACCCTAAAAACTCTCAGAATAATGTGATTAATATTTCTAAACACTGTTTATCTGAAGAAGAGTCTAGACTGTTGGATAAGGGGTTTTCATTCTGCCCCGGAAGAAACTGTAATTTTTTTCAATTGCAGAAAGGTCTCTGAGAGTTCTACATTTCATTAAAAACAGTTAAGGCTAAGAAATAAGAGTCACTTTATCCCCAGTGCCACCAATCATAGTGTAGAGACATACACATCTCTTGTACAAAATGATATAGCCAATTTACAACTAAGAACAGAGAAATACAAAGATACTAACAAAAGATACAAACGTAGAAAGGCTAATATCTCAGATAAACAGCTTACAGCACTACACAATCTCCAAAATCAACCAGATATTATTTTGAAAAGGGCTGACAAGGGTGGGGCGGTAGTTGTATTAGACAGGAGTTATTATATAAATGCAATTAGGAGTCAACTTAATAATGATATGGTGTATAAAAATCTCTCCTATAATCCCCTGTTTAAAATACAGAAAGAGATTGAAAGTATAATTTCAAATGCAGTGGATAATAACATTATAGGTAAAGATGTGGTTTCCTATCTAAAAATAGATAAACCATGCACCCCAGTTATATAGATTCTCCTTAAAGTACATAAATGTATTACCAACCCCCCTGGCCTCCCTATAGTGGCAAGTAACAACTCAGTTTTTACCACTATCTCAATATTTCTGGATAAAATCCTTCGCCCTATGTAGAAATTTCTAGCTCTTTCATTAAAGACACTGGGGATTTCCTACTTAAACTTGACTCCCTTGAACTCCCTACCACTAAATTTATTCTATTCAGCCGAGATGTTGAAAGATTGTACACCAATATTAAACATACCAGTGGCATTGATTCATTGTATTCTATCCTGAGATCTGATAATAGATGCAATTCTGCTCA